>NW_006399875.1:867155-940959 GCF_000299155.1 Elephantulus edwardii
CATGCTTCAAGTGTGAGCTAGAAGATTATTGAGCATGGCAATGCCCACACCCCCAGCTGCCAACAAAGCTTTGCCCAGCCTGTAACCAGGCCACCGGCAAAGCAACTGTTCCCTGGTGTTGAGCTCCCTAGTGTCTGCACTAAGGTGCAGAGACAAGCTGATGGTCACTCTGCATTCTAGCTTCTTGAGTTCCTCAGCCTAGTGGATGAGGACTGAAGTTGCTGGGACTCTATGACCCTTATTACCTTTGCTTGAGCACAGGTTGACTATAATGGTAGTGGGTAAGTCTGTTTCATTTTTTAATAGGCACAGGAGCTACCTTATCTGTCCTTCCTGTCTTCTCATGCACCAAAACTCCTTCCCAGGTCACCATTATGGAAATTTATGGAAAGCCTACTTACCCACACAAGACTTCTCCCTTGCCATGTGTGTTAGAAAGAATCCCTTTTTTCACACTCCTTTTTAATTATGCCCTCCTGTGCTGTCCCCCTATTAGGTAGAGATAATTCTCCAAAATCTCCATGCCACTATTTCTATCTCTCCATGGTCTGCCTTCGCCCTTATTCTCCCACTAATTTATCATCTATCGACATCTACTTCTGACTGTCCTTTAACTCCTGGTATCCTTAATCCTGTAGTCTAGGATACCTAAAAGCCAGTAGCAGCCTCCCATTACCCACCTGTTTGTATCTCTCTTAAAGATCCTACTAAATTGCCATCACACCGTCAGTTTCATTTCAGAATCTCTTCTTTGTGGAATCCACCCTATTATTATCAGACACCTTTCCCCATGTAACATTCCCATCTTGCCAGTCCACAAACCCTCAGGTGCTTACAGGCTTATCCAGGACCTATGCCTCACTAATGAGATTGTCCTATGCATGCACCCAGTGGTCCCTAACCCCCACACCTTACTTTCTCATATACTTCCTGAAACCACATATTTTGCCATCCTTGATCTTAAGGATGTCTTCTTTACTGTTCCTTTACATCCTTCTTCTGGTTGAAGTAGCTATTGTA
Organism: Elephantulus edwardii; assembly: GCF_000299155.1. Lineage (NCBI taxonomy): Eukaryota > Metazoa > Chordata > Mammalia > Macroscelidea > Macroscelididae > Elephantulus > Elephantulus edwardii. The sequence continues at coordinate 868,176 of NW_006399875.1, forward strand.
CACTGCAACGGCTACCAGTCTTCCTATTATCATGTCACTATGGGGAACACCAAGGCAGATACTATGGCTTACTTCCCTCTTCTCATCCACTGCTCCACTCTTATTCCTTACTCCAGATATCAGTCCCACTTACTCCCTAGCAGAAACTGACATCTTATAGGCAAAAGGAGGAAGCATCACACCTCAAAGCTGGATCAATCTTGGTGATAAAATTGCTCTACCTGAGTCCTAGTCTACCTCTATTCTCACCTAAATCCATAATTCATTCCATATTGGATCTAAAGCCCTTATATGCTTTCTTCAATCTCTGTTTTTTATTCCTTCTCTCACCATAAAATACAACTAGTCCACTCTAGCTGTTTCATCTGCTATAAAATTAAACCCCAGGGTGGCCTCCGACCCCAGTTCCCTAACCACCAAATGAGAGGCAATCTACTTGGTCTCAACTGACAAATTAAATTCGCTCACATGTCTAAACACAAAAAGTGGTGTTACCTCCTAGCCGTGGTAGACATCTTTTCAGGATGGATTGAAGCATTGCCCACTGCCCATGAGATTTTTTATGCAGTCTCATCAACTTTAATTGAGCAAATCCTTCCCTGTTTTGGCTTATCCACTCATATTCAATCCAACAATGGTCCAGAGCTTTTGTCTCATGGGTTGTCCAAAGGTTGACAATGTTCAGCATCTTCTGGAAACTACACATACCATACCAACCCCAATCCTCTGGAAAAGTAGCATGGGGAAACGGCCTTCTCAAGGACCAGATGACCAAACTCAGCCTTGTGGTAAATCTCTCCTTGCCTACACTATATCCCCTCGCTCTAGGTTGTCCATGCACTACTCCACAATTGTCTTCAGGGCTAAGCCCCTTTGAGATTTTATATGTCCACCCCTTCCTTTTAACCTATAACTTTCCAAAGGAACCTCCTTCACTAGCATCTTATCTACGCTCCTGCCTGGGCCCACCGACTGGTCCCTTCCCTTTATCACTTGATCCTCTGATTCAATGCCCACAACTCCTTTACAGCCTGATGACACAGTCTTCTTAAAGACCTCCACTGTAGTTCCCTTTACCCTCACTGGTATGGCCCCCATATAGTCATCCTAACAACTCCAACTACAACCAGGCTCCTAGGTCACTCATCGTAGTATCATGCTTCCCTCCTCAAATGGTCACTTGAAAAACCTGAAACTGCCGCTGAATGGACATTGACCCAACTGGGCCCACCCAGTTACAGCTCACTAAAACCCACACTGACTCTTCTCCTCTCTCTCATCCTTCTCCTCTTATGTCCCAAGACAAATTCAAGTAAAATCACTGCCTATGTGGGGAGGCTTTACATCCAGGAAACCTGGACTAAAAATACCATCACCCACAGCCATTATGCAGCCACAGCCAGAGGGATGTCAAACTCCCATTCACTTTACCCTTATATACTACTAGTCCTCAAAATCCGTAAGTTATGTTTTCTCTATTCCAGCTATTTGCTACCTTTATGACCAGACACATGATTATTGCAAATGATGGTCAACAACCTATGGCGGATACCCTTATTCATCTTATAAAATCCATTCAATCAGGGAAGATGCCCAGCAAGCCATCTCCCAGCCTTTCTTCCCCATCCCCACGATGACCCATTTCAGTAGGAAGCAGCCAGAGTGAATATGTCTCCCCTATATAACCAAAAAAAGTCTGGGATGATATGCCCTGTGGGGATGACTCACTCCCAGGCACCAACCTACCTGGTTGACAACCACCACAGCCAATCAGCAGGTTCCACAACTGCTTCCTCTACCAAGAGACAGCCCGCTTAATAGCGTCGTTTTCAGATGTCACCAGCAGTGCCAGCAGTTGAAGCCAGTCAGTGAGTTATATGCCTACTTCTTCTGCTAGGAGACGGCCCCTTCTTCCTCAAGTCTTTTAAATGGCCAGTTCTTCTTTATGTCATGTGCAAACTTCTCTTACCCTTCCTTTGAGTTTGTCTCTCTCCCTCTCTCTCTCCTTCTCTCTCTCTCTCTCTCTCTCTCTCTCTCTCTCTCTCTCTCTCTCTCTCTCCTCTCTCCTCTCCTCTCCCCTCCCCTCCCCTCCCCTCTTCTTCTTCTTCTTCTTCTTCTTCTCTCTCTCTCTCTCCTCCCCTTTTTCCCTCTCTCCTCCCTCTCCCTCCCTCCTTCACATCTCTCTCTTTATCCTCTCTCTTTCTCTCTCTCTCTTTCTTACTTTTAGTTTCTGTGCCTGTTTTACTATACAAAAACCTTAAAATATTTTCCCTTGATATAATTCAGGTGAGCAAAGCAGCACTTAACTAGTGCAGGCACTACAATACCCAAAACACAACCTTATCGAGTAGTAAATGTAATTCAGGTGTTTATTAATTTAGCTAAGAGATTCCAGGTGCCATACCTGTGTTGTTCACAGAGTTGCTGTCTTAGTCAACTTGATGGCACATAACACCATAAAAACAAACACTATGTTTGAAAGTTAGATTGACAAAGGAACACTGAAGAAGAATTAATGCCTTTGAACTGTGATGTTAACAAGGAGTATTGAATATATACATATCGCGGACTGTAAAAAAAAAAAAACCCCAAAACAAACACATCTGTATTGAAGGAAATGAAAACAGAGATGTCTTTGGAGACAAGGATGGTAAAGCATTATACAATTTACTTAGGTATATGTTCAGAAACAAACAGTCCTTAGAGAAAGACGTCATGTTGAGAAATATAGAGGATCATTAAAAGAGAGGAACACCCGCTCAAGGAGACAGACTGGTAAAGTGATTAACAACAGTTTTGAGCAGGTGGAAATTATGAGGATAGTACAGGATAGAACAAGGTTCACATCTGTTGTTTGTAAGGTCACTATGAAGCATAGTCAACTCCCCAGCCCCTAAAACATACAAAGTGTTATTAATATAGCAATAAGTGTAATTTATCACTTTGTTTCTTGATAATTTGAATGATTTTTGTATTACCATGTAGCTTTTCTTTCTTCCTTTTGTATGATCCTTTTATAATTCTTTCACACTCACTATTTTCAAGTCATAACCAACTCACAGTTGACACTCTTTTGGGTTTCTGAGGCTATAAATCACACTAGAGAACATGCTCCTTTTTCTCTCATGTAGGAGCTGGTGAATTTAAACTGATAGAGAGGCTTGACAATCAAGTAAGCAGCGTAATGCTCTGCAGAGTAGGCCACCATATTACTGAATGCAAGGGAGTCTTTCTGTAGTCAATTACCAATAAGACAGACAGATTGCAATATCCAGAGAACTTTATTTCAGATCTGGGAAAGCAGTGAGATTCTTCTCAAAAACTACTTCCCTAAGAGTGGTCATTTTTTTTATACTTGAGTTAGGTTTTATAGTTACTAGTAAACAAACCCTGAAATTCAAGGGCACTTAACAATAACACAACAGTAAACAAACTACTTGTGATACAGTTTACATATGAGAGAGAAAGACTCTTTAAAGAGGTAAACAGTGATTCAATTACATAGAACTTAAGAAAAAATCTTCACAGAGGTAAGTGCTAATTCAATTATATGTAACTGAGAAAAACATCTTCAAGAGATAAATGCTAATCCAGTAAAAAATTACTTACAACTGAGAAAAACAGCTTCAAAGAGGTGAATATTAAACCAGGAAAAATTACATTACTAAAGAAAGAAAAATGAAGTTCTAAGGCAAAGAACCAGATTGGAGGCAACTGATGTCAGCTTTACAACTATATGATATGTTTGAAAAATCCCAAAGTCATTAATACCACCCTATCAACCAGAGCTGCGTATCTTATCTTTGGGATTGTGTATGGTCATTGCTTTTGAATAGATTCTAATTTAAGGAGCATGGAGGCCAGGAAAGAGCTTCTTCCTTAGAGTAGCTGGGGCTGCAGATATTTATAGCAGTACCCCTCATTCTTTGCCTGTGTAGTCAGAGAAATTAATTCCGAGGTAAACGGTCCAATGTTTAAGCTATTGCACTATAATTAATAAATACATGTAGTCAGGAGTTTGTTGCTATAGCCCAAAGAATGCTGTTCTGATCAACAGAAGGTCATGCTAATCCAGCAGTTCAAATCCTCCAGCAGATTGACAAGAAATGGATAAACAGTTTTTGACAGGCTCTTTCTTTCACCTAATTAAGATGTACAAAGTTGGTAACCTGATGGAACATAGTCTGTATTAGTTGACAGCAATTAGATGGTCCTTGATGGGTTTTTGTTTGTTTGGGTGTTTTTGTTGTTTTTTTTGGTGGTTTTGTTTGTTTGTTTGTTTTTTCATTTTAACTGCAGTAACAGAGAAGATGCCCTAATAGAGAAATATTTAAACTCTTGGCTGCTAACTAGAGGTTGGCAGTTCAAATCTATCAACGTCTCCATGGGAGAAAGCCCTGGTAAATTGCTTCCATAAAGATTTTAGTCTTTGGGAAATTTTAATCTTCTTAAAGAATTTCTATGGGTTTAGGCTGAATTAATAACAAAGACAATAATAGAAGGGAGTGCGAAGGGAGGAAAATTTTGAGTACTCATTATACGTTGGACACTGTCCTGGGGCATTTTATTTGTTTTGGCCTACTATGTGGCCTCCTTGTGACCTTGTAAATAGAGGAGCTTTACTGTATGAAGGAGAAAAGCATACAATGGCTCCCAAATTGGCCAAAGGGTGTGAAGTCAAGAAACTAGTACTGACTCTTCCTAATCAGTCCCCACTTCCACAGTGTTTTCCTACATAAAAAAGCATTTGAGAGATGTGTGCTTAAATTAATACCTGAAACCCCAAGGGGGGAAGATCAACTTTGAATTTTTTTCCTGTGAATAGAAAGCTTTCTTATTTGCCTAGATTTTTATTTTCTATGTGCCATGTACATTCATAGTATTCTTAGACATTTCTTTAACCAATTTTGAGGATGAGAATGAGGTAAAGGAGAAAAAAATCATATGGACAATTTTATATTCTTCTCAAATTACACTAATAAATTTTACAAATATAATTGGTAACTTTTCACTTGAAGGTTTTTTTTCCCAAAGAAATATCAAAGAAACATATTTTTCACGAAAATAAATTTCTAAAATGCTAAAATTACTCCACATTAAACCATAAGAAAGCATATTAGGTGGATATTTGGAGTCTGTCTGACTTAAACCCAGAAAGCATGGAAATTAAACCTTTAGGCTTAAAATTTAACATAACTTAAAAAGTTCTTCTGCATTAAAGTTAGCCTAATGGTGTTTTTCCAAGCTGCTTTTTTAGAAACCTTTCAGCTTTGAATTATAAAAGGAAAAAATACACCCCAAAGAAATACAGAACTAGTGCCTCTGTTTAAAAAGAAATACGCCTTTTTGAAAATTTGAGCATTTTTTTAAAGTAGTCCTAAAAGTTGATTTATCCAGTAAAGACGTTGGTTTTTATTCTGAATTAACACATCCCCAATATTTTCTGGCTTCTACATTGTTTACACTAAAATTGTATCATTACTTTTTGTCATCATGTGCTATCTAGTCTCCTGTGAGTCATAGTGACACTATGTACAATAGCTCTGAACCCTGTTCTATCCTAAGCCAGTCTCACGGACTCTGACTCACCTGCCCCAATAACCCAAGTTACTGTGTCAATCTGTTAAATCTGGGATCTTTCTTTCCTGTTCTGACCCTTCACCCTTCCAAGCATTATGTTCTTTTCCAAGGACTGGTCCCTCCTTGGCTATATTCCCAAAGAATGTGAGACAGAGCTTCAAAATCCTTGCCTCCAAGGAGAAACATAGTTTCGTTATCTCTAAGACAGATTTATTTGTTCTCTGACAGTCTATGAAATGTTCAATACTCTTCTCCACAACTTAAAGGTATAGGTTAGTCTTCTGTCATCTTCAGTCACTCTCCACATCTCTGATGTATAGCAAGTAATAGAAAAGAAAGTGGCCTGAACCAGGCACACCTTAGTTTCTAGACTAACTCAGTGCTTTCCAGCCCATTGAATAGATTCCTGACTGCAGATTTTCCCAATGCGATTCATCTTTTGATTTCCTGACTGCTGGTGTTAAAAGTGTTGATTGTGGACCTGAGAAAACTGAATTGTTAACAACATCAATCTCTTCTTCACTATCATGGTGCTACCAATTGGCTAAGTGGTGAGAATCTCTTCTTGATGTTGAGCTTCAATCCACATTGAAGCCTACAGTCCTTGACTTTTTGCAATGAACAATTCAGATCCTCCTCAGTTTCAGCAAGCAAGGTTGTGTCATCTGCCTAACATAAGTTGTTGATGAGTCTTCCTCCAATTTTGATGAACATTCCTCTTCTTAAGGTTCCATCTCCTAAATGATCTGTTCAGCATATAGATTGAAAAAGTATGGAGACAGGATGCATCCCTGGCACACTCCTTTTCTGATTTTCAACCATCTAGTGTTTCCTTGCTCTTTTCTTACAGCTGCCAAATATAGATTTTTGCATGAGCACAGTCAAGTGTTCTGAGGTTTCCATTCTCTTAAAGGTTAACACAATTTGTTGTGATCCATAGTCAAATTACCTTTGCACAGTCAATAAAATGCAGATAGACATTTCTCTGGTATTCTTTGCTTTCAGGCAAGATCTATGTTAGATTGGTGATGATGTCTATAGTGTCACCATCTCTCCTAAACTAGCTTTTATTTCTGATAGTTCTCTGTCAATGTACTGTTCCAGTCATTTTTGAATAATCTTTGGCAGGATTTCTCTTGTATGTGATATTAGTGGTATACCTTTCTTGGGGTTTTTCCTTTCTTTTTAAATAGAGATAAATATGGATCTCTTTCACTCGGTTGGGCAGGTAGTCAAACTCCAGATTTCCTGGCACAACCTGGAGGTTGTCATGAGTTACTCTCCCTAGAGTCCAATGGCATTCCAAGGGGTGTATTTCAAGTTCAGATGTTTTCATCTGACCTGGATCAAAAGTAGCCTAAAGGCAGATAGAATGGTGGACATGTGGCTATGAAAGGAATGCTGAGAACGGATCAACATGAAGCAGGATTCCTAAGTCAAGATGACAGAGCACAGAGTATAGTAATGAAGCCTCTTGCTACAGAAAGAAAATGTACTTCATTTGTACAACAAACTAGGAAGTTTTCTCTTACTACCTTTATGTATCAGATGGGGAAGAGGAAACAAATACATTTTCTGCATATATATGAGCTCATAAGAACATTCTGTTCCTTACTCTGAAGCTACTTTTGGGCCCTAAATTTTAGTTGCTATCTTCTTTTCACCCATCTCAATATTACCAGTGTAGACAGTGTAGGAAAAGGAAAAAAGGCAACTCTTGCATAAAACATGATTGGATTAAATTTGTTTAAACATAGCCACAGGTGGAGATTAAAACATTTTAAAAAAAGCATATAATTTTCAACCTGTATGCAGAACAGATCATCCAGGAGGCTGGGCTCTATGAGGAGAAGTGTGGCATCAGGATTTGTGGAAGATCTACGTTATACAGATGACACAATGCTTGCTTGCTGAAACTGAGGACCTGAAGCACTTGCTGCAGAAGGTCAAGGACTTCAGGCTTCAGTATGGACTGAGGCTCAATGTCAAGAAGACAAAGATTCTCACCACTGGACCAACTGACAGTATCAGGATGGATGGTGAAGAGATTAAGCTTGTTCACAACTTTAGTCTGCTTGGCTCCACAATCAACAAACACTCTAGGCACCAGAAGTCAGGAAATTAAAAGATGTATTGCAATGGGAATGTCTGCTGTTAGTACCTCTCTAAAGTACTGAAGAGCAATGGTGTGTCTCTGGAGACTAAGGTGCATCTGATACAGGCCATGATCTTTGCTATCACTTGTTCTGCATCAGAGAGTTAGTTGGACAATGACTAGGGAGGATAGAAGGAGAATTGATGCCTTTGAGCTTTGGTGTTGGAGAAGAATATTGAGGGTACTATTGACTGCTAAGGAAACAAACAGATTCATCCTGGAGAGGATTAAACCAGGCTGCTTTTTGGAAGCAAGGATTCTGAGGCTTCATCTGACATACTTTGGTCATACTGTAAGGAGACCCCGCTCCTTGGAGAAGGACATCATGCTTGGGAGGGTGGAGGGCAGGCACAGGAGCATAAAGCCATCTAGGAGGTGGATTGATTTGGTGACTGGGGTAATCGGGATGGGTGTGTTGGAGACAGTGCGATTGGCACAGGACAGAGCAGACTTTAGGGCTGTTGTACTTCAGGTCGCTATGGGTCGCAAGTGACTCGATGGCATATAACAACAACATCATTATTTTACTGTACAAAGTATATTGTTGTTGTTGATTGTCATCTAGTCAAGCACAACTCATAGTGACTCTGTTAACAAAAGACCTTAAGCCTTTCTATATCTGTAGTCATTTCTCAAAATTCATAGTTTTCAGACGCATGTTGTTTAGGAAGTGGATGCCACTCCTGTTCCAATACAAAGTATATCATCACATGTTATTAATCTATAGTGACCTATGTAAAGGAAAACAAACCCCTGCTAGGTCCTATGTCAAACTTATAGGCATTGCTATGTTTAAGTCTATTGTGTCAGCCACTATGTCAATCACTTCCTTATAGTTTCCTTCATTTTCTGATCTTCTAATTTACCAAGCATGATGTCCCTCTTCAGGGGCTGCAAAAGGGAAAAGAACAATGTGGAGAGGTAGAATCCAACCTCCATTAACTCTATACAGGGGGACTGTCCCCCCCGACAAAATTCACAGTACAAAACTGATCCCTGTAAGGTCAGTTATGCGTCCCCTAAACTTCTGCATTTACTTCTACTAATTGGTGTATTCAATATTCATTGCAAATTGACTCAAAGATTCTACTTTACTTGCAGTGTGTTAAGGAAATAGGTTGAGGGGTGGAGGAGGCATAGAGTGGAGAGGCATATGGTGGAGATACAGTTCAGACAGCTTCTTAGTTAATAAGTGAAAGTCCAGACTCAGTTCTGCAAAAACGGTGCAAGAAGCCTCTGGTTTCCTCAATCATCCAGCAAGCTTTGTCTCATAGCATTTGTAAGTTAACTCTTTCTTTAATCATCCACCAAACAGAACCTTTAGCTCTGGTTCTAGAGTTTCATAAGACTACTCCTCACCAGAATTTCTCCACAGTCTAGCTGTTCTTTATCTTATGCTGGCCCTGTGCCTATTGATGATATAGAAGATACTGATCAATGTTTAAAAATTCCTAACATCACAGTTGTTGAGTACTGTAGAATCACAATTGACCCATAGCTTACCATCCAGCAGGTTTTCAGAGTCAGTAAATCACACAGGAGGAAAATATCTATCCTTCTCCCATGGAGCAGCTGGTAGATTCGAAATATGTGCCTTCAGGATTGCAGCACAATTTCTTAACACTAGGCTACTAGGGCTCCCTTATACCACAGAACACCACAATAGTCTTCATTTTTTCCTTATCCTTTAATTACGAAGTATGATGTCCTGTCCAGGGACTGATCCCAAATCTTAGATTTTTAGTCATGATTATTGTCATTGTTGCTATCTGTTCTTAGGTTATTTTGAGATTGTTTTGTTTGAGTTGAATCATATCAACAATAGATCTGCATTTTTCCATTTCTTGCAAAATTCTCATAAATTCTGCCATACTGAAACCCACTTTTATCATAGTTTCTGTTGCTAGAAATTTTTTTGTTGACTCACGTGAATACTATGAAAAAACAGACTGAGGTAATCGGGATGGGTGTGTCAGAGGCAGTGCGATTGGCACAGGATAGAGCAGGGTTTAGAGCTGTTGAACATAGGGTCGCTATGAGTCACAAACGACTTGATGACACATAACAACAACAAGCCTTAGCACTCCTTGCACAAATCTCACAAATTCTTTCATGATGAAGCCCATTATTTGTAGTCACTGTGTCAATAAATCTTTTCAAGGGTCTTCCTCTCTCTGGCTGATTATGAGGAACCACTTCTCCTGACAATGGACCCCAAGTACACGGTATTAAGCTCCATCATCATCTCTAAGTGTCACTCTTAAATCTTTGGTCTTTAGTACTTTAAAGAGGTCTTGGACAGCAAATCTTCCCAATGCAAAACGTCTCTTGATTTCTTGACTGCTGCTCCCATGCTTATGATTGTGGATCCAGATAAAACTAAAGCTTGAAATTTCAATATACTGCTACCTATTGGTATAGTTGCGAAGAATTGTATTTTCTTCATATTAAAGTGCAATCCATACTGAAAGCTGTAGCCTTTGTTCTTTCTCAGTAAGTGTTGTCAGTCTTCTTCTTTCCTGCTAACAAGGTTGTCCTATCTGCATAGTAGATGAGTTGATGACTCTATTTGTTAATGATTCTCCCTCAGATCTTGACGTTACATTTTTCTTCCTAAAGTCAAATTACTCAAACCATTTGTTCAGTATACAAACTGAATTTGTTATATTTTTGTTGGGTGCTTTCGAGTTGAGTAAGACCTATAGCAATCCTATGAACTGCTGATTGGAAACTTGCTCTATCCTGTGCCCTTCTCCCGTTTCCTGGCACATTCAAGCCCATTGCAGCAGTTACTGTGTCAATTCATTTGGTTGAGTGTCTTCTTCTCTTTCACCAATCTCTCCACCTTTCCAAGTACGATGTCCTTTTCCAAGAAAAAGATTGAATAGGCATGGAGAAAAAAAAAATGCAACCACATACATCCTTTTCTGATTTTGTTAATTAAAGCAAGGGGTTCTTTCTCTAGTCAATTGCCAATAAGACAAATTAATTTCAACATCCAAAACACTTTATTGCAGATCTGGGAAAGCAGTGAGAATAATTTTTAAAACTGCCTCCCTGTCAAAGAGTGGTCATTGGATTTTTTACTTGGATTAGATGTTACAGTTACTAGTAAAGAACTTGTGATATAGTTTACATTTTACTGAGAAAAATCTTTTTAAAGGAAAAAAATGCTAAGTCAATTACATATGACTGAAAAAAAAACCTTCAAGGAGATAAATGCTAATCCAGAAAATAATTATGTATAACTTAAAAAAACAAAAAAACAAACAAAAAGAAAACCAGTTTCAAAGAGGTAACTACTAATCCAGGAAAGATGCATTTCCCTTCCTGGTAAACAAACAATTTAAACTACTTTACATGATGACAGAAGGAAAAAGAGAATTCTAGGGCAAGGTTAAGAGCTGTTGTAGATAGAGTCGCTCTGAGTCAGGCAACCCAATGACCCAATTACACATAACAACAATAACAACAAGAAGACAAAACTCCTTGTTTTGCAGGCTGGAGGCAACTGATGTCAGTTTATAACTATACTAAATGACATGTTTGAATAATCTTGAATCTATCATAACATTTTACCAATTTTCTTATTGTTGTTATGTGGTTTTGCATGCAGAAGAGTTTCTCTTCTAAGCACATCATGGTACAGTACATAGGAAGCCTATGATGGTTATATCCTGATAATCATAATAAATGTCTGTGTTACTTGTTTTTGTAGATTGTTACTGTGAACCATCAAGTTGGAACCAGTTTATAGCTGACTTTCCAGCAGATTTTCAGAGGCAATTAATCACACAGGAGGATTGTCCACCTTCTCCCATGGAGATAGAACAGGGTTTAGATCTTTTGTTCATAGAGTCACTATGAGTCATGCTTGACTCAACAGCATCTAACAACACCACAACAGCTGCTACCATGGGTATTAGTTGTAGATCCAAATAAAATTAAATTGATGACAGTTTTGATCTTTTCTCTTAGTTGTAATATATTTTACTGTGACATCTTTATTTTACTCCATCAGTGTTCAATCTGTAACATGGTAGGAATGATAGAATATGTTGATATTTGTGGGTTTTTTAATTAATTTAGTTTGTTTATTTTTCATTTCAATGAACATCTATAGAGATTTTGGAATTCCATTCATTCATTGTTGCACCCTTCTCCCCACCCCACCCCCCGTTTGCTCCTCTCCTTGAAAAGCAAAAGAAAAACTCCCTCATTGGTACACAATACTCCCGCACCTCCCCAAACCCCACCCTCTACCCCCAAATATAATCCACTCTGCAACCCTCATTGCGTACTCCTACGATAAAAATAATGGGAGTGCTATTTGTTTTTAGTATTAGGTGCTGTCAAACCATTTCTCACTCCTTGTGACTCTTGTGATCAAACCTTAGCCAGTTCTCAGAATCCCTTCTGTGTCCTTTGCTATTGTCGCTATTCTAATCCATCTCATTTAGGGCCTTTCTCTCCTTTACCTTCCCCAGTAGCATTACTTCTCAGAAACATCCAGATATGTCCAAAGGATGTGACATGAAGTCTTAACCAATTTGGCTTCCAAGAAGAATTCTGGAGGTGTACTTCTTCCAAGTGAAATTGATCTGTTGTTTTAGCAGTCTATGGTGTAGTCAGTATTCTTTACCACTATCAAAATTCAAAGGCATTAAGTCTTCTTTTCTTTGTTCATTACTCAACTTTCTCATACATATGAAGCAAAAATCATGCTTTAAGTCACACTTTAATCTTGCAAGTTTTTGTTGTTGTTGTTGTCGTTGTTATATTTCATCAAGAAAATATGACTTACAGCAACTATGTGAACAACCAGCCTGCATTCTGCTCTGTTCTGTGTAATCTTCACAGACTCTGAAACACTCAAGCCTAATACTGAAATCCACCATGTCAATCCATTTCATTGGCAATCTTACACTGACCCCCATCTTTCAAAGCATAATATCCAATAAATAGCCTCACCTAGCTACATATCCAAAGTATGAAATAGGAAGCTTTGCCATCTTTGTCTCCAAGGAGCATTCTGGGCACAATATCTGCAAGACTATCTGGGGTTTATTTTTCTCTTGGCAGTCCATGGGGCATTCAGTCCTTTTCTCCAACATCACAACTCAAAGGGCTCAATTATTTTTCTGTATTCATCATGGCCTAGTGGTAAGAAACTGGCTGCAAATCCAAAGGTACGTGGTGCTCGACGGGAGAAGAATGGACGAATGAATCCCCTCCTTTGAAAACCTGCTAAGGGAATAATTACTTTTTAGGGATGATAATTTATAAAATTTAGTAGATTTTGTTTTATAAGATTTTAATGATTAATAATACTTTTAGTTCTGAGGGCTGCAGGCCCCTTGGCCTAGTATTAATTGTGTTTGGGAATAGCATTGTTCTAAGTGGTACAGCACTGGTCTGTCAGTTTGCTGCACTGAGATAACTTGAATTTGTTGTAATACTGAATGCTGCACCATTGCTGTCTCAAATGCCATAATGGTTACCCATGGTGGACAAGGTTTAGTAGAGCTTCCAGATTAAGAAAGGTGTGGAAGCAGGATTGGCATCCACTTCCTAAACAGCATGTTTTTAGAGAGTTTATGAACATTAGAGACATGGTGATAGTCAAAGAACAGGGTTCAGATCTTTTGCTCATAAGGTTGCTATGAGTCATACTTGACTCGATGGCTCTTCGCAACAACAAACAAATAATACCTTAGACTCAGTTATCAGTGTACAGCCAATAAATAATGCATTATCTTGCAGATGATAAGACTGCTTTGGAAATTAGATTATTGATTAAAATGTGATGCTTAACGGAGAGCTCTTGTATAAACAAACCATTTTTCTGTCTAGCGATTCCACTGTTGTGGGTGTTGCAATAATGCTGGAAACTGCTGATATTTAAAATTTCAGAAAGATCATCCATTGCAGACAGGTTATATTAGAGCTCTCAGATTAGAGGGAAGATGATGATTCCTTCTCAGCACTGCTGTTGTTGTTGTTATGTATCATCAAGTTGCCTGTAACTCATAGTGACCCTGTGTACAGTAGCTCTGAATCCTGCCCTACCCAGAGCCAGTCTCACTGACTCCAACACATCTGCTTCCATTATGCCACTTAATGAGTCAATCCATCTCATCCGGGATCTTCCTTCCCTGTGTTGTCCCTTCAGGAACATGATATCCTTCTCCAAGGACTGATCCCTCTTCGTCATGTGCTCAAAGTATGTGAGATGGAACTTCAAAACCCTAGCCTCTAAGGAGAAACTTAGTTTCACCCTCTCCAAGACAGATCTGTTCATGCTCTTTCTTGGTGGTCCATGAGTATATTCAGTACTCTTCTCCAGCACTACAACTCAAAGGCATCAATTCTCCTGCTGTCATCCTTAGTCATGGTACAACTCTCTAATACATAGCAAGTAATTGTGAAGATCATGGACTGGATCAGGTGCACCTTAGTTTCTAGACTGACATAGTTGTTTCCAAGTACTCTGGAGAGATTTCTGATAGTAGACTACCCCAGTGCAAATGGTCTTTTGATTTCCTGACTTCTGGTATCAAGAGTGTCGATTGTGAAGCCGACCAAGCTGAAATTGTTAACAACCTCAATCTCTTCTCCATCTATCAATGCTACCAATAGGCCCAGTGGTGAGAATATTTGTTTACTTGCTGTTAAGCTTCAATCCATATTGAAGACTACAATCTTTGACCTTCTGCAACAAACATGAGTTCCTCCTCAGTTCTGGAGAGCAAGGTTGTATCTTCTGTATGATGCAGTTGTTGATGAGTCCTCCTACAATCCTGATGCCACATTTCTCCTCATAAAGTCTAGCCTCTTGAATGATCTGTTCTGCATAAATTGAAAAAGTATGGAGATAGTATGCATCCCTGACACACTCCTGATTTTGAACCATGGAGTGTTTCCATGCTCTATTTTGAGGATGGCTTCCTGGTCCAAGTATAGGTTTTGCATAAGCATAATCAAGTCTTCTAGGATTCCCATTCTCCTCAAAATTAGCCGCAATTTATTGTGATCCACACAGTCAAATGCTTTACATAGTAAATGAAACACAGATAAACATTCCTGTAGTACTCCTTGCTTTAGCCAAAATATATCTGACATTGAAGATAATGTCTGTACTGTCACAATCTCTTCTAAATTCAGCTTGTGTTTCTGGTCATTCTATGTCAATGTACTGTTTCAAATGTTTATTAATAATTTTCATCAGGATTTTACTTGCATATGATATTAAAATATTCTTCAATAATTTCCACACTCTGTAGGGTTACTAGTTTTTTAATTGGGGATAAATCTGAATCTTTCCATTTAGTTGGTCAAATAGTTGTTCTCCAAATTTCTTGGCACAACCTAATGAGCAAATCCAGGACATCATCTATTTTTGTAAATGTACAAGTTGATATTTGATCAATTCCTCGAGCTTTGTTTTTGCCAGTTCCTTTGGAACAGCCTACATTTTTTCCTTCATCACCATTGCCTCTTGATCATATTCTATTTCTTAAAATTCTTCTGTGTCAGTCAATTACAAGCACTGTTGTTGTTATTGTTATGTGCCATCAAGTTGCTTGCAACTCATGGCAATCCCATGTACAACAGCCCTAAACTCTACTGCATCCTGTGGCTATCTTATTGTCTCTGAAACACCTACCCACATTACCTTAGTGACTGAATCAATCTATCTCATCAAGGGTTTTCCTCTCCTGCATTGTCCTTCCACTCTCCCAAACATGATGTTCCTCTCCAAGGACTGGTGCCTCCTTGCAACATGTCCAAAATATGTCAGATGGAGCTTCAAAATCCTTGCCTTCACGAAGCAGCCCGACTTCACCCTCTCCAGAATGAAATTATTTATTCTCCTTGCAGTCCATGGTATATTTAATACTCTTTTCCAGCACCACAGCTCAAAAACATCAACTCTCCTTCTATCATCCCTAGTCATTGTCCAGCTTTCTGATGTAAAGTCAGTAATTGCAAAGATCATGGCCTGTATCAGGAGCACCATAATCTCCAGACTGACATTGTTGCTCTGCGGTACTTTGGAGAGGTGTCTGACAGCAGACTTTCCCAATGTCATTTGTCTTTTAATTTTCTGTCTGCTGATAACAAAAGTGTTGCTTGTAGAGCCAAGCAAACTGAGGCTGTCAACAATATCAATCTCTTCACCATCTATCATGATACTGCCAATTGGCCCAGTGGTGAGAATCTTTGTTTTCTTGATGTTTTCTTCCATATTGAAGGTTGCAATCCTTGACTTTCTGCAACAAGCAATTCAGGTCCTCCTCAGTTTCAGCAAGCAGGGTTCTATCATCTGAATAACACAGGTTTTTGATGACTCTACTTCCAATCCTGATGCCACACTTCTCCTCATAGAGTCTAGCCTCCTGGATAATCTTTTTCACATATAGATTGAAAAGATATGAAGATAGGACACATCCTTGACACACAGCCTTCCTGATTTTTAACCATTCAGTGTTTCCTTGCTCTGTTCTGACGTCTGCCACCTGGCCCAAGAATAGGTTTCACATAAGCACAATCAAGTGTTCTGGGATTCCCATTCTTCTCAGAGTCAGCCACAGTTTGTTGTGATCTGCACAGTCAAATGACTTTGAATAGTCAGTGAAACAGAGATAGACATTTCTCTGGTATTCTCTACTGTCAGCCAAGACCCATCTGGCATTAGCTATAATATCCCTAGTACCACAACCTCTTCTAAACCCAGACTGCAGCTGAGCCAGTTCTCTGTTGAAGTGTTGTTCCAGTCATTTTTGGATAATCTTCAGCAAAATCTTGTTTGCATGTGATATCAATGTTTTTGCTGTTATTGTTGTTAAGTGCCGTTGAGTCGCTTGCGACTCATAGCGATCCTATGTACAAAACCCCAAACTCTGTTCTGTCCTGTGCCAATCTCATGTCTCCGACACACTGATCCCAATTACCCCAGTCACCAAATCAATCCATCTTCTAGAGGGCCTTCCCCTCTGCAACTGCCTGCACCCCCCCCCCAAGCATGATGTCCTTCTCCAAGCACCGTGATATCAATGATATTGTTTAATAATTTCCACATTCTATCTGATCCCCTTTTTTTGGAATGGAAACAAGTATAAATGTTTTCCTGTCAGTTGGCCAGGGAGTTTTCCTCCAGATATCTTGGCACAACTTGGTGAGCACATCCAGGGCAACATCTTTTGGTTGAAATGTGTCAATCAGTATGCCATCAATTTCTGGGGCCTTGTTTTTTTCCAATTCTTGCAGAGCAGCTTAAACTTCTTCCTTCATCACCACAGGCTCTTGCTCATACATTGTTTCATGAAATTCTTCTGTGTCCACGAATTCTTTTTGATACAATGATTCTGTTCACTTTTTTTTCATCTTCTTTTAATGCTTTCTGGATCATTTAATATTCTGCCCAAAGCATCTTTAGTATTGCAACTCGAGGCTTGAATTTGTTGTTCAGTTCCTTCAGCTTAAGAAATGCTGAGTGACTTCGGCCCTTTTGATTTTCTGACTCCAACTCCTTGCATATTTCATTGCAATACTTTACTTTGTCTTCTCGTACTGCCCTCTGGAATCTTCTGTTCAACTCCTTAATATCTTGATTTCTTCCCTTTGCTTTGGCTTCTCAGTGCCCCAGTTCAATATTTAGTTTCTTCTGACATCCATCTTGGTCTTTTCTTCCTCCTTTGTCTTTGTAATGACCTGTTTCATTCTTCCTGGATGATAACCTTGATATCCTCCCACTAGTCATTCTGTCTTCGCTCATTAATTTGCAAGACCTCAAACCTATTCCTGAGATGGTTTGGAAATTCAAGTGGGATAGACTCAAGGTCAAATTTTGGTTCCTGTGCATTTGATTTCATTTTCTTCAGCTTCAGCTTGAACTTGCATATGAGTAGTTGGTGGTCTGTCCTGCAATCAGCAACTGGCCTAGTTTTTTCACAACTCGTATTGAACTTCTCCAGTGATTCTTTCAATAGAATACTGCTTAGCATAGTGCTGGAAGATATATAAATCCATAGGCTGGGAGATTCTACACAGTAGAACCAGTGAACTCAGATAGACTCAGTCATCAAGATGATGCAGATCAGAAAGTATTTTATTCTGTAATGTATGGAGATGCTAACAACAATAACAATATAAACCAAGGGAGGAGAAGGAGAAGAGCTTGCAATGAGATTTAGATTTGCTCTCTCTTTCCTCACACTCCGCATTTAGTGACAAAACTTAGTTCACAATGCAACAGAACATGTGCCAAAGAATTTCTAAGGGATAGAAAAAGCCTAGGATGGGGCTTAGATGCTCTTGCACACACTTGTGGGTATGACAGAAGACAATTCTTCAGGCCTCCTTAACATTCTCTCATGTTGTTTGTGTTCTAATTAGGGCTCTTGAATAGAAATAAGTAGTAAAGTCCCTGTGAAGAATGGCTGAGCTTGTGTGCCAGAATATTGGACTATAAGGGCTACTTTTCCTTGCATTTTTATTATAACATGTGCAACATTAACTCACTCACCTTTAAAACTTTTCCCCCCTTCTCTCTATTTGGAGGTTGCCCAAACATTTTTAAGTTGTTTCCTCATTTTTACTGATTATAGGAAAACCTCAATCATGTCCCCAAACTCACATTTGAATGATAATAAAAAATCATATTTAACTACTAGAGTGTTGGCAAGAGGTTAAAAAAATCACTTTGTAAAGCACTTATTCACTAATTTTTTTTTTCTTTTCAAGAATCACAAGGCAGCTTGGCTTGAGTGAGACATGTGGTTGGTTTTAACTTCAATTTGTTTTATTTGGGAGAAAAAAAAATCCAACAACTTAATTTAAGGCTTCAAGAATGCGACTTAAATAGGTCCATAAAAATAAACACGGGGCAAGCTCTGCAGGGATTTTAGAGGTTAGGGTGAAAATCACAAAAGCTAAGAACTTAGTTTCCTTGAATATCCAAAAGGGCGTATGTGAAGTGAAAAAAAAAGTTTGCCTAAACTTATCCATTGAGGACATACTACATACTATCAGTGCCAACCAGGTATAAAATGGTAAGCTTGAATTTCATATATATTTGTTTAAAACTAAAATCTACTTATAGTCTAGAATAGGGAGGCAGTAAAAGATTGAGTGCTGTAGGGGACCATTGACCTAAATAATACCTATTTTCTTCTTTACCAATTGCAACATGCTAGTGCCCAAATTTTGTTTAGACTTGGACATATCTCCTGGCTGTGTGCTGTGGATGGCAGATCTTTATTTAGGGACCTTTGATGGCTTACTGGAAATAGGCTGCACTGCAATCCCTTTCTTGACACTTTTAAAAGCAATACATATGAATACACATACAAGAACTATAGAATCTGAGTGTTTTCTATGATTACTCACATACCCCGGTAATCTATCCTTTTAAATACTTCAAAAAATGTTGAGTGCAAATCAACACTGTATTGAATCAAGCAGAGTCAATTCAACAGGGATGACTTCCTGTTCTAAAAAATGCCGTTCAAATTCTGAATTTTTCTATCCAAAGATTTTTCTACTCCTTAACTCATCACCTCTTCCATTCTAAAAGATGCTACCAGCCACTCCTATTTTCCATTCTCTATACTTTGTTGTTGCTGTTGTTGATTGCTTTCGAGTCAAGCATGACTCATAGCAACCATATGAACAAAAGGCCTGAAGCCCTTCTACAACTATCGACCTTTATAGACAAGTTCCTAGGGTTTCCAGAGGCATGATATTTAAGAAATGGATGTCACTAGTTTAATTATAACATTTGTCGTAGGGTAATATAAGTATTTACATATCTGACTCTGAAATAAACTATGCATTTATGAGGGACGAGGTCTTGAGTTGAGCATGTATACAACATTCTCTTGTGGTACCTTGTAAGCATTATACCAGAAAAGCATTCAATGCAAGGGTGGAAAATTAGAGGAATGAAAAGGAAACATTTCATTGGTAAAATTGAAAAATTTTCATGGACAATCCAAGTATTTAACAATATCTAGCTAACTGCCAATAGATAGATAGATAGATAGATAGATAGATAGATAGATAGATAGATTGATGGATAGATAGATATTAATGTATATGGAGCCCAGGTAGCACAATTGTTAAGTATGAACTCACCTGCTAGACAAAAGGCCAGCAATTCAATCCCATCCATTGATTATATGGAAGAAAAATGGTGGAGTCTACCACTTTAAAGATTGTTGTTCTTGTTGTTGTTAGGTACCATAGAGTTGAGTACAACCCAAAGCGACCCAAATGAACAACAGATCTGGACCCTGTCCTATCCTTTGCCACTCTCACACTTCCTTACACACTGGAGCTCACCGTGACAAGTCACTGTGTCAATCCACCTGGTTGAGGGTCTTCCTCTCCACTGCCGACCCTCTACCTTTCTGAGCATCCCTCTCCAAGGAATAGTCCATCCTACCAACATGATCTAACTTATGAGGTGAAGTTTTATTATCTTTGCCTCCAAAGAACACTCTAGCTACACCTTCTCAAAAACATATTTGGTTTTTCTTTTAGCAATCCATGGAATGTTCAGTACTCTTCTCCAACACCATAGCTCAAAGGCATCAATTCTTCTTCTGTCATCTTTAGTCATTGTCCAGCTCTCAGATGCACAGCAAGTGATTGGAAAGACCAAGGCCTGAATTATATGCACCTCAGTCCTCAAACTGATGTCATTACCCCTCAATAATTTGGAGAAGTTTCTAGCTACAAACTCTCCCAGTGCGATACATCTTCTGATTGCATGGCTATTGGTACCAAAGATGTAACAGGTAAGACAAAGTTGTTGACAGTTTCAATCTTTAAATATTACAGCCTAGGAAATCCCCTGGGGAATTCCATTTTGACCTATAGAGTTGTAATGAATCAGAATCAAATCACCAGTGACTGCCAGAAATAAACACACACTCACACACACACACACACACACACACACACACACACACACACACAGATTATTTTTGAGCATATTAAAGCCCTAGGAATTCATGGAATATTGACTGATATATTTCAACAAAGAGATGTTTCCCTGGATGTGCTACCTAAGTTGTGCCAAGAAATCAGGAAGACAACTACCTGGCAAACTGACTGGAAGAGATCCATGTTTATTCCCATTAAAAAAAAAGTAATCTGACAAAAGGTAGAAATTATTGAAGAATACGCCAGGCGTACGCCAGGGATGTGTCCTATCTCCATACCTTTTCAACCTGCATGCAGAACAGATTATCCGAGAGGCAGGGCTCTATGAGGAGAAGTGTGATGTCAGGATTGGTGGAAGATCTATCAACAATCTGCGATATACAAATGATACAACCCTGCTTGCTGAAACTGAGGAGGACCTGAAGTGCTTGCTGCGGAAGGTCAAGGACTGCAGCCTTCAGTATGGATTGAGGCTCAATGTCAAGAAGACAAAGATTCTCATCACTGGACCAATTGGCAACATCAGGATGGATGGTGAAGAGATTGAGATTGTTAACAGCTTTAGTCGGCTTGGCTCCATGGTCAACACTCTTGGCACCAGTAGCCAGGACATAAAAAAATATTGTGATGGGAAAGTCTGCTGTTAGGGACCTCTCCAAAGAACTGAAGAGCCATTGTGTTACTCTGGAGACTAAGGTGTGTCTGACACAGGCTATGGTCTTTGCAATCACTCGTTATGCATCGGAAAGTTGGACAATGACTAGCGAGGGTAGAAGGAGAATTGAGGCCTTTGAGCTGTGGTGCTGGAGAAGATTATTGAATGTACCATGGACTGCTAAGAAATCAAACAGATTCATCCTGGAGAGGGTTAAACCAGACTGCTCCTTGGAGGCAAGGATTCTGGGGCTTCGTCTTACGTACTTTGGACATGTTGTAAGGAGGGACAGGTCCTTGGAGAGAGACATCATGCTTGGGAGGGTGGAGGGAAGGCGCAAGAGGGGAAGACCCTCTATGATGTAGATTGATTCAGTGACTAGGGTAATCGGGATAGGTGTGTTAGAGGAAGTACGATTGGCACAGGATAGAGCAATTTTTAGGGCTGTTGTACATAGGGTCGCTATGAGTTGCAAGCGATTCAATGGCACATAACAGTAACAACAATCACTAATATAACATGCTAGCAAAATCTTTCTGAAGATTATCCAGAAATGACTCAAACAGTACATTGACAGAGAACTACCAGAAATACAAGCTGGGTTTAGAAGAATTCGTGGCACTATAGACATTATTGCCAATGTCAGATAGTTCTTGGCAGAAAGCAAATGGTATCAGAGGAATGTCAACCTTTGTGGATCACAACAAATTGTGCCTAACTTAGAGAAGAATGGGAATCCCAGAACACTTAAATGCGCTTATGCAAAACCTATACTTGGACCTGGAAGCAGTTAATGGAATAGGGCAGGGAAACACTGCATGGCTTAAAATCAGAAAAAGAGTGAATAAAATGCATCTTGTCCCCTTACTTTTCAATCTGTATGTAGAACAGATCATTTGGGAGGCTAGGCTTTGTGAGAAGGAATGTAGAATCAGGATAGGAAGAAGACTTATCAAAAACCTACATTATACAGATGACACAACTGACAGACCTTGCTTGCTGAAACTGAAGAGGAACTGAAGCACTTGCTGCAGAAGATTAAGGACTGTATTCTTCAATATGGATTGATGCTCAACATCAAGAAGTCAAAGATTCTCACCAGTGGGACGGTTAGCAGCACCATGATAGATGGAGAAGAGATTGAGGTTGTTAACAATTTCAGCTTGCTAAGTTCCATAATCATCCCTTTTAACACCAGCAGTCAGGACATCAAAATACCAATTATACTGGAAAGATCTGCTGTCAGGGACCTCTCCAGAGTACTCAAAAGCAGTAATATCAGTGTAGAGATTAAGATGTGCCTAATTCAGGCCATGATCTTCTCAATTACCTGTTATGCTTCAGAGAGTTGGACAATGACTAAGAATGACAGAAGAGGAATCAATGCCTTCAAATTGTGGAACTTAAGAAGAGTCTTGAATATATCATAGACCACAAAAAAAACCCCAAATATGTCTGTTGTGGAGTGGGTGAAACCAAGTTTCTCCTTAAAGGCTAGGATTTTGAAGCTCTGTCTCACATACTTTGGGCATGTGATTAGGTGAGACTGATCCTCACAGAAGAACATCATTCTCGGAAGGGTGGAAGGACAGTACAGGAAAGGAAGACGCTGGATAAGATAGATTGATATACTAACTGTGTGGCCCCTAAGGGGGCTAGATCTGTCATTGAGACTGGCTCAGGACAGGGCAAGCTTCAGAGCTGCTGTACAGAGGGTCACAATGGGTCACAGGTGACTCAAGGACACATAACAACAACAACAACATATTTATATGCCGTATAATGCTTCTTCATACAACCTCTGACCCTATCTAAATCTGTGGTCTCGAAAAGTTATAATTTATGAATTCTTATCAAAGAATGAAGGACAGTAAATGTTATAGCTTTCTGCATGCATCCATGTGCCACAAGAGTATTGTATGCAAAACAGCACATAATGGTATAGTTATGTCCTGATAGTCATAATGAATATCTACATTATTTGTTTTTGTAGATTTTTACTGTGAACCGTCAAGCTGGGACCAACTTCTAGATGACTTTCCAGCAGATTTTCAGAAGCAATAAATTACACAGGAGGATTGTCTGTCTTTCTTCCATGGAGCAGTTAATGGATTCAAACCGTACTATCCTGTATTTCCCACCTAAAAAGTTTACCATCTAACAACGTAGCCACCAACTCACAAGCATTTGCACCCAGTGTTGTGAACTGCACACCTGTGGAGTGCTGCAATGCTAGCTCCCTTTTCATTGTATTTTAAAAATATGATTCTGAAGTGCATCATAGCTCCCAAACACACAATGCTCATGATGGTGGCAGGAAAGGGGCAAAGGAGAAATATCATTTTGCAAGTGAACTGAAGGACTATTAAGCAATGCAAAGGCAGAAAATCCGTCAATATTATTCCTTAGGAGTTGGGCATTTTGCATTTTATGACAATAATCTTTAATCATGAAGAACAAAACTCTTCATGCTGTTAAAAGATTGGTTCACTTCAAAGTTACAAGGCTAAGGAAAATGTGAGAGGAAACTGGTTCCGATATAAAGACATTGCTGAGGAAAAGCCTTTCACGAGCAGACGCAAAGTTAATCCATTTGAGTACCTCGATGGCCACAGCTAAGGAGCGTAGTTTGCTCAACATATTTAGAGAACAAGCTGTTGTTTGTAGAGTCAGAAAATCACACAGGGACGCATAGCCCATCCTTTCTCCCTCAGATTCTTACCATGTGCCTCGGGCGTGGCAGCGCAGCTTCTTACCACTTGGTCACCAGAGCTCCCTGGTTGAAAAAGTAGAACCTCAATATGATGAGGTGTTTGCAAAACCCCCAAAGCACTCAACACCCTGTATCACAGGATGTTGTGTGCCTTTTGGATAACAGGAAAGCTTCTTACCATGAGGCCACTAGGCTTACTAGTAGTAAAGATTACTAGTGCTGTAAAGATTGATTTAGGTTCACAGTCAACACTTTTAGTCAAGAAAGCAAATGACATTGTGTCGTTTTTGTTCTCCATCATGTCAGAACCAGTAGTTGCCTCTCCTGTGAGTTGGGAGAAAATTGCTTATCTTTCTGCTGTGGAGAAAGCAGAAGCTTCGAACCATATTGCTATGATTTGCCGTTGCAACCCCTTGCCACTAAGCCACAGAGTTCCTTCAAATGATATATTACACTGGGAAAATGATGTTGCCTAGTATCTCTTTAGAAAAAAAAAAAGAACAGACCAAAACATCATTTTAAAGGCTAAGGGATTTCAGGGAGCTCTGGTAGTGTGGTAGTAAGAAGCTGTGAAGCTTTGGCTAACACAAGCCATAGTATTTTGAATTGTTTTCTATGCGTGTGAAATTTGGTTAATAAATAAGGAAGATGGAAGGAGAATGGATGACCTTAAATTGCCATGTTGGTGAAGAGCATCAATTATACACTGGAATGCCAAAAGAACAAGAAAAACTGTCTTGGGAGAAGTGCTAATTAGATGTTACTTAGAAGCAAAAATGGTAAATCTTGGTCTTATGTTTTCTGAACATGTTGTTATGGGGAAGGACTAGCCTCTGGAAAAGGACATGATGCTTGAGATTCCCCAAAAGAGAGGGTATTCCTCACTGATGTAAATTGATGCAGTGACCGTGACAGTGGCATGCCATGCCAGGTCAGGCAGGATTTGTTCTGTTGTAAATAGTATCACTCTGAGTTGGAGCAGCTCGAAGAATCTCAAACAAAGACAAGATGGCACTAATTCCTTGGTGTTTATATGAAATAATATATGAATCCTCTCTGTTTGTGGTAGAACATAAATACAGTTTTAAATACAGACAC
This sequence comes from Elephantulus edwardii, assembly GCF_000299155.1. Taxonomy (NCBI): domain Eukaryota; kingdom Metazoa; phylum Chordata; class Mammalia; order Macroscelidea; family Macroscelididae; genus Elephantulus; species Elephantulus edwardii. The sequence continues at coordinate 893,328 of NW_006399875.1, forward strand.
TAATTGAATTATTTTCTCAGGTAATCTAAGTTGATTCTGGCCTCTCTCATACTCTTCCTCTGGGTTTTGTAGTTGATCCATTTCTGGAAAACCATACTAGATTCTCTACCACAATCCTGATTCATCGTTGTTCAGCTAAAGATTGTGTCTGTCAATGTCATTGAGAGTCTTGGTCTCTTTCACTGACCTTTTCTGTACCAAGAATAATGTTCTTAATGTTCTTCTTCAGGATCTGATGCTTGCTGATAACATGTCACAATATGTAATATATAGTCTCACTATTCTTGCTTCTCAGGAGCACTCTGGCTGCATATTTTCCATGTAAGATTTGACTTTTGCAGTTCATGGCAAGTGCTTTCAGCAATATCACAATAAAGAACAACAAATCCCCTTCAGTGGCACTTATAGTGTTCCCTGGCTTTAATGGCATCTAACAACAATAATGTAGACTGACACAGTACCTGACATAATAACAACGTGCTTTTGCATTGCAGCATGTCCAGAAATAGACAGTCCTTTGTCAATTCAACCATATCACACAAGTATTAGTAATTATTTGATTTGCCCTATTAATTTTCAATCATCTCGTATGGGTATGACTGAAGGGCAAAGCTAATGTCAAACGCACCAGTGTTATTATAATACTTAACTGCATCAATATTTTGTGGTTGGTAAACATTTTATATGTACACAGTTGAATAAGTAATTGGTTGGAAAGGAGGAAGGATGGAAGGATTTATGGACAAAATATATGAAGAGCTTTCCCACCAAAAAAGACAAGGTAGTGATGGACATAGTCCAACAGTGATTAATTTTATAAACATTATGTATAGGAATGATTGTATGAAGTATAATGTCATTGAAGAAAAGTGTGAAACACACACAGTCACACAAACCCTCACCATATTTATGAATGCAATATAATATATATGAATAATTATATGCATAGAAATGTTTAAAAATCCATGCAAATGTAACAAATATAAGGATTATGCAAAGATTTAAGTGTAACCTTCTAGCATGTATGAGAGTCTTTATTAGGTTAACACTCTCTGTCTTTCACAACTACCCTCTGAGAAAGTAGGAAGAGTCACTTTTTGCAGAAGAATCCCCCTTGATTTTTGAAGACCAGGTAAGAAAATCCCATCTGAGAGAGGAATTTTATCAGGTAACTTTCTTAATCCTAACTTCCCCCATTCGGTCAGTTTCCCAAACTGTAGTGGCATGCATATTGCTGTGATGGTAGATGCTATGCCACCAATATCTCAAATATCAGCAGGATTACCCATGCTCGATAGGTTTAGCATAGCTTCCAGAGTAAGAGAAACTATTCTATGCCTGCCAATAACATACCCACAAGACTGGGCACCTAAATATGAAATAGTAATCCTTTGAAAATCCTACAGATGATTAAAAGCCATTGTTGGACAGAGTTCTGGAACATGAGGGTCTCTGACTAAAGGACACTCAAAGTTCTACTGGGGAAGGGCTGCATAAAGGAATAGAATACAGTAGTGATGTGGATCGGGAGAAGTATTCCACCAATGAAGGGTCTTCATTTATTGATGAGGCAAGCCTCAAAATGAAGAGAGAACAATGCAAATATCCTTTATAGTTGTATTGTGATGTATGAATCTAGGAAAGCTGGGACTTGTAACATGTAAAGTGGACTGCAAAACGATTGGCATCCTGGGTATTAGTGACTTGGGATGGACTAATAATGGTAACTTTGAATCAGTGAATCATATGATCTACTACCTCATAAAAGGCACATTGAAGAGGAATGATGTGTCACTTGTGGTCAAAAAGAACATTTCAAAGATCTATCCTGAAGTAAAATGCTATGAGTGACATAATCATATTCATAAAGCAAGTCTTGCTAATGATATTTTCCTTATCTGTATTTAATCAGTCTAATGAGCAAATTATTCCAAAAAGTGGACTCTGTGAAGAGGAATGTGGCATTGGGATTACAGAAAGACTAATGCTTAATCTGTATTTTACAGTTGATGTAATCTTGTTGGCTGAAAGTGAAGAATATTGGAAGCGCTTATTACAGAAGAGCAAAGAATAATACAGCCTTCAATATGGGTTCTATTTTAGCATCAAGTAAGCAAAATTCCTTGCCATTTGACCATAGGTAACATCATGATAAATAAGGAAGATATTTAAATTGCCAACAACTTCGTTTTACATTTATTCACAATTAACACCGATGGTAGCAGCAGTCCAAAATCCAAAATCCATGTTGGACTGGGGAAATCTGCTATCAAAGACTTGCCACAATTCTAAAGAGCAATGATGTCAGTTTAAGGACTGATGATGTCTACCTGATTCAAGCCCTGGTGTTTTCATTTGTATTCAATGCATCTGCAAGTTTGACAATAGATAAGGAAAAGCAGAAAAGAACTGATGCCTTTGAATTGTGGTTTTGGTTGAAAGACGAATATACTGTGGGCTGCCAGAAGAGCCAGCAAATGTATCTTGAAGGCAGCACAACCAGAGCTGTCCTTAGAAGCAAAGATGATGAAACTTCAACTAACTTACATTGGGCATATTTTCCGGAGGGGTTAGTCCTTGGAGAGAGGCAACATGCTAGTAAAGTAGAGAAAGAGAAGATGATCTTCAACGAGAAAGACTGACACAGTGACTGTGATGGGCTTGACCATGACAGAGATTGTGAGAATGGAACAGGATAGGGCAAGGGTCAGATGTGCTGTTCATACAGCCACTGAGTTCTAGTGGGCTGGACAGCACCTAAACACAACAAAAACAATCCTGACTTCAAGGAACTCCAGTGAGGTAGTCCGTAAAGTGTTAATCTACTAAACCAAAGGTCCATGCTTCAAACTTATCAGTCACCTCATGAGATAAAGATGAAGTATGTTGCTTTCATAAAGATTTTACAATGTTGGAAATCCTGTGAAACACTTCTAGCGTGCCCTTCCATGCCATCACATGTCAGAAACAACTCACCAACCACAGTAGGCTGGGAGTTAATGGAGCCTTGCCTGCTGGTCTTTGAATCCTCCTTTTTCTCTGGTTCACAATAGAGATTTTTCTTTTGTTCTCTGTGGGCAAGTTCTAGGCTGCCATCGGTACCCCTTCCTCTTAAGGAACTCCCTCTCTTTCTGAAGCTTTCAGACAACAATATTTCAGCACAAACTGGTCCCGTGTGATGAGAGGACTGTGTGGCTTCTTTACGGGCAGATATTACCCGGGACCCCAAAGGTTGGAGACATTACTTTGTCAAAGAAGTAGAGACTGGAGACGGAGGTGGAGCTTGAAGGAGAAAGAACAGCTTGAGGACCATGCGGACCCGAGACTATTTTATGCTTTTTAAACATTTCAAACTTAAAATAACATTCGAAGGAGGACAGGTACCCATTACTATATCCAGACTTAAAATCTGATGTTAAAAAGTCATTCTCACATTGGGGCCTACAAAATGGAAATTAAGGTGAGCTATATAGAGAGGAGGGGGCAGAGCAGAGAGCATGCTGGGCCCTGGAAAGTCCACATAAAACTTACAATGTTAACATGACTTCTTTCACCTGGGGTGAATGCATAAATGAAACTTTTTTTTTCTCTCCCCCTTTTAAGGCCACAGATTCATTAGACTATTCCGAGGAATGACTGATTCAATTCAAAGGATTTTTAAAAATTCTGGTAACTCTAATATGAACCATTATTTCTTATTTCTTAATATGAGACCAGGAATATTGGTGACCTAATAAGTTTTACAGCCCTGCACACAACCTTATTTATGGAGCTTACACCATTATGTAATATGTTATAAAGCAACTTGAATGTTGTAAAACTCATTATTTTTTTCCCTCTTAACTAAAGTGCATGATAGCCAAAAATTTAAGTGGAGTGCTAGTAAAGTTCCAGAAATCCCAACCTTACATTTTTTTTTCCAATGCTCAATTTTATTTTTTTTTTTTTGTAGTGCTTTTTGTCACACTTTCTGCAACTAGGTCTCCCCTCAAGGTAGCATGTGTAGAGTAAGACACCAATAGCAATGAAGAGCCTTATATGTCCATACCTTCTTCACTGCCTTATTTTTGTTGTTGTTATTAGAACAATTGAAAAAGGAATATAGCAGTCAGGATCAAAGGTAAAAGCGAACAGAGGGAAAGGGGGGAAAGCTTCCACTGGGGAATCTATTCTGATTGGTGATAACACTGCAGGACAGAATAGAACAGCCCCATAGGGTTTCCAAGACAGTAATTCATCACAAAAACTTCCTCCTTTACCTTCCTCCCTTGAAACAACTGGTAAACTCTAACAGCCAACATTCTGGTTGCATCTCAGCCATTGAGGCAACCAGTTCTGACAAAAGAGATACAAGAATAAATCTAAAAGAATAGTTTCCTGTGGATAAGAGTCTTAAAATTGAACTAAGCTTCACCACAAAACCATAAAGCTCTTCTAGAGCACAGAGCAGTAGGAAAAACATTTTCTTAATGCCTGAGGTTTGATGTTTTCCTGGTAGGCTTTTTGCTGGCAGATCTATAAGTCTGGTGTCTTCTTCTTTCCATAGAGTTTAAAATACAAATGGAAACGATGCTATCTTTGAATTCCTGAGTCACTAATAAAGCAGTACTTTTGTCACAATTCCTTTAAGGGTTTGGAATTGATACGCAAGATGCTATGATAGTCTAGAGAATGAAGGGAAATATCCTGAAGGAAATCCCAAATCAAGCTCACGACCAGCCTACAACATGAGTTGCCATCCAATCCCGAAGGTACATGGCTCAACTCTACCAGCTGCCCTATTGGAGGATGGGCAGTCTCTTCCTGTGTCCGGAAACTGTCCCTGGAAACATGCTGGAGGGTCAGCTATGGATCAGTTCTAACGTGACAACACACAACAACCAGCAACAGCAGTAGGCAAGCAGGTGTTCATTTCAGTTCCATTTTTCTCTTTTTAGAAGAAATGGAACATTTTATAAACTTGCTAAAATGTGGATATTGTTAGTTTGAGTGTATCCTCATAAAAATATATATATTGAAGTCCTACTGGCCCTGACCTGTGAATGTGACATTACTTGCAAATCATATATTTACAGATGTACTCAAGTAAAAATGGGGTTATACTGAATTACAGTGGTTTACAACCTACTCATAAGAAGAGGAAAATTTGGTAATACTGAGGACATGGCATGCAGCAATAGAGGCAAGAATTGGAGGGTCTTCTACAAGCTAAGAAATAGAAAGGATTCCAGTATCCACCAGAAGCTAGAAGGAACAATGTAAGATCTTTATTAGAAACTTAAGAGAGTGTCCAGTCCTTTTCAAGCATTAAAATTTGGATTTTTGAGCTCCCAAACAATGAGATAATACCTTTCTGTGATTTTTAAGCCACCCTGTGTGTGCTATTGTAAAAGCAATTAAATAAAATTAAATAACATAATTAAATGAAATTAAAAAATTAAATAAAAGTAATTAAAATTAAAATAATTAATTAAGAAGGTTATGTACTGTTGATTTAGTTTGGTTTGGTTTGGTTTGGTTTGGTTTAGTTTGATCTTATGGTACAGTTGGCTTTTACCACTCACATGTTTTTGTTAGTTGCTATGAGTCAGTTCCCCAGCAAAACCAACTCTTACCTTGATCCTGAGTCATCCTTTTCATCTGGGTTGTGAGGTCTTCCTCCTCTGTCACCAACTCTCCACTTTACAAGATGTGAGTGATGTCTTTCTTCAGAGACTAGACTCTCATCCAGAGTGTACTTCTCCAAGGCATACCAGTTTGTCTTTGTCAAAGCATGGCATATGCAGAATGTTTTGCCAACACCACTACTCAAGATACCATCTTCTTTGGTCTTCCTTGTTCATCACACAACTATTAGAAGAACATTAAACAATTGAAATTATGATGGATTTGATCAGGTATATCTCTACTTTTAAAAAAATATTTAATTGAGATTTCATTGTAAGTTGATAAAGAACTTGGATTTCCATTTATTCGTTGTTGTACATTTTCTTTCCTGCAACCCAGTTCATTTTTTCTTTAGAAAAAAATTCTTTCATTGTAATACAGTCCATCCTACAGACCAATTTACTATGCAGTTCTTTTTCTGAACACTTGTCACACTGATAATACCTAATCATATATTCCTTAGTGATACTCTTTTTCTTTAGCATGTGAAAGGAGTTCTTAACATCAGATTACTCAATACAACGTATCATTTGATTTCTTAATTGTTGCTTCCTGAGTGCTGATTGTAAATTGAAGTAAAACAATATTTGAAAATGTCTGTCTTTTCTCCATATATAATGATACTGTTGACTGATTCAGTTGTGAGAATTTTGTTTCCTTTAGGTTGAGGTATAATTCAGACTAAAGGTTGTATGTTTTGGACATTATCAATAAGTTATTTAATGTTGTAATTATGTGCCATCAAATTGAGTATGTCTCAGAATTACCCTATGAACAATGGACCTGAAACCAATCCTAATCTGCACCTTCTTAATCATCTCTGAAACACAGCAATGTTGCTAAAGTCATTGTAGTAATCGATCTAGTTTAGGGTCTTTCTCTCTTTTGTTGACTTTCAACAAATGATATCCCTTTCCAAGGACTAACTTATTCTAAATATTTCAAAGGGTAACTCAAGAAGACAAAGAAAAGTATTATAAAGAATTTGCAGAGACCTAGAACTAGAAAATTAAAAAAGAAAGAAGTTGCCTGGCATTTTTTAAGCCAAGAGGACTGGGAAAATTAAACCTTGATTTAATTATCTAATTAATTATCTATTATTAATAGATATCTTGAACAAGATCTTGAATTATCAGTGTTCATCAAAAGGAAATGGAAGGAATACAGAGTCACTGTACCAAAAAAAAATAAATAAAAAGTTGGCTAACACTGAATATTTTAGGAAAGAGTCTAATCCAGTCCAAGGTAATGAATGTAGACGTTCAAACTTTACTGAAGGCATTGGCAAATAATAAGGCCCCAGAAACTAATTGGATATCAATTGACACGCTTCAGATAATACATGCAGCCCTGGAACAACACACCAGTCAGTGCCAGGAAATCTGGAAGACAGCTACCTGGCCAACTGACTGAAAGAGATCCGTATTTGTTCCCATTCTCGAGAAAAGGGATCCAGTAGAATGTGGAAAGTATTGAGCAATATCATGAATATCACAAGCAGCAAAATACTGCTGAAGAGCATTAAAAAATGGCTAGAACAGGACATCAACAGCGAACTGCCAGAAATTCAAGCTGGGTTTTAAAGACTTTGTGGCACCAGAAATACCATTGAAGATGTCAGATGAATCTTGGCAGGAAGCAGAAAACACCAGAAGAATGTTGATCTACACTTTATAGACAAGGCAAAGACATTTAACTATGTGAGTTGTAAGAAACTATGACTAGCACTGAGAAGAATGGGAAACAGAACACTTAATTGTGCTCTAGATGTGAATAGATGTGAAATCTATACCCGGATCAAGAGGTCTTTGTTCAAACAAAGCAAGAGAACGTTGTTGTTGTTGTTGTTGTTCATTGCCATCAAGTCAAGGTTGACTCATAGTGACTCTATAAACAAAAGACCTAATGCCTTTCCACAACTATCTTTGTTTCTCCAAGTTCATAGAGTTTTGAGAGGCATGTGGTTAAAGAATTGAATGCCACTCCTGCTTCCCAAACTATTTTACAACTGGGAGCCCACCAGACATTGTCCACAATGGGAAACCATTCTGGTATTTGATATCCCCAAGGCACAAGGTTCAGCAAACCCATGTTACTTCATACAGCACATTGACAAAGAGTCATGTGCAAAGTGGAAGAATATTCCTCCAGATATATACAGCTCTAGGCTCATTTAGCAGTGGTTAAGTGTGCGACATCAGGATTGGTGGAAGATCTATCAATAATCTGCGTTATGCACATGACACAACACTTGCTTGCTGAAACTGAGGAGAACCTGGAGCACTTGCTGTGGAGAATCAAGGACTGCAGTCTTCAATATGGATTGAGGCTCAATGCCAAGAAGACAAAGATTCTTACCACTGGACCAATTGGCAGCATCAGGATGGATGGTGAAGAGATTGAGATTGTTCACAGCTTTAGTCTGTTTGGCTCTACAATCAATATTCTTGGCACCAGCAGCCAGGAAATTAAAAGACATATTGCAATGGGAAAGTCTGCTATTAGGGACCTCTCCAAAGTACTGAAGAGCAATGGTGTTTCTCTGGAGACTATTATATCTGATATAAACCATGATCTTTGCAATCACTTGTTACATATCAGAGAGTTGGACAATGACTAGGGAGGATAGAAGGAGAATTGATGCCTTTGAGCTCTGGTGTTGAAGAAGAGTATTGAACGTACCATGGACTGCTAAGAAAAACAGATTCATCCTAGAGAGGGTTAAACCGGGGTGCTCCTTGGAGGCAAGGATTCTGAGGCTTCATCTGACATACTTTGGACATGTTGTAGGGAGAGACCAGTCCTTGCAGAAGGACATCATGCTTGGGAGGGTGGAGAGCAGGCACAGGAGGGGAAGGCCCTCTATGAGGTGGATTGATTCGGTGACTGGGGTAATCGGGATGAGTGTATTGGAGACAATGAGATTGGCACAGGACAGAACATAGCTTAGGGCTGTTGTACATAGGGTCACTATGAGTCGCAAGCAACTCAACAGCACATAACAACAACAACAACAAACAAGTGTTGTTGAGTCCAATACAACTCAGACTAAGCTTAGCACAAAAGTCCTGAACTCTGTTCTATAATTAACATCATTTCTGTACATTTATAAGAGAGTTTGTGAAGTTTCCAGAGGCATGTAGTTTAGGAAATGGATGCCATTCCTGCCTCCCAACATGAATCAATCTGAAAGTTCATCCAAACATTGTACATAATGATTAACCATTATGGTATCTGACACAGCTATGGAGCAGTGTTCAGCATCACAGCAACTCCAAGTTGTTCAGTTCAGCAAATAGACAAATGATTGCTGTGCCTTTTAAAGAATGTTCATTCTAAAATTAACACATTTAGTCTAAGGCTAAAGGGCCACCCACTTGGCGGTGGGTAGGGGGTGGTGGAAAGTAATGGTAACACACAATAAACACGATCCCAGAAACTTGCCTTATGTGACTGCCATCCAGACAAGACTGCAATCAAGGTGCTAGCTAGCCAGCCAACTCCTAGAGTGGAGGAGGACTCCAAGGCCCCAGGCCCCAGGCCAACCCACTACGTGGTTTTAAATCAAGAAACATGTGAGTCAATATTATGCCCTTTCTCCAATGCTGTTGTTGCTGTTGCTATTATCATTGAGTCACCTACAACTCTGAATCCTGTCCTGAGCCAATCTCACTGTCTCCAGTACACTTACCCACTATTACTCCAATTCCCTGTCAATCCATTTCAGCTGAGATCTTCTTCTCCTGTGCTGTTCCTTTACTCTTATGAGTTTGATATCGTTGTCCAAGGACTGGTTTCTTCTGGCAACATGCCCAGATCATGAGATTGAGCTTCTTGGTTCCAATGAGCAACTTGGACTCATCCCCTCCAGAACAGACATGCTTGTTCTCTTGGTGGTCCATGGTATACCACAACTCAAAGGCATTGGTTCTTCTTCTGTCATGCTTATTCATTGCAATGATTATGACTTAAATCTGATGAATCTTAGTCTATAGACTAGTATCATTGCTCTTTAAGCACTTTTGGAGAGGTGCTTGACAGCATATTTACCTAATGTAATACATCTTTTGATTTCCTGACTGCGGGTGCCAAGAATATTTATTGTGGAACTGAGTAAGCTCAGATTTTAAACAACCTCAATCTCTTCTCCATCTATTTTGGTGCTGCCCATTGGCCCAGTGGTGAGAATTTTGCTATTGTTATTGTTTTCTAGATGTTGAGTTTCAATTCATATTGAAAACTGCAGTCCTTGACCTTCTGCAGCAAACACTTCAGGCCCTCCTCAGTTTCAGCAAGAAAGTTTGTGCCACCTGCGTAATGCAGGATGTCTGTAAGTATCTCTCCAATCTTGATGCCACATTCCTTCTCATAAAATCCAGTCTCCTGAAAGCTATTCTTCATATAGATTGAAAAGGTGTATAGAGAAGATGCATCCCTGACACACACCTTTCCTGATTTTGAACCGTGCAATGTTTCTTTGCTCTTTTCTGACGTCTGCTTCCTGAACAAGTACAGGTTTCTCATGAGCACAATCAAGTGATTTGGAATTCCCATTCTCCTCAAAATTAACCACAGTTTTTTGTGATACACACAGTCAAATGTCTCTGCATAGTTAATGAAACACAGACAATTCTCTAGTACTCTTTGCTTTCAGCCAAGATCCAAGTGACACAGGTGATAATATTTCTAGTGCCACAGCCTCTTCTAAACCTAGCTTGTATTTCTTTTAGTACTCTATTGACATATGGTTCCATTCATTTTTTAAAATATACTATCTTAAGTAGTATCTTACTTGTATGCAATATTAGTGACATAAGATTTGATGATTTTTACAATGGCACATAACAACAACAACAACTCCATTGGGTCATATTTTTTTGGTATGAAAATAAATATGGATCTCTTCCAGATAGTTGTCCTCCAGATTTCTTGGCACAAATTGGTGTGTGCATCCAGGAACATCTTCCCATCGACCCTGGCATGCTTCCCATATCTAGGGTAGACCTTGTACCTGTTGAAACTGCACAGCTTGACCTTCACAGCTGTGGCTCAGGAGAACTGAGAAACCTGAATCATAGAGTGACAACATGCAAAGTTAATAATCAATCTGATTTTTCCAGCAATAGGCAACACCCTGAAAGGTTTAGAACTTGGTTGTTGTTATTGCTATGTGCAGCTACTTCCATCTTCTTTTCATGCTTCCTGGATCATTCAATATTCTGCTTGTGTTGTTGTTGTTGTTAGGTGTCATCAAGTCCAAGTATGACCCATGGTGAACCTTTGAACAACAGATCTGAACCCTGTTCTAACCTGTGTTATCCTCACACTTCCCGACACTGTAGAGCCCATTGTGGCAGTCACTGTGTCAATTCACCCACCTAAGAGTCTTCCTCTAGCAACCTTAAGTATTGCAACTTGAGGCAGGAATGTGTTCTTCAGAGCCTTCAGTTTAAAAATGATAATAGAATTCAGCTCGTTTGATTTTCCTATTGTAATACCTTGTTTTGTCTTCTCTAGCTACCTTTTTAAAGCTTCTATTCAGCTCCTTAACTTTTTGGTTCCTTCCCTTTGGCCTCTCAGCACTATAGTGCAATATTCAGAGTCTATTCATTTCTTCCTCCCTTGTAACATCCTTTTACAATATTTTTATTTCTCTATCTATCTATCTATTTATTTGCAAAATTAGAATACTTTCTTTTCAGAATAGATTCTTCTAATTTCCCTCATCACCCCACCCATAAAACCGTGCAACTCTTTTTACATTCTTAGTATTCTTGATATTCTCTCACAGCTTATCTGGTCTTTGTTTATTAGTGTTCAAGGCTTCAAACCTGTTCCTGAGCTGGTTTTTAAATTCCAAGAGGACAGACTCAAGGTAAAATTTTTTTTCTTGTGGATTTAATTTAGTTCATTTTAGCTTTAGTTTGAACTTGCATGTGAGTAATTGATGGTCTGTTTCACAGTCAAGACCTGGTCTAGTTTTCACAACTGACATTGAGCTTCCCCAACAATTTTTTTCCACAGATGTAGTCAGTCTGATTTCTGTGCATACCATTAGGTGAAATCCATTGTATAGTTGTTGTTTATGTTTCTTATAAACGGTATTTGTAATGAGTAATTCACTGCACAAAATTCTATCATTCTATCTTCAGCTCATTTCAGTCAATACGAGAAGCAGTAACCTTGTTGGTATTCAGCAACAACAGCAGCATGGAAGCAGCAGTCCAGAAATGAAATACTATACTGCACTGGGACAATCTCTTAAAGTACACAACTTTAATCTGAAATGAATATATGGTTTGTCATTATGTAAATTTCAAATAGCAATCCAAAACATGAAATACACTACAGATTAAATGGAGGTAATGGAGGTAGGGGGATAAAATGAAAGAAAACAAACAAACAAAAAACCAAAACAATGAAGGTAGGTGAAGAGAATAATAGTATAAATAAGGGTTTCCTTGTACCTAGTAAAAAATTCATTGCATCACTCAATGCTAATTAATGCCTATAAAGGATTATCTGGAAAAATGTGATTAAAAAAATTCACTCAAATAAATTAGATTTCTTTTAAAAATAAAAATATTGAGACCATGGTCTTTTAAATTATCTCATGTAAATATAAAAGTAGCCAAAGAATGAATATATCTCAAAATGAAGAAATACAGCCTCACGCCCACTAACCCCGCACCCCATTCCGTGCAATAAACGACAAGCATCGGCGCCAAAAATAAATAAATAAATAAATAAAATGAAGAAATAAAAAAAATGTTCACCCAAATCAACAGGCAATATCATGACAGATAGCAAAAAGATTGAAGTTGTTGTGGACTTCATTTTGCTTTGATCTATTATCAATAATCGCGGCAGAAGCAGTGAAGATGTCAAAACACATCTTTCAACGGAATAAAAGCTGTTATTAAGGACTGCTCCAGGGATGTATTTTGTCTCCACACCTTTTCAACCTGTATGCAGAACAGATCATCCAAGACTCTAGGCTGTAGAAGGAGGAATGTGGCCTCAGGATTGGTGAAAGATTCATCAACAACCTGTGTTATGCAGATGACACAACCCTGCTTGCTGAAACTGAAGAGAAACTGAGGTGCTTGCTGCAGAAGGTCAAGGACTGCAGTCTTCAATATGGATTGAAGCTCAACATCAAGAAAACAAAGATTCTCACCGCTGGGCCAATTGGCAGCATCAGTATGGATGGTGAAGAGACTGAGATTGTTAACAGTTTTAGTTTACTTGGTTTCACAGTCAACACTCTTGGTAACAGAAGCCAGGAAATCAGGAGATATATTACATTGGGAAAGTCAGCCGTGAGGGACCTCTCAAGAGTGCTGAAGAGCAACGACATCAGGCTTGAGACTAAGGTGCACCTGATACAGGCTATAGTCTTCACAATCACATGCTATGCATCAGAGAGTTAGACAGTGAATAGGGATGATAGAAAGAGAATTGATAACTTTGAGCTGTGGTGCTGGAGAAGAGTGTTGAATATACCATGGACTGCTAGGAGAACAAAAAGGTTGTCCTGGAGAGGATGAAGCCAGAGTGCTTCTTGGAGTCAAAGATTCTGAGCTTCATCTGACATCCTTTGAGCATATTGTAAGGATGGGCTGGTCCATGGAGAGGGACATCATGTTTGAAAGAGTGGAGAGACGGCGCAGGAGAGGAAGACTCTTGATGAGAATGATTGATTCTGTGAGTGGAGTGGTGGGAATGAGTATGTTTAAGACGGCAAGGTTGGCACAGCATAGAATGGCATTTAGGGCTCTTGTACATAGGGTCACTATGAGTTGCAAGCAACTCGATGGCACATAACAGCAAACAACTAACACCAGTATTTGAAAGAGCAAGAATATCAGTTAAAAGACTAAGATGTGTCTGATCCAAACTATGATATTTTCAATTGCTTACTTTATATCTGAAAATTTTATTGTGAATAAGGAAGACCAAAGAAAAACTCACATCTTTGAATTGTGGTGTTGGAAAAGAGTAATGAATATCACATGGTCTGCCAAAAGAATAAAGAAATTTGCTTTGGAGGAAGGGAAAAGATCAAGATGATGAAACTTTGCCTCACATAATTTGGCCATGCTGTTAAGAAGAAGCTTGAAACAGATATGCGAGGGAACTGTTTAAAAGGAATAAAGGATTAGGTATTATTTTCATGACAAGATGAAGGAAAAAAGAAATGCATATTAAAGTGGACTGTGGACTGGGGGGGTGTAAAACAATCAAAAACAATCAAAGAATTTTCTTTTTCTTCAAAGAGAAAAATGAACTGGGAGAGGGGAGAGGTGAGCAGGGAGGAATATGTGCAACAATGAATGAATGGGGGAAAATTAAATAGAAAGAATATACTGTAAAAAATATGTATGTTGCATAAAAAATCATTAATTAAAAAGAAGGAGCTATTCCTTGCAAAGACACTTCATTCTGGGAAAGATAGAGGTAAGCCAAAGAGAAGAAGACTCTCAGGGAGTTGGATTGACACAATGACTATAACAATTGGAACTAGTACACAGAAAGCAGGAGCATAGTACAAAATAGGGCCAGGTTCAGATCTGTTGTTTATGGATTAGTATGAGTAATGGTCAACTTGATGGCATTAGTAAGAAAAACCAAAAGAACAAGCACTTCTGTTAAGTGAAGTCAGAGTTGTTCTTGAAAGTGAAGATGTCTAAACTTTGTTTCATCTACTTTTGACATGTAATCAGAAGGGACTGGTCTCTGGAGAAAGAAACCATCCTTAAAAACATGGCATGTGAGAAAGAAGTTCAATTGGAAATGAATAGGCATTCAAACATTATATATATTGCAATTAACAGTCTGAAACAGGATATACACTACAGATTAAGTGAGATGGAGAAGGAGGAAGGAAAGAGAATGAAGAAAAAGAAAAGAGAAAGTTGGTGAAAGTATCCAATTAGGGCTTGCTTTAAGGTTTGCAAAAGTTAATTGTAACACTCAATGGTAATTAATGTCTATGAATTATTTTTTTAAAAAATGAAAGTGACTTGCAATCATACATCTTTCACTCAAAATGAACAAAGACAAAAACAAACCTGGGGTTAAGGAAAAAAAAGAGTAAGATGTTAAATGAGATGATTAGCAATGAGTTAAAACAGAAACAATTGTGAGTGTAGTAAAAAAATGAACTGTACTTTCTTTTGGAGAATTCTTATCACTTGGATAGCCGTAACAAGACTTCCAATCTGGGATCTACCTCTAATACTATAACTATCTATGTTCCTCTGTTATTTATATGGATGGTTTACAAAAGTGGATAGCCAATCCTACTTTCTAGTTTGTCTTAATCTAGGAGTTCTTCTAAAATCTGTCCACTATGGAAGACCCTTGCAACATAAGACACACTATTGGCATAACTTTCACCCTCACAGAAAGCCACAAGTTATCTTAATACAGCAAAGTGACAGACAAGTACTGTACTAATTAGAAAAATATATTCCTCATAAACAACAAACTGACAATTTAGAGTCGTATGTTTAAGAGCAAATCAGGCATATAAATATCATGTTTCTAGACTCAGTTGAAGCTTGCATAGATGTGGAACACTCTTGGGGGTTGGGGGGATTTGATGTGTTCCAGCTGAGACTAATGGTTGGCCCACAGGGGTAGCATCCTGTATAGTTAGGACAATGTTTTTTAAAACCACACAAATAAATAAACAACCACAAAAGGGCATGAGAATATGAAGTTACAATGTCCATATATTCTTATAGTAGAGGTATAACTGGTAAGACTACTTTGGAAGACACCATAATAGGGTTTAATGGTATATATAAATTCTTCATCATCCAACATAAACTTCATTATGCTGATGACACAGCTTTACTTGTATAAAGTGAAGACTTGATGCCCTTGCAGACATCTAAAGGCTACAGTTTTCAATACGGCTTGAATGCTTGGAAAGGTGGAGGAATGGTGAAAGAGAGGGAGACTCTACACCAGTAGGATTTACACAGAGACTTCAGCAATAGGTTAATCACGCTCATTTAAAAACCTATACTTGGACCAGGAAGCAATAGTCAGAACAGAGCAGGAAACACTGCATGGTTCAGGATCAGAAAAGGTATGTGTCATGGATGCATCCTATATCCATACCTTTTCTATCTACTTGCAGGAGGCTGGATTTTGTGAGGAATGTGGCATCGTGATTGGAGGGAAACTTATCAACAACTTGTGTTATGCAAATAACAAAACCTTGCTTGTTGAAATTGAGGAAGACATGAAGCATTTACTGCAGTCTTTCATATGAATTGAAGCTCAACATCAAGAAAACAAATATTTTCACCACTGGGCCAACTGGCAGGACCATGAGATATGGTGAAGATATTTGAAATTGTAAAAAAAACTTCAATTTGCTTGGTTCAACAATCAACATTCTAGATAGTTGGTAAATAAAAAAGATAAGTTGAATTGGGAAAGTCTGCTTTCAGGGATCTCTCTAGAGTACTGAAGAGGAATAACATCAGTCTGGAGACTAAGGTATGCCTGTTGTAGGCCATGGTCTTTGCAATTGCTTGCTATACATTAGAAAGCTTGACAATAACTAAGGATGATCGAAGAAAGTATCAACACCTTTAAGTGGAAGTGCTGGAGAATAGTGGTCAACATTCATACCATGTTCTGTCAGTCAGTACAACAAACATATATGTCCTGGAGAGGGTGAAACCAAACTGCTTCTTGGAGGTAAGGATTTTGAAGCATCATCTCACATACTCCCGGCAAGTGTCCAGGAGGGTCCAGACCAGTCCTTGGAGAGGGACATCATTCTTGGAAAAGTGAAAGGACAGTGCAGGAGAATAAGACTCAGGCTGAGAAGGATTGACTCAGTGACTGGAGAAATGGGATTAGATCTGTTGTAGAGATGAGACTGGCTCAGGAAAAGGCAGAGTCAGAGCTAATGCACATAGGGCTGCTGTGAGGCACAGGTGACTTGATGGCACATAACAACAACAAAAACGTGAGTTGTATTCAACTCGATGGCACCTAGTAATAATACTATGCAGTAATATATTATTATAATTCTAATAGGCACTGGGCAAAGTTTCATTCAATGACACATAGTCACCATGGCTTTTAGTCAACGTGATGGTACTTAACAACAGTAATGTCAATGTAAAGAATAAGGTCTGCCTGATTCAAGAGACAGTCTTTACAATTACCTACTATTCATCTGAGATCTGGACAATGAATAAAGTGGCAGGTGAAGACTCAATGCACTCGAGTAATGGTGTTGGGGAAGAGTGCTATTCATCCTATGGAGTTCCAAAAGAATAAACATATGTCTTAGAGAAAGTACCACCAGAGTGTTTCTTGGAGAGAAAGGTGGGGAAGCTTCATCTCACACATGTTGGGCATGTTGTTAGAAGAGGGTTTTCCTTAGAAAGGGATATCTTGCTTGGAAAGATGGATGGTCAGTGAAGGAGCAGAAATAAGTTGATACATGTCTGCAGTAATGGACTCTAATATGTCAAGGATGATAAGGATGGTACAGGACAGGACAGAATTTAGACATGTTGTTAATAGGGTCACTATGAATTGTACAAACCAATTGTACAACTCAAAGTGAACCTAATGGCTGGAATAGTACATAGACAGGAAGCTGCCAGAAGTTCAAGCAGGATTCAGAAGAGGTTGTGGCACCAGGGATATCATAGCTGATACCAAAAGGATTCTGGCTGAAAGTAAGGAATACCAGAAGAATGCCTAGTTGTGCAAATGTCTTGACTATGCAAAGGCTCTTGACTGTATGGATCATGATAAGTTGTGGCCGACATTGAAAAGAATGGGAATCCCAACTCTTAATTGTGCTCATGGGGATCCTATACTTGGACCAGGAGGCTGTTGTGCAAGTGGAGCAAGCGAGCACTGCATAGTTTGGAATTGGGAAGGGAGTGTGTCAGGGTTGTATTCTCTCTCCATACCTGTTCAATCTATATGCTGAGCAAATTATCTGAGAAACTGAACTCAGTGAAGAGGAATGTGGTATCAGGATTAGAGGGAGACTAATCAATAACCAGTGTTATGCAGATGATAAAACTTTACATGCTGAAAGTAAGGAGGATGTGAAAAATTTGTTGTAGACGATCAAGGAATAAAGCCTTCAGTATGGATTGCATCTCAGTATCAAGAAAACAATGATTCTTACCACTGGACCAATAGGCAGTGTCATGATGGATGCAGAGGAGATTGAAAACTGTCAGCAGCTTCATCTTGTTTGGATTCACAATTAACACCCTTGGTACCAGCAGTCAGGAAACAAGAAGACTCATTGCAATAGGAAAATCTGAAGTTAGAGACCTTTCCAAATTATTGAGAAGAAGTGACGTCAGTTTGAGGACTAAGGTGCGTCTGATTCATCCCATGGCCTTTCCAATTACTAGTTACGCATCTGAGACCTGGACAATGAATAAGGATGACAAAAAAGGAATTGATGCCTTTGAGCTACGGTGTTGGAGAAGAGCACTGAACATTCCATAGATACCCAAGAAAACAAAGAGATACGTCTTGGAGAGGGTGCAGCCAGAGTGCACTTTGGAGACAAGAATGATGAGGCTTCACCTCACATACTTTGGGCATATTGCTAGGAGATGCTATTCCTTGGAGAGGTACTGGATGTTGGGAAGAGTGGAGGATCGTTGAAGGAGAGGAAGACATTCAACCAGGTGGATTGACATGGTGACTGCTGCAATGGGCTCTTGTGTGTCAGAAAGTGTGAGGACGGTGCAGGACAGGACTAGATGCAGATCTTTTGTTCATAGGGTCATTATGAGTCATGCTCAACTCGGTGGCACCTAACAACAACAATATGAACTACACTCAACTCCTTGGCACTTATAACAACAACAGATGACAAGAATATGTTTTCATATACTCAATAACCATGTAAGTAATGACTTGTATGGTGTAATTAGGTAAGTCTTGCTAATTTTTGCATTTAGGATAATTTTCCTTATTGAATTGAAGGAGTTTTATGAGACCTTTATCAAACTCCTATTCTGCGCCTTGCCTTTTTTTCCCTCACTCTTAATAGCATCGTTTGATCAGTAGAAAACCTGTTTATTATTGCATTAGTGTTCTCATCTATAAAATAGAGCAATATGTTCATGCCTTTTAACTCTCTAAGGTATGACTGCAATTAATCTTATAATCTGTAGAATATATTCAGATACACTTCGAAGGAATATCCTAGAAGTAAATGAAGGGGCCCTTCACCTGAATCACACATTGGTTTTCTCTGGCTTTGCTGATTGACTCTCCATAGCTCTCCATCTCTATTTCTGTCATTCTTTTTCCCTGCGTGCCTTTACCGCATTCAGCAGAAGCCTGTATTTGCGTTGTCAATGTTTAAATAAAAACCAGCTCAGATGGGCTGTTTTTCTCTCTTAAAAATAATGTAGAAATTTTTAGTGTGTGAAGAATAGCAAGTGTTACTTTGCCACAGTAGCTACCAGAGTCAGAACCACCTCCACACATCTTCTAATACGTTTGGTTGCCTGTATTTTAGGTTCTTTATTTACCTACATAAATCATAGCATAGGCATTATATGTCTCTTGAGTGAGTTTGATCATAAACCTTTAAAAGTGGATGTACGGTGAGGGAAATTTAATGTTGCAGACTCTCAGCAGGTTCAAGAATCTGGAAAGTTGTGTTAGGTTGGGTTTTTAAATGTTTTTTTCTTTTTTAAAACTTTTCTGAGGTTTAAAAAAAGAAACTCACTTTTATAGCTCTGCAGAAATAAGATTCCCTACCTCCTAAGAAACATACTTAAATCCCTCCTACAGCTTCCATAAAACACTCTATTTAGCTACTCTTTACATTTTGAATAAGCTCATTCTTTGGGGGCATAACTTATTTGTGGAAAGTACATATTTACTCTATATTGTGTGCGATACCATTTTACAAGATGTTGTTCCGTAGATCTTTAATTTCATGTATAACTATACATCTTAATTAGTGTACATATTTTTTTCAGGTTTTCTAAAACAAGAGAAATCTGTGTGGAAAAAATGTCATCTCATCTGTGTGGATGAGAGAAATGTGTATGCAGTCAAAGAACCAGTGGAACATACTGTTTACTCTTCTAAGTGTAAACCTAAAGAAAGATAAAATATCATGCCCAAGGAATAGCTGGGTCATATAGAATTTCTATGTCCAACTTTTTGAGTAAATTCCAGTCTTCCAGAGTCATTGCACCTCAAGGTAAATAGAACTGAGACACAAACAGACATTTGTACACTTAAGTTCATAGCAATATTATTCACATAGCAAGATGGAAACAGCTGAAATGTCCAGCAACACACAAATGATCTGAGAAATCATGGTACATTCAGACAACAGAATGCTATACAACACTAAGGAGCAATGGTTTCATAAAATACAATAAAACATGGGCATTCACTCGCACCCACACCTACTCCATTCAACACCTAACTTCCCTATCCAGCTCTTGAGATGTTGCTTTATATCTCAATCTTTCTGAGCTTCTGTGATTCTGAACACCTCAAGCTTCTGCTGGTTTCTTTTGCTGCAGGCTGCGGGCAGTATCTCTAGAGTTTAGAAGTCTTGAACTTCTGCTCTAGGATTGACTTCATGTGCCTTAGAGCCTCTTCTCCATTTATATTATACTATAGTTACAATAGAACAGTTTCCCAGGAGAGGGTCATGTAGCCTATAGATTTGCCATATAATGTTGTCTTCGTGGCCCTACGCTCAAAGGCCATTAGCCCGCAAAATTTGAAGGTGTCAGCCTTGACCCATGGGCTTCAGGAAGATGTACTTGTTTTTCCTTGTGTGGTGTGAGGTCACCTAAGTCACCTCCTACCACAATCTGCATTATGCAGATGACACAACCCTGCTTGCTGAAGAGGGACAAGGATTGCAGTCTTCAATATGAATTGAATCTCAATATCAAGAAAACAAAGACTCTCACTACTGGGACTCTTGGCAGCATCATGATAGATGGTGAAGAGATTGAGATTGTTAACAGCTTCGGTTTGCTTGGCTCCACAGTCAACACTCTTGGTACCAGCAGCCAGGAAATTAAAAGATGAATTGCATTGGGAATGCCTACTCTCAGAGACCTCTCAAAAGTATGAAGAGCAACGATTTCAGTCCGGACACTAAAGTGCGCCTGACACAGGCCATGGTCTTTGCAATTACTTGCTATGCATCAGAAAACTGAATAATGATTAGGGATGAGAGAAGAAGAATTGATGCCTTTGATCTGTGGTACTAGAGAAGTGTATTGAATATACCATGGACTGCTAGGAGACCAAACAAGTTCATCCTGGAGAGGGTGAAGCCAGGCTCCTCCTCGGAGGCAAGGATTCTGAAGCTTCATCTGACATACTTTGGACATGTTGTAAAATGGGATAAGTTCTTGGAGAAGGACATCATGCTTGGGAGGGTGGAGGGACAATGCAAGAGAGGAAGACCCTCTATGAGATGGATTTATTCAGTGACTGGGGTAATGGGGGTAGGAGTATCTTGGCACAGGATAGAGAAGGGTTTAAGGCTGTTGTACATAGGGTCTCTATGAGTCATAGGTGACTCTACAGCACATAACAACACAACATAAAACACGGGAGAGGCTAGCAAGCTTAGTGAAGTAACTTAGTTTACTGAGTTATTGTGCTAAGTGAAGTAACTCAGTTTCATAAGGACAAATACTACATGTGACCATTACTGTAAAAAGAGACAGATAAATGGTTAGATGTGTATGTAAGTTTAAAAGGGAAGATGAGGGGGCCAAGAGGGCAGAGTGTGGGGCAAAGGAGAAATCACTGAGATTACAGAGTTTGGTGGACAGATGGAGAAGGTAAAGGAACTAGGAAAGATCCAGCAGGGACTTTAAAGGGTAGGGTAACAGTAGGCATAGATCAATGATGATTGATTGTATAAGACACAATGCATATCAATGATCGATCATATGAAACACAGTGTGAATGAGGAAATGTGTGAAATGCAATGTACACGAATGAAACACAAAGTATACAAATTCTGTATGCCAACTAATTTATAATTAAAAATGTTTAAGAAAATATCATGATGCTATGTTAAAATTGTTAGACGCTGAAGAGCATTGCTCAAGAAAATTGTGAGAGTAGTAGCTCACAATAAGTAAGAAAGTGATTTTTCATCTTGGGTACAAAACTGTCTCAACTGACTCTTAACACATCTCAAGGTGAGTCCTAATGTGATTTTTTAATCCCTGTCATTTATGATCCACATAGGATATACAAAACACAATCTTTGCTATCCTAAGAGAAACAAAATAGGTAAGAGTTGAAAAACAACATCTACCACCTCTTTTCTGTAATTTTCTGTTACTTTTTTTGAAGAAACAGTTAATTTTTTTTTAATTAGGAAAGCTATCATAGTAATGACTCCAAATTATTACACCGTAAAGACTGTTGCTAACTGTGCCGTTGGTGTTACGTTAAGAATTTAACAACTACAAAAGTAGAAGTTTGAGTAAGTGGCTGTTTGGAACTGTTTGAAAAGTAATCCAAACGTAACTGTGATTGAAAGCACATGCAAAATTTCAAGTACATTTCTTGGTCCACAACAGATACTGGTATAAAATAGTTTTGTATATAAATATTGGAAATAGGTAACTATCACATGACTCACAAGAGAAGCATACTCAATAAAAGGAGATGTCCTGTTGTTGTAATGTTGTTGTTGTTGTTATATGCCATCAAGTACCTGCTACTCATAAGTGACACTATGTACAACTTCCCTATACCCTGCTCTATCCTGGGTCAACCTTATTGTCTCTGACACACGTACCCTATTACCTTAGTCACTGACTCAATCCATCTCATTGAGTATCTTCCTTTCTTGTCTTGTCCCTCCACCCTCCCAAGCATGATGTCCCTGTCCAAGGACTGGTCCCTCCTTACAACATGCCCAAAGTATGTGAGATGAAGCCTCAGAATCCTTGCCCCCAAGAAGCAGCCTGGTCTCACCTTCTCTAGGATGAACCTGTTTGTTTTCCTGAAAACCCATTGTATATTCAAACTCTTCTCCAGCACCATGGTTCAAAGGCATCCATTCTCTTTCTATTACCCCTAGAGATGTCCATACAGTTGTGAAATTTCTCTAGTCACCACCAAATGCATGCTTTCCGTGTCCTGATTCATATCCTGGTGAAGTGGAAGGTAAAGGTGGCCTGGACCATTGCAAACTGGCTGGCTTGAAGAGCTAATTACCAGTGGCTGACCCTGACCCCAGGGAGAGGCATCTCCACCTGATGATATACTTGTTGGGCACTGTGTCTTAGTAGTTAGATAAAGGCCCAGCACAGCATCAGGAGTCCTGACCTATGGGGATCCTGTGTCCACCCCAGCATGCAGTCCTGAATTCACTCTGGAGGTCTGCTGCCATGGCCAGTTTATTCAGGGACAGCTCCTACAACTTGTGTTGTCTGTCTGTCTCACGGTGCAATGGGATGTTTGTGTGTCCCTGTCTTTGGGTTCCTGGGTGCCTCTAAGAGTTAAGAGGCAGAAAGACACTCACTCTGAGCCATTCTCCATTAGTTAGTATGACAAGGAACCAGCGTGACAATGAATGCTTTCTATTTAGGCCCACCAGACCCAGAGCATCCTGCTGCCATCCGGCTGACTCTCTCAGTTGACCCAGAGGGCCAAAGTAGAGCTGTTCGGAAGAGTTCCCAAAGCAGCCACCTTTACAGACGCTAAGAGCCATAGCTGTTCTCCTGGAGAGGATGGCGACCTTAAACTTCCATCTTTCCAGTTAGCAGCTAAGTGTTTAATCACTGTGCCACCATGAATTCTTGAGTTGGCTGCTAAGCATTTATTCTGCTCACATGATTTGAGTTTGACTTATTGCAACCCCACAGGACAGAGCTGAACTATTCCGTAGCTGAACTATTTCCACAGTTTACATTTTTACAGAAGCTGACTGTCAAATATTTTTTCCCAGCATGATTTCTATTTCCAAGAACTGGTCCCTCCTGACAACATGCTCAAAGTATGTGAGATGATGTGTCACTGTCCTTGCTTCTAAAGAGCACAGAGTTGACTGTTTTTTGGCAGTCTGTGGGATTTTCTGTACTCTTCACAACACCGAACTCAAGTCACCGATAGATATTCAGCCGTCTACATTCAATTGGTCAAATTTCAGATGCATAGGAAACAATTGTAATTATCATGGCTTGAATTGGGTGCACCTTAGTCTTTAAATTTATATCATTGCTCTTTATCAATAAATATTTGGTATTATATATGCCAGTTACTATAAATTCCTTTCTAACTCACAGCAATCCTGTGTGTATCCAAGTAGAACTGTGCCTCACTGGGTTTTAATGGCTGGTTTTTGTAAAGTAATTATAGAGTCCTTTCTTCCAAGAAATAGATGGGTGGCCTCGAACCCCTGCCCTTTGGATGGGCTTCTGAGCATGTGCACCATGGCAAA
Source organism: Elephantulus edwardii (assembly GCF_000299155.1). Classification (NCBI taxonomy): domain Eukaryota; kingdom Metazoa; phylum Chordata; class Mammalia; order Macroscelidea; family Macroscelididae; genus Elephantulus; species Elephantulus edwardii. The sequence goes on from NW_006399875.1 coordinate 917,473, forward strand.
AGGATATGAGCTAGAGTAAGAGAGCTAGAAGTACAGCATGACCCTCTACTTCTGTAAACTGGCCAGTGAAACGGATCCCAAAAGAATATTAGCTGAGTAATGCTGAAGTTACTCGGTTCAAAAGGAACAAAAGGACACGAGGGCTCCAACAGTGAGCCCCAGCATGCCAAAGATCCCCCCAATAGCGCAAGATCTAGAAACATGTTTATGTAATAGCCAAGGTAGCCATGAAACATATATACAGATAAATCTAGACATATATCAACAGTCTTTACAGATCAGCCTTGACCTGAGTCCACGAGAGGTCAGTTCTGTGCATGAGAGACTTCAAATGAGGAAAAGTTTCACTTTAGCTCTGCTCCCTGGCACCTCACTGCTCCTTCTGAGAACTGTTGGGGAGGCGACAAGCACAGTCTGGGGCCGAAAGGAGAGGGTGGCGTTTCACCAGGACATTATGCAAAACACTCTCATAGCCTTCGTGGCTATTGGTCATCAACAACCTGTACCTTCTCCTGCCCTGGGCCTTGAAGTTGTTGTTGTTATGTGCCGTCAGGTCTCTTGTGACTCATAGCGACCCAAGAGCCCCAAATCCTGCTCTGTTCTGTGCCAATCACACAGAACACCCCACCCACTCTCACCACCCTAATAATTGAATTAATCCATCTCATCGAGGGTCTTCCTCTCCTGCGCTGTCCCTCCGATCTCGCAAACATGATGTCACTCTCCAAGGACTGGTCCCTCATTGCAACATGCCCAAAGTATGTCAGATGAAGCTTCAGAATCCTTGACTCCAAGGAGCAGCCCGGCTTCACCATCTCCAGGACAAACCTGTTTGTTGTACTGGCAGTCCATGGAATGAATATTCAACACTATTCTCCAGCACTTCAACTTAAAGGTGTTGGTACTTTCTTTGATCATTCTTAGTTCTTGTCAAGCTCTCTAATGTATAGCAAGCAATTGCAAAGACCATGGCCTGTAACAGGCATACCCTAGTCTCCAGACTCTCTTTCAATCATCCCTAGTCATTGACTCCAAATAGTTTAAGAACAGGAGAAAGAGGGAAATATCACTCCAAAATAAAATCAGGGATTTGCACATCATCACCAACAAAACTCTCCTAAAATCTCGTCCAGTCATAAAAAAAAGAAATCTATGGTGCATTTGTGATGAATTTACAGCATTTGGACCGTAGGGGGTGCACGCGGTCCATTTCATCTCGGCAAGACCTCCAAGTTCCGTGAGTCCGACCTCACCGTGAATGGGCCTTCATCACCACCACAGAGCTGGCTTTGCTGTGAATCCAGCCCTCTAAGAAAGGGGATCAAATCAGCATGCATTTTGACAGTGTAAGCTGCAATCTTAGACTCAAAGCTGGGAGAGAGAGCTCAGAAAAGGAGCGCGTTGTATTCATACCCCTGTGTCTCCCCACAAGAATTCCCACTGTCAGCTCTGGCAGGGGGAGGCAAGGGGGGGTGCATTTCGGCTGATTAAAGGAAGGCATCTGGGTCTGGGCAAGGAGGGCGCAAAGGGCTTGCTTTTGTGAAGGGAGATGTCACAGGGAAGCATGGCAGAGGCGGTAGTTGGGCAAAGGACAAAGATGACCACAGAGCCCTGGGAGTGATGGACTCTGGGTCACCACTGATTAGTATTAGGGCTGAATCATTCCTATGAGGTATGTGCCACGGGACTTCAAGATACAGCCTCACTTAGATACACACTCACGTGGTCACAGTGCCCACACCTCTGCTTCATTTAGTACCTAAGGATTCTCCACAAGTTCACTCTCTCTCCACACAGCCCACACTCAGAGTCACGGTACAGAAGAGCAACAACAGAAAAACCAGAGTCTTCCTCCTCCTGAAGGCATAATTTGAAGGGGTAGACCAGCAAGACACCACCTTTATTAACAGGACAAACCCATTGCCTCCCTGTCAATTCCTACTTGTATTGACCCTGAAAAAAGACCAGGGCTGCACCCTAGGGATTCCTGGGCAGTAAAATCTTACAGAAGTAAACCTGGACAGCTTTCTCCCTGGAAGTAGCTCTCATCTCATTGATAGGGTGGTATTAATAAGTTCAGAATTCTCAATCTATGTACAAGTTATAAAACTATAGTTATATCATTATAAAACTAACATCCGTTTTCTTCAGCCTGAAAAGCTAGTTACTTAGCCTCTGAATTCTGTTTCTTTTCTTTAGTCATGTAGTTTAACGTGTCTGTTTACCAGGAGAGGAAATGTGTCCATCCTAGATCCTGCTGGGGCTGGTTCTCCAGTCATATGTAAATTGTATCTTACTTAACCTGCCTGTTTACCAGGAAGAGAACTGTGCCCTTCCTGAATTCTTAGTACTTAAATATAAACTATTCTTCTCAGATGTAGAAATGCTTTCTTTTTAACTAACAAAAGTGCATTGTTAAGTGAGTCTCACTCTGTGGTCTATAAGCCCATGACCACTCCCAGGTGGGGAGACAGTCTTGGAGGTGACTGACTGTCACCCAGATCTGCGTAATAAAGTGCTTATGGATATTGCAATCTGTCTTATTGGAGATAGACTATGGAAAATTGCTTTGGAGTCATGACAGACGCATAGCTGACCTTCCTCATGGTTGCTTCAGACTCCAAGGTCCACAACAACCCCCAGTTACACACTGCCCATCTTTCTTCTGGAAAGTCGCTTGCTGGTGGATTCAAAACCCCAGAGAGGTGCAGTCTTGAGGACTCCCCGCCAGAGGTCCCGATGAAGTAGCTGAACATTCTTGTGTTGTTCCTTCAAGCGGGACTCATAACTGACACTCCAGCAGGTTTTTAGAGGCAGTGAATTGTACAGGAGGGGATTGCCCATCCTTCTTCCACCAGAGCAGCTGGTGAATTCGAACTATGTGTCTTTGGTTTGACATTGTAAGCCCTTTCCACAAGCCACCAGAGCTAGCATTAATTAGCAGAGCAGGGATCTAACCATTACATCCTATATATTCCTTCTAAGTGAGGCCACCTAATCCTAACAGAACTATGAGAAAAGATCCTGGATCTGCTATAGACTTTGTTTACATTAGAAAAACACAGAGAGTCAGACAGTTCTTTTTTTCCCCTAAGAGTTCAATGAAATTGGCATTTAATTACTTGAGCTTGTGATTTGAAAATAAATGTAGATAGAATAGATGATTCCAGAAGAAATGTCCTGTAATTTACTTGTGAAATTATATTAATCAAAATCCTATGGACCATGGTGGGGAGATGTGATCTAATCCGAGGATGGGTAAGACCAGGCACTATTGTGTTCCACTAGGCATGAAGTCACATTGGCTCAGGGGCCGATCCAGGGACAGCTAACAACAAGAAGAACTAGGAATGGGTTTCCCGATAAACAAGGTACACATGGATCTACTTGTATTTATTTACTAGTCTGTAGCGAATAGTTCCTACTAATACATAATAAGGCCTAAGTAAACCTAAGTGTACTTTTATTGGGTTCCTCATTCCTGCCACAGGTGGCTGTAAATGTGGGGGAAAAAAGGAAGCATCTTCTGTGCTGTGGGACTGAGAGAGAGACAGATGCCAGCCAAACCTAAAAGGAGAATCTCGGACTTGACGAAAACATGTGAAATTGTTCTCTACAAATTAAGAAGAAAGCAAACAGAGGGCTGTGCTTCTCTTGTGAGTAAGGTAACCTGGCAGACATGAGCATGAAGGGCCCTGGCTGACTGACGGTTGCGGGCAGTATTCATGACCAAATGCCCATCTCTTTTGTTTACAGAGAAGACACAGAAAAACAAGGATAACCAGTCCATGAGTGAGACAAAATCTTTTCGAGTTAGAATGTGGAAACCTGCTTACGAAAGCACTTTATCTTTTCAGTTCTTAAGACAGATGATGCTCCGAGTAATAGTCACCATGTTCACGGGGGCTTTTTGTGTTTTGTTCGTATCTTTTATTTATTTTGTTCTCTCTCTCTCTCTCTCTCTCTCTCTCTCTCTCTCTCCCTCTCTCTCTCTCTCCCTGTATGTGTGTGTACAGGGAGTCAGAACTGGCATACAGTGTGTCTCCAGGACAGGATAAGCGCAGTAGTACTGGCACACAGTGACCCCACTAGATAAGTAATATGAGTGATCTCACCCTGGCACTAACCACTCAGGCCCAGGCCCTCATAGGAAGCCAGCTCCTCCCACTCTTGGTGGTGTTCTAAGTATTCTTACGTCAAACCCTGCCCATAGGGACCATGTGTGTAGAAGACACTGATGGACAGCTGCCCGATCCTGAGCCATTCTCCCCAACTCTGCAGTGCTGACGGCCATTGTTCAATGTCAGTCGTCTCATGAGCATCCACCCCCCATTCCAGTAGAAAGGGGCCACGTATGTACCAGCCAGAGAGGTTAGGGTGACACTGGGGAAGAAGCCAGTGTTTCGAACTCCTTTCTATACTTCCTTGCACCGTTCTTTGGGCCTAAACTCTGTCACATCCCATTTTCTTCCTCCCTTGCTTTGTGCAAAACCCCTTGGACCGCTCCTACCAGAAGCTGCCCTAATTCAGAGACCAAGATGATCCTTCCCATAAGGAAAAGTGATATTTAAGTTCTGTTTCTCTCTATGAGTCTATGAGTCTCTCTGTGTGTCTCTCTGTTTCTGTCTCTCTGTCTCTTTCTGTTTCTCCAGGTGTGGCCTTTGATTTAGCAGGAATCCCTGCAAACTAAGCCACTAGAGCTAACATCACCCCAAACCTGTTGCCGTGGAGGTAATGCCACTATAAGATAGTAGAACTGCCCGGTAGGGTTTTCAAAGCTGTGATATTTATATACGGAGAAGGCCTCCTTTTTACCGCATGGAGCAGCTGATATGTCCTGGTGGTTAAGCAGCCAGTATTAACCACTGCACCACCAGGCCCCCAGGCCCAGGCACTGCGCTGGGGGATGTCAGTGTATTTGCATTCTCAGCAGTAAAGATCCTTGGCTCCTGTGAAATACTTGCGAGTTCCCTTGGCACATTCCCTTCGGAGATGGCCACTCAGCACATTTGGAGAACTGCAGGCTTGGTTAAGTGCTTAAGTCCTCGGAGCACTTAAGAAAATGAAGAAAGGCTTTATCTGCTCTTCAGTCTTAAATAATGAGCCAGAAGGGATTACAGTCAAAAGAGGGGGCACAGAAGTGGTGAACTTCTCTGTGCTGACAGAAATAAGACCTTAAGCAAAATCACTTCATGGATGTTTTAAGTCGGAACCACAAACAAACTATATTGTTAAAAATAAATAACTGTTAAGGTGGTTTCTTCCCAGGTAGAGGAGCAGGGTGAGAATTATTGAGGAAATGGGTGTACATTGCTGATTGATGTTCCTGGCGGAGGTGCTGATGGTGCTAATTCTTGAGCCAAGAGCGGGTGGAGGGCACTGAGGACTTGGGCAGCTTTGCTCTGTGATATTACGCCTCGTTTTGCACAGAGATTTACAAACAATATAGACAACTAGACTCCTAAAAGCTGTAATGAAACCTAACATGGTAAGTAAGCAAGAAAAAGAAGGTATTTGTCTATTTCCTACTACCAGCTGTCGTCCACACCCCTTCAAACAGACACTGAAAGAGCACAAAACTCCAAATCTGGGGAAATCTTCACATTTTACTCTGGAGTTATCTAGCTCCGTTTACATTGTTCACTTTATTAGAACGGTATCAGGAACTTCTCACCCGGGCATTTGGGCTGAATTGAGAGACACATGACCTCCACCATGTGCTCTGAGTGTGAGTTCGCGGGTAAATACAGCTATTTTAGGGTTCACAGCTGCAGGGCAGACTGGCTCTAATCAGCAGAAATAAGATTGTCTGCCCAGTGGCCCAACTCCCTCGGAGAAAGTGACCCCGTAACTGTGTCCAATCAACAAATTGACACTTAGAAGGAAAGGCCTGCACCTGGGAAAGTTTCTTTATACTTTTCATAATATACAGAATCATTGATTCTAAGGTGACTCTCTAAATCATACTGACACGCTTTTCTAAACCTAATGGCTTATTTTATTATCGAAGAGGTGCCTTGGTCGAAGGCTGTTGTCTTAACCCTGTGTCCACAGAGCTTGCGCAGGGGATGCTCTGCCCGAGTGGGTGGCCTGGGTGATGTGGAGTTTTACCAAGTTTGTGCCCTGGCAGAGGAGGTGGGTGCCCACCTCTTGTTTTGGATGGGCCTAAGATGCGATCTGAAGCCACCTGAAGCCTGGGGAGAAGGAAGGTTCCTGTTGCTATGGCATTTACGTGATTCCAGCCACTTCCAACACAAGACTTAAATGGATTTTTAGCCCTTCTTAAACGGCCCACACCCGAGTGCCTTACATGGTACTTTCAGAAAATGCTGCAGTAGGTTCTTTGGAAATCAATTTTTATAAACTTTATATATATAGCCGAGTCTTTAAATTCATTTTTATTCCTGTGAAAGGAAATCCAAGGACCCAAACTTCCCCTTAATATCTGAGCACTTTGCATGTGGATCCTGAAAAGGTGATAAACTTGTGCTTTCTTCTTCTGCATTTTCTTTCAAACTGGAATTATTTTAAATCATGTTTGATATTCAAACAAATGTGCAAAGAAGAATGCTAATTAAATAAAATAAAGAGGGCTTTTTGCTAAAGCATTTAGTAGAAGTGGAACCTAGTTTGGATATAAATTTTCATGCTGCTGAAGATTTACCATTACATGGATAATAAAAGATATTTGTAATATAGGAGTAATAATTAATCCATTGGACTATTATTAAAAGATGTTATATTTTGTTTATATTGCTTAAATGTAAGTGTTACAATTGTACCTGGAATGTAGCTGGCAAAAGTGAGCAAGTATTTTGCACCACTTTGCAAATACTTTTCAGAGAGTTACCATGTGCTAGTATCCTAGTGGATAGGGAGTTGGCTGCCAACCCAAAGGCAGACAGTTTGAATCCATGGCTGCCCTGTCTTCTCGTGCAATTCACAGCCTGACAACCCCCTGCAAAGCCAACTGTGAGTCAGTTCTGATACGATGAGTATGTTGTTGTTGTTTTTAAGTGTCATTGAGTCATAGACGACTCATAGCAACCCTATGAACGAAAGTGCTTGACACTTGCTTGACTTTCATCCTCTCTCCAGGTTCATAGGGTTTCCAGAGGCAAGCTATTTACAGAAGTGGATGCCACACTCCTGCTTCCAAGCTTCTTTTAATCAGGGAGCGCCACCAAACACTGTCCACCATGGGTAACCATTCTCGCATTTGACACATCAGAGTCACAGTGTTCAGGTTCACAGCGACCACAAGTTACCTCTGTACTGCAAGTGGACACGCCAGGGCTCTAAGACCTAGAAGAATGTTTGAGCTAGTTTTATTGTTTCAGAAAGCTAATAAACAATTGTGGCTGTTGTCAACACTATCTTGCAGGTTCCAATTCATCACATTTCATGTACAACAGAATGAAGCCTGGTGTTGCCTTTCACCGTCTTCACAACCATTGCCACCTCAAGCTCATTGTGGCAGCCCTTGTGCCAATTCACCCTGATTAGGGTCTTTCTTGTTTATGCGACTACGTTGCCAGGAGGGATGCCTCATCACTTGCACTTCCAACGGTGATTCTGCCTGGAAATGTTTCCAAAAAACATTTCTTTTCTCTTCCAGGAGAGTTCATAATACATCCAACTTTACTACAAGTGCCATACTTCAAGTGCATCATTTTGTCTTCCCTCTTCCTTGTTCACTGTCCGGTTTTCAAATGCATATGAGATCATTGGAAATTCCATGGCTTGGATTAGGTACACCTTAGTCTTCAGAGTGATATCTTTGCTCATGAACACTTTAGAGCACTTTTGTGACAGATTTGCTCAGTGTATTATGTTACTTGATGGTTTTTTTATAGCGTCTTCCAAGGGCATTGTGTATACAAACAAAATAAATAAATGATTAATCTTTTTTCTATTTATCATACCCCAGATGAGATGGATTGACAGAACAACTGGGGGGTAGGTATCTTGGAGTCAGTAAGATTGGCAAGATAGGGCCAGGTTCAGAGCTATTGTACATTAGGTCGCTATGAGTCGCAGGTGAACAACATTTGCTGACCCACTTGTGAGGAGTTGATTTTGTCTTTATATTGAGTAATCCACAGTAGAGACTCTAGCAGCATAGTTCCTAGAAAGCTGCGCTTCTCACCCTAAGATAAAACATCCCAAGTGGAGCAAATCCACCAGTATCTTCTCAGGAGAAAGACGGGCAGTCTCTTCCTATGTCTATAACCTTGGCAAACCCAGAGGAGAATCAGCTTTGATAGATTCTAACTGTATAGCGATGAGTCCATAAGTGGACACATACCGAAGGCTGCACGATTTGGTCTTCCCCAGTAAGTGCTTCAAGTTTACTTTGCGTTTAGTAGTCAAGGTCATGTCATCTGCATAGCACAGATTGCTGATGAGGCTTTCTCCGACCTTGGTGCAGCATGACTCTAGTTAGAGTTCAGCTGTGCTTTCCTCCTCCAATTTTCCAAATACTGGCCATATCACTCATCACGGAGAGTTCTCAACAGAACCTTGAGACTACCTAGGAAGAAAGGCCTGGTATTCTTCTTCTGAAAGAAGAAGGACACTGCACAGGTCATAATGGGATGTTGTCTGGTACAGTCCTAAAAGCTGCCTCCCGGGTTGGGTGACACTCAGAATACACAGGGTAGAGTAAAATTGGGTGTGCTGGCTGTCTCCCTGTTCATGTGCCCTTGCCTGTCCCAAGGCTGAATTTATTTCGGTCTCTTTGTTCCTTTCTCTTTGTTATGCATCCACAACCTATGATAAGGCACACATCCTTAACAGATATTAACTATTACAATAAGATAGAAGTTCAAGCAGGATTTAAAAGACACTCTGGCACTAGGGATATCATTGCTGATATAAGATAGATCCTTGCTGAAAGTAAGGAATACCAGAAGGATGTCTGTGTGTGCTTCCTTGACTGTGTAAAGGTATTTGACTGCGTGGATCATGACAAGTTGTGGCTGACATTGAGAAGAATGGGAATCCCAGAGCACTTGAGTGTGCTCATGCTGAACCTATACCTGAACCAGGAGGCTGTTGTGAGAATGGAGCAGGGGAGCACTGCATGGTTTGGAATTGAAGAGAGTACATCATGGTTCTAGTCTCTCTGTTTACATGTTCAGTCTATATGCTGAGCAAATTATCTGAGAAGCTGAATTCTATGAGGAGGAGTGTGGAGGGAAATTCATCAATAACCTGCATTATGCAGCTGACACAACCTTGCTTGCTGAAAGCGAGGAGGGCATGAAGCAGTTGTTGCAGAAGCTCAAGGACTGTAGTCTTCAGTATGGATTGCATCTCAGTGCCAGGAAAACAAAATTCTTACCACTGGACCAATGAGCAGCATCATGACAGATGGAGAGGAGGATGAATTTCTCAAGAGCTTAATGTAACTTGAATCCACAGTTAACAGCCTTGGTCCCAGCAGTCAAAGAAGGGATGCATTGCACTGAGAAAATCTGCAGTTAGGGACCTTTCCAGGTTATTGATGAGTAGTGATTGCAGTTTGAAGACCAAGGTGCAACTGATTCAGGCCATAGTCTTTCCGATTACTAGCTATGCATCCAAGAGCTGGACAATGAATAAAGATGACAGAAAAAGAATGGACCCTCTTGAGCTGTGACGATGGAGAGAACCCTGAACATCTCATGGGCAGCCAAAAGAACAAAGAGATATGTCTTGGAGAGGGTGCAGTCAGAGAACTCTTTGGAGGTAAGAATGATGAGGCTTTGCCTCACATACTTTAGGCATATTTCTAAGAGGTGCTTTTCCTTGGAGAAGAACATGATGTTGGGAACGGTGGAAGGTTGGCAAAAGAGAGGAAGACCCACAACCAGATGGTTTGATATGGTGACTGCCGCAATGGGCTCTCGTGTGTTCAGGAAGTGTGAGGTAGGCACAGGATAGAACAAGGCTCAGATCTTCTGTCCATGGGGTCTCTCTGAGTTGTGCTAGACTCGACAGCACTTAAGAACAACAACAAAAACTCAATGGCTACAGCAATGGACCCAAACATAGTAACATTTGTGAGGACGGCACGGCACTGGGCAAGGCAGTGTTTAGTTCTTACATTAAGCCAGTTTAACTAGCAACTATCTTGATAATGACAAGAAACAACAAGGTTTCAGGTATATCTGAACATAATTCCATTCAAATGATAGTTTTAAGCAAATATATTTAATGAATCAACAAATTTCCATTTCTTCTGTTCTGACCAGAATGTCATCTCCATAAAAGGTGGTTCTGTGTCTATTTGCTCACTTATGCAAGTGTAATAGCACCTGGAACAAAGTAGGAACTCAACAAGAAAACACTGGAAGGAGGGGTTCCAAGCATTCATTCTCTCGCTCCCTCTCTCTCTTTCTCTCTCCCTCCCTATGTATGTATGTCTATCTATCTCTCTCTCTCACACACACACACACACACACACACACACACTCCTAGAAACAATCTATTCTGTTTCTAGCAAAATTGAATGCAAATGTTCCTTGGAAATACACACATGATTGCAGAACTCAAATAAAAAAAAGAAGAATTGTCAAGTGCAAGTTTAAAGGTAATTTCCATTATGCGTGTTGTTTGATAGCTTGAAAGCAGATGGGAGGAAGCATCCTCATCTCCTCCTTATGGTGCACGGGAAATAAAAAGTTAGAAAGTTGTCATAAGATGAGGTCTATAATTAAAAACAATTTAGCTTGATTTAACAGTTGGTTAGGCAAGTCTTTCAGTTCCTCTCTGCATCGTCAGAGACTAAGATGGAAGCCTCCTCGCAGACTGTTAATTGCTCATTTTTATTATAGTCATGGCTCTTAAGATGATCTCTGTGCTTTAGCCCTCCCTGTAATTCAGGGTTACAGTGAAAATGTTTATTTTTGCCTTGCCAAGGTTTTTTCTTTCAAACCTTCTGGAGAAAAACTGACTCCACTTTAAAGTAAGATTTTAGACTGAAAGCAAATCTGACAATTTCTGAAGGGAACTCCCCCCCTCCCTCCCAAGAAGCATCAGTGATTCGTATCTACTGCTGTCTTCTATCAAGCACCCCAGTAATTGCCAGAATGTTCCGAGTTCCTCAAGAACTGCCCCGGCGCATGGAGTCCCTCTGCAGCGGCCAATCTCTGATGGAGCACTCATCTCTTCTCCCAGAGCGAGCTCACTGAGGAGTATCCCCTGCTCGTACGTAACTGGTGGTTCAGCAGTAGCCACAGGTTACTTCCCATCGCTGGACACCAGGCAGGTCTATTGCCACTCATCCAATTACTCCACTGCTGTTTGCATTATATCAGCAATGTCTTTTTATGTGAAGTACCAGGAGGTATAGAAAAAATAAAAATAAAAATCTATTGTAATTATACCATCAACAGCAAATATTTTTTTAGGCATAGCAGTGATCTCTCTCTCTCTCGATATATATATCTCATATCATATATGTTGTTGCTGTTAGGTGCTGTCGAGTCGTAGATGACCCTATGAAGGAAAGACCTGAGCACTGTTCATAGAGTTTCTGGAGGCAAGCCATTTGGGAAGTGATGCCATTCCTGTTTCCAAGCTTATTTTAACTGGGAAGCTCCACTAACTGTCCACCATGGGTAACCATTCTTCATTTGACTCATCAGTGTCACAGTGTTCAGCTTCACAGCAACCACGAGTTACCTCTGTACAGAAAGTGGACATACCAGGGTTACACGACCTAGAACAATGTTTCAACAAAAACAAGTAAAGGCAGGCCTGAGAGCTGTGTGTATACACACACACACACCACATACATGTAATATACATATATATAAAATCTGCTTTACAAAATGCCACTGCACTCTGAGTCATTTCCTCAATAAAAAAATATACTTTGAGATTTCTTTAGTGATGTGCATGACCACAAAGCAAAAATAGTCTAAATAAAAATATTATTGTCATATGATTGAGAACAAAGGAGGAAATAAAATTGGATAATCTGTTCATTTCGAATCCCACCCCAGATGTATTAATAAATATGGATGGGGTTATCAGCTAAGATAACTCATCACCTTTCAGCTGAAACAGTATTTCAGCACCGCGGTCCCGTTAGTGACGTAGGGAAAGTTATAGACTTATTAGCTGTGAAGCCTCTGCTTGATGAAGGGCCAGGGAGTAGAGCTTATTTTCTGCTTCTCTGCATTCTCAGTCCATCAACCATGATGGCCACGCACTGGAACAGATTTCGTGGTTCACTGAGCCACTGTGATCTGCGGTGAATACAGCAGGAGAGATGCTTCTGATCTCCAAGAAAGCCTGAAATAGAGAGCGGACCCTGTGGGATTAAAGAGAACAGAGACTTAAGTACACATTTACAGCTGTAGGTGTTAACTATGAAGATCCTGTTTGTTAATCCTAGTTCTGCTCACAAGGAAGGAATTGCATAAACCCTATGCACTAGAAGTTCTTTAAGAACAAACTATTGTCCCATGACCTCTCCTCTGAGGGAGCTCTGGTGGTTTAGTGGTAAAAAGTTATGCCACCAATCCTGAGGTATGCTGTTCTAATCCACCAGCCGCATCACGGGAGAAGGGCCAGCATTCTCCTTCTGTGCAATTTACTGTCTTTTGATGGAGAGTCAGTTCTGAGTCTGTTCCTGTTCAATGATACACAACAACAACAACAACAACAACAACTGCTTTCCCCAGACTCTCCATTTTACTCTCTGAAATAATCCAACTTCCATCTCTGTGAGCATCTGAATGTAAAATGAGTGCTATATTTAGCTACTGCTAATCGACCCCTGACTCATGAAGATCACATGAGCTACAGAACTGAACATTGCCCTGCCCAGTACCATCTGAATAATTGGTTGAGAATTGGTCCTCTGAGATCTACAGGGCTTCCATTGACTAATTTGAGCAAAATTATTCTATTTTTCTTCCTTGTCCATGCCTGCTGGGAAGCTCTGATAAAACTCATTCTATAACATAGAAATACATAGCCTTTGCTAATGAGTAGGGGCTGATTTATATAGATGGAGACAATGAATTTAATACAATCTTAAGACTGAGGAAGAGGCATGTATGTGCACTCTATTTCTGAATCACTACATCCTTCGCAAATGTACCTGGCAGCCATCATCTTACCCTAGTGCAGGAATCCCAACTCAACAAGACTGTTGCCATAAGTTCCCAAGAGCTTCAAGAAGAGATGAGGATATGGGGTGCTTCTTCTTCACCACCATGGAATGTCTCTTCATATGGCAGAGTTTATGATAATTAATGGCCGGTACTGTTTCTTAATCTGTCTTATTACGGAATCTTCTCTGTAATCTGTCCACCACGAGTGACCCTGGTTAGATATAACTAGTGGTATAACTTTCCATTTCTTGAAAGAAGACAAAGATTCTCACCACTGGACCAATTGGCAGCATCAGGATGGATGGTGAAGAGACTGAGGTTGTTCATAGCTTTAGTTTCCTTGGCTCCACAGTCAACAATCTTGGCACCAGCAGCCAGGAAATGAAAAGATGTATTACGATGGGAAAGTCTGCTGTTAGGGACCTCTCCAAAGTACTGAAGAACAATGGTGTCTCTCTGGAGACTAAGGTGTGTCTGATACAGGCCATGGTCTTCACAATCACTTGTTATGCATCAGAGAGTTGGACAATGACCAAGGAGGATAGAAGGAGAATTGATGCCTTTGAGCTGTGGTGCTGGAGAAGAGTATTGAGAATACCATGGACTGCCAGGAAAACAAACAGGTTCATCCTGGAAAGGGTTAAACCGGGTGGCTCCTTGGAGGCAAGGATTCTGAAGCTCCGTCTAACATACTTTGGACATGTTGTGAGTAGACACCGGTCCTTGGAGAGGGACAACATGCTTAGGAAGGTGGAGGGACAGCGCAGGAGGGGAAGGCCCTCTGTGAGGTGGATTGACCCAGTGACTGGGATAATCAGGATAGGAGTGTCAGAGACAGTGCGATTGGCACAGGACAGAGCAGAGTTTAGGGCTGTTGTACATAGGGTCATTATGAGTTGCAAGCGACTTGGCGGCACATAACAACAACACATAACTTTCAATATCACAGCAACACAAAACAACTACATGGTCTGATAGACAAGTTGTAGTCTAAGATGTAGGATTGGCCACACACTTGTGAAATAAAGGGCCTATTATTTCATAAGTAGAAGTCCAGTTCTATTCCTTCGTCGGTCTTAGTCTAGAAGCTCCAGTGAGATCTGTCCAAAATATAGTCTTATGAACGGCAGCACAATGTCATCTGATGTAACGCTAGAAGGTGAGTTCCTCAGATGGGAAAACACTGAAGAGGGGTAGCCTTTCAAATGCTGTAGTTGTTATGTGCCTTCAAGTCATTTGCAACTCACAGTGATCATATGCACAACAGCTCTGAACCCTATCTTGAGCCAAAGTCACTGTCTCAGTCACATCTAACCCCATTACTCTAGTCACTGAGTCAACCCATCTCATCAAAGTTTGTTCTTTTGTGACTGAGCTATTTCACTCAGCCTAATGTCCTCCAGGGTTACCCATATCGTATAATATTTTATGAGTTCCTTGTTTTTCAGTATTGTGTAGTATTCCATTGTGTTAATATACCACAGCATCTCTATCCATTCATTTATTGATGGACACTTAGTTGTTTCCATCTGTTTGCTATTGTGAACAATGCAGCAATAAACATGGATGTGCATATATCTATTTGGTTGGCAGTTTTGGTTTCTTCAGGATATTTTCCCAGTAGTGGAATTACTAGGTCAAATGGCATTTCTATTTCCAACATTTTGAGAAAGCGCCATACTGCCTTCCATAGTAGTTGCACCATTTTACAGGCCCACCAACAGGGCATGTAATAATGAGGGTTCCAATTTCTCAACAACCTTGACAGAACCAAAGTCCATTAAAAGAAACCTACAAAACACTTCTATGAGAAACAATAAAAGGAGTAAATAAATGGAAAGCAAGTTCCCTGTTCCTGGGTTGTTACTGTTGTTAATTGCTTTTGAATTGAGCAAGACTCATAGTAACCCTATGAACAAGAGGCCTGAAGCTTCTCTACAACTATCAACACTTATCAAAGCTCATAAAGTTTTTGGAGGCATGTTGTTTAGGAAGTAGGGTAGGAAGACTCAATATAGTGAAAATGACAATCCTACCAAAAGCAATCTACGTGTTTAATGCAATTAATCCAGAAACCAAATTCATTTTTAAAAGAAATAAAAAGGCAATTCTCAAGGTTATTTTGAGAGGAAAAAGACTCCGAGGAAGCAAAGCTGTCTTGAAAAAAACAATGAAGTGAGATACATAGCAGTTCCTGATCTCAAAACCTGTTGTTGTTGTTGTGTGGCATCGAGTCACTTGCGATTCATAGTGACCCTGTGTATAACTGCCCTAAACGCCATTCTATCCAGTGCCAACCTCTCCGTCTCAAACACATTCATTCCCACCACTCCACTCACAAAATCGATCCATCTCATCAAGAGTCTTCCTCTCCTGTGCTACCCCTCCACTCTCCCAAACATGATGTCCCTCTCCAAGGACCAGTCTCTCCTTGCAACATGCCCAAATTATGTCAGACAAAGCTGCAGAATCCTTGAACCCAAGGAGCATTCTGGCTTCAACCTCTCCAGGACAAACTTGTTTGTTCTCCTAGCAGTCCATGGTATATTCAACACTCTTCTCCAGCACCACAACTCAAAGGCATCAATTCTCTATCATCCCTATTCACTGTCCAACTCTCTGATGCATAGCACATAACTGCGAAGACTATAACCTGGATCAGGCACACCTTAGTCTCCAGCCTGACATCGTTGCTCTTCAGTACTCTTGAGAGGTCCCTCACAACCAACTTTCCCAACGCAATCCATCTCCTGATTTCCTGGCTGCTGTTACCAAGAGTGTTGACTCTGGAATCAAGTAAACTAAAACTGTTAACTATCTCAGTCTCTTCACCATCCATACTGATGCTGTCAGTAGGCCCAGTGGTGAGAATCTTTCTTTTTTTGATGTTAAGTTTCAATCCATATTGAAGACTGCAGTCCTTGACCTTCTGCAGCAAGCGCTTAAGGTCCTCCTCAGTTTCAGCGAACAGGGTTGTGCCATCTGCATAATTCAGGTTGTTGATGATTCTTCCACCAATCCTGATGCCACATTCCTCCTGGTACAGCCCAGAGCCCCAGATGATCTGTTCTGCATACAGATTGAAAAGGTATGGAGACAAAAATACATCCCTGACAGACCCCCTTCTTAATTTTGAGCCATCCAGTGTGTCCTTGCTCTGTTCTGATGACTGCCTCTTGGTCCAAGTATAAGTTTCGCATTAGCACAATCAAATGTCTGGGATTCCCATACTTCTCAGAGTTAGCCATAGTTTGTTGTGATCCACACACTCAAAAGCCTTTGCATCCTGGAGAGGGTTAAACCAGGCTTCTCCTGGGATACAAGGATTCTGGGGCTTCATCTGACATACTTTGGACATGTTGTAAGGAGGGACTGGTCCTCGGAGAGGGACATCATGCTTGGGAGGGTGGAGGGACAGCGTAGGAGGGGAAGACCCTCTATGAGGTGGATTGATTCAGTGATTGGGGTACTCAGGATGGGTGTGTCAGAGGCAGTGCGATTGGCACAGGATAGAGCAGGGTTTAGAGCTGTTGTACATAGGGTCTCTATGAGTCGTAAACGACTCAAGGGCACATAACAACAACAACAATCAATGGTCAAAAGATATTCGACAAGGAAGCAAAATGTATAAAACAAGGAAACAACAACTTCTTCAACAGATGGTTCTGGCAAAACTGGACTACTACCTGCAGGAAGGTGAAGTAGTATCCACACTTCTCATCATACACAAAAATCAACTCAAGATGAATCAGAGGCCTAGACGTAAAGCCCCAAACAATAAACATCATAAGAGGTTAATTGGGACAAATCTTAAAAGGCCTTGTCTATGATATAATAAGGCTGTCAAATACGGCCAGAAACACAGCTAGAAGAGGATGAAATTGATGATTGGGACTTTCTAAAGATTAAATCCTTGTACGCATCAAAACCTTTTTCCCAATAAGGTGAAAAGGAAATCTATTGACTGGAAAAAAGCATTTGGAAATAAGATCTCCAAAAATTTACAGAATCCTACAGTGCCTTCACACACAAAAAAAGACTGATAACACAATCATAAAATGGACAAAAGACATGGAAAGACTTTTCCCAGAGGAAGATATTTGGATGACCGACAGACACATGAAGAAATGCTCAAAATCACTGGCAATAAGAGAGGTGTAAATCAAAACCACAATGAGATACCACCTTACCCCAATAACAATGGTAAAGTTTAGTAGGACAACAAGTAATAAATGTTGGAGAGGATGTGGAGAGATAGGAAATCTTATACACTGTTGGTGGGATTATGAAATGATACAATCTCTCTGGAAGGCAGTTTGGAATTTTCTCAAAAAGCTGAACATAGAAATTCGATATGCTTCAGCTATTCTACTCCTATGAATATATCCCAAGGAAATGAAAACTGAGTCACAAACAGAGATTTGTACACCAATGCTCATAGCAGTATTGTTCATAATTGCAAGAACATGGAAACAGACCAAATGTCCAACCACATTGAATGGATTGAGATAGAGATAGACATAGAGATAGAGATAGAGATGGACATAGAGATGATAGATAGATATCTATCTACGTATATAGAGAGAGAATGGAGAGAGAGAGAGAGAGAGAGAGAGAGAGAGAGAGAGAGACTCTGTTTCTAGTAACGGGAAATCTGTGATGATCCTGAGTTGTTGTTGTTTTGAAAGTCAATTTGAAATCAACTCATAGCTGACCCTGTGGTGGGGCTTCAGAGGCAGTTAATCACACGGGAAGAGAATGCCCGTCCTCTCGTGAAACAGCATATGGATTCCAACAGCGTGCCTTTGGGATTGCAGCACAGCTTCTTGACAGCTTCATGTGTTCTATCATCGGATAATTTAAATGCATCACTTGGACTTGCTTTTATGTATATTCTGCTTTCTCAAAGAAATAGAAACTGCGATTAAGTTAATTCTGACTCAGCAATCCTTCAAGACAAAACTGCCCCATCAAGTTTCTGTGGCCAGAATTCTTAACTAGAAGAGAGCATCTCATCTTTCTCCCATAGAACAGCTGGTGAGTTTGAACTGCTGATATTTCTCTTAGCAGACAGCGCTTCATCCACTTAACCAGAACTCTTTGTATCACTCCAAATTAAGGTTTGAAGGCATAGTCTAATGCTATGTGACCTCATTATTATAACCAAGGAAACCTCATTATCAAATTGGGTTACACCAACAGGTTAGGAATTAAATCCTAGTACATCTTTCAGGGTCTGTAGTTCAGCCGGTGTACTGCACTGACTTGCCTTGAAGCAAAGAGTATAGTAACACTGAGCCCAAAATGTTTTGAAAGTTGAGCTCCTGCTAAGTCCATGACGGGCTAGTTGAACAGGTTGGATGTGACTGTGTACACTAAGTCTAACCCATGCTTATCAAATCCTGGACATGGGATCATATTTCAAATGGCTTTCCCAAATATTTGTAGAAAATAGCGTTCAAAGAGTCACCTGATTTTTATTATGATTTATTATTTTTCTGTTACATAATATCCATTTAAGTGATTTAGTAGCTATGCCCTCAACAAATGTCTTGAGAGTTTTATCATTTAGACTATATTTAAACAAAGGATGATTGCCAGTGTTAATGCAACAACCCAGCTTAAAATTCTAATTAAAATAAACTCTAAATCAATGATTGAACCTATGAAGTTAGATGTTGATAGATGGTGTAAACTTAACCTTTAGTTTGGAAAAGGTTAATAAAATAAAGATAAATACATTATCAAGATTTTAAATATGCCTTTACATTTTTTGGTAATATACACCTCAAAATATTTTAAGAATAAGTAAAATAGCAAAAAAAATATTTTTACAAAGATAAGAGAAGCAGAACTGCTATGAGAATTACTTCAATTGAGTAAGTTTCAAATGTCTTAGCTCAGTAAATTGAGCACGACTCTTACTGAATAAGAATGGTGAAAAAAAGTATAAATAGCTCAGACATTTTTATCTATAATCAAATGTTATTGATAAAGAGAGTGAAGTCGAGTACAACTCATGATGATTCTGTAAAAAACAGACCTGAACTCTGTTCTATCTTGTACCATCCTCATCATCTTGGCATACTATGCATAATCCCTTTATAAAAATATTAGTGTAAATCTATCTTCAAAAATCTGAGCCATGCAGATAACAAAACTTTGCTTGATGAAACTGAGGAGGACCTGAGATATTTTCTGTAAATGGTCAAGAAAAAAAATTGAGTAGCATACATAGTTAAAAAGAACATTTCTAGATCCATCCTGAAATACAATATTGTGAATGACAAGATAATATCCATATTTATACAAGGAACATCTGTTAATGCCACCATCATTCAAATATACACACCAACAACAAGATACAAAGATGAGCAAATAGGGGACTTGTATCAACCTTTGCAGTCAGAAGTTTATCAAACATGCAAGCAAGATGCATTAATAGTAATCAGTGACTGGAATGCAAAAACTGGGAGTAGGGAAGAAGAACTGGTAGTTGGAAAACATAACCCTGGTGAGAGAAGTGAGATTGGAGACAGAGTGATAGAATTCTGTACCATCATTGATTTATTAATTGTAAATACATTTCATAAGATACACAAACAATGACTATACACATAGACTTCACTTGATGGTCTACACAGGGATGAAATTGATTTTATCTGTGAAAAAAAAAATGGTTGGAGACCCTAGCTACCAGGTTTGAAAATTAGGCCAGATTCTGATTGTGAAAAAGACCTTCAACTACTCATATGTGCAAGTTAAACCTGAAACTCAGTACATTTAAATTCCAAAATCAATCTCCAAATAGTCTACGTGTTTCCTATTGCCAAAGAGGCCCTTCAGAGTAGTGAGAGAAGACCTTCACCCTGAAACCTACAGTGCCCCTTTTCAGCAGGAAGTAGCTAAGAGAATACTCTGTCCCCTTTTCCTTATGAATCAGGGTGAAGTCTCTCTCAGGGAGGAGTGATAGGGAATGGCAAAGGACACACTGACAAAGGAGATTAATCAGAACTGGCTTTGACAAGCACTGTGGCAATGGGACAATTAAAACAGACTTTCAAGGGGAAGAAAAAAAAAAGAGGAATGAACTGGGGAGGAGCGTAGAGAAAATAGTGCAACAATGAATGAATAGAAATCCAAAATCTCTGTAAATTTTCATTAAAATTAATAAAATTTAATAAAAATTAAAAAAGATGCTAATAAAAAAAAGAGTAAATTAAAATCCACAAGAACTAAAGTTGGGCCTTGAGTCTATTCCACCTGAATTTAAAAGCCATCTCAGAAAGAGGTTTGAGGCCTTGAACACTAAAGAGCAAAGACCAGATATGCTATGGGAGGATATAAAGACTATCATCCAGGAAGAATGCTGCAAAAGGTCATTACAAAGACAGAGGAAGACACAAAGACCAAGAAGGATGTCAGAAGAGACTCTAAATATTTCACTACAGTGTCGAGAAGCCATAGCAAAAGGAAGAAATCAAGAAGGAGTCAAATAGAAGATTTCAAAGGGCAGCTTGGGGAGATAAAACAAAGAATTATAATGAAATATATAAAACACTGGAGTCAGAAATTCAAAAGGGATGAATTTACTCAGTATTTCCTAACCAGAAGGAACATAAGAACAAATTCAAACCTCGAGTTGTGATACTTAAGGATGGTATGGGCAGAATGTTGAGTGATTCAGGAATCATCAAGATAAGGTGGAAGGAGTACACACAAACAAAGTTACTGTAACAAAAAAGAAAAATATTGGCTGTCACATAAGAATTTCATGAAACAGCATATGATAAAGAAACAATGATGAGGAAGGAGAAAGTTCAACCTACTCTGACTGAATTGAAGAAGGAAATTATTTAACAATATCACACATATTACACACAGCAAAATCCTGTTGAAGATTATCCAAAGAATTACCAGAAATACAAGCTGGATTTAGGAGAGACCATGGCCTTAGAGACCATTATTGCCAATGTTGGCTGAAAGCAGAGTAAAGGAGGGAAGTCTACCTGTGTTTTATTGACTTTGCAAAGGTGTTCACTGAGTAGATGACAGCCAATTGTGGCTAATCTTGAGAAGAATGGGAATCCTAGAACACTTGATTTTGCTCATGCAAAAACCATATTAGAACCAGGAGGCAGACATCAGAACAAAGCAAGGAAATACTGCATGGTTCAAAATGGAAGGGAGTGTATCTAGAATGTTTCCTCTCTCCATACTTTTCCAATATGTATGTCGAACAGATCATTTAAGAGGCTGAATTTTATGAGAACGGGTCTAGCATCAGAATTGGAGGAAGACTCATCAACAATCTACATTATGAAGATGATACAACTTTGCTTGCTGAGACTGAGAAGACCTGAAGTATTTGCTGTAGGAGGTCAAGGACTGTAGTCTTCAATATGGATTGAAAGTCAACATCTAGAAGACAAAGATTGTCACCACTGGGCCCATTGGTAGCACTATGATGGATTGAGAAGATATTGAGGTTGTTAAAAAATGTCAGCTTACTCAGATCCACCACCAACAGTTTTAGAACCAGGTTATAGGAAATCAAAAGATGAATTGCATTGTAGAAGTCTGCTGTCAGGGACTTCTCCAAAGTGTCAAATAGCAATGGTGTCAGTCTAGAGAATAAAGTGTGCCTGATTCAGGCCATAGTTCTTTGCAATTACTTGCTATGCATCAGAGAGCTGGACAATAACTATAATAATAGAAAAAGAATCAATGCCTTTTAGTTGTGGTGCTGGAGAAGAGTATTGAACATACCATGGATCGCCATGAGAACAAATGAGAGGGTAAAAACAAGTTTTCCTTGGAGGCTAGAATTCTAAGTTCCATCTCTTACACTTTGGGCGTGTGACTAGGAGAGACAAGTCCTTGGAGAAGGACATCATGCTTGGAAGGGTGTAGGGACAGCGCAAGAGAAGAAGAGCTTGGATGAGATGCATTGGCATAGTAACTGGGGCAATGGAGTTGGGTGTGTTGGAGTGAGACTGGCTCAGGATAAAGCAGTGTTCAGACCTATTGTATATAGGGTACCTAGGAGCCATGGGCAACTAAATGGCACGCAACAACAACAATTCAAAGTGGCCAGTGTTCACGTTATTTCCATAATGCCTAAAATGTGGATAGTCATTGTTCCATTTCATTTTTGGCAATTTCTAGTTTTCTTCTACTTTACACATTCTGTGTTCCAACTATTGAAGAATGTTTACAGCTGTTCTACTACATTTTAATTGACTTTTAATCTTGACTTGACTTCTAAAACTATAGTTATCCATGTTGTTGTATTGTTCATATGGTTTTCAGAAAACTGTTGTTTTAGGAAGGAGTGACCACCCAGGATTCCTAGTCTGTCTTAATCTGGAAGCTCTGCTGAAAACTGCCTATCATGTGCTATATCCCAGGAAAATCAGAGATGAGATACACCTCTGGGAAATCCGAGCTGAGATACCAACAGAGATGTGAAAACCTATGGTCATAGCAACATTATTTAAAATAGCTTGAAAGTAGAAGCCATCCAAGTACAAAGAATGGAGGAAGAAGGTGTGGTATATTCACACAATGGAATACTAGCAGCATGGAAGAACATGAAGTATTCATTAAATACAACACTGCATAAAAGACACTGGTCATTATGGTGCATGAAATAACTCAGTCACTGAAAGGAAAATACTGCATAAGACAATTATTTTGAAAATAGAAATGTAACAAAAAATGTTCGAGGGAGAAAGAAGGGGAGAAAGACTGGATAGTGAGGGGGGAAAAAAACACAACAACCACCCAGGGAAAGAATAGGTTGGCAGGAGAGGGGAGAAGGGGACAAATGGGAAAGAAGCAATTGGGAATTGAAGACACAGAGAAGTAAAAGACATAGATCAATTATAATTAGTTATATTAAATAAAATTCATATGAAATACTGTACAAAGCACAAAGTATGTGAATGAAATGTTAATGGTAATTTAAGAAACTGAAATAAATCATTTAAAAAAATTGTCCTCCATAATGAAGATTGTTGTTGTTGTGTACTATTCAATTGTAACCAACCCATAGCTGACAGTCCAGAGGTTTCCAGAAGCAGTTAACTGCATGGGAAGAGATTGACCATCCTTCTCCCACAGAGCAGCTGGTGGCCTCCAACCTAATGCCTTTGGGATTGCAGTGCAGCTTCTTGCCACTAGGCCACCAGAGCTCCCTTAATTTTCAAGCCATGGCTGACTCTAAGAATAACTCTGAGAATTGATTGTGCTAATGCGAAACATATACTGGGACCAAGAGGCACTTGTCAAAACAGAGCAAGGAGACACTACATGGTTCAAAATCAAGAAGAGGGTCTGTCAGGGATGTATTTTGTCTCCATACCTTTTCAAT
>NW_006399875.1:941514-942728 GCF_000299155.1 Elephantulus edwardii
TGCTCCTTGGAGTCAAGGATTCTGAGGTTTCGTCTGACATACTTTGAGCATGTTGCAAGGAGGGACTGGTCATTGGAGAGGGACGCCATGCTTGGGAGAGTAGAAGGACAGCACAGGAGAGGAAGACCCTCAATGAGATGGATTGATTCTGTGAGTGGAGTGGTGGGAATGAATGTGTTTGAGACAGCGAGGTTGGCACACGATAGAATGGCGTTTAGGGCTCTTGTACATATGGTCGCTACAAGTCGCTAGTGACTCAATGGCACATAACAACAACAACCGGTTTAAAATCCACTGGAGGGTCAGCTATGGGAAGGTTCCAATTCAAGGGTACACAATAACAACAATATCAGAATGATATTCTGCATGTTAGAAAAATATATCTGACAGACAAACATTTTACTACCAGATGAAAGACACTTCCCTTACAGAAATAACCAGTAAGTTCACTGCCCACTGCACATGTGACTTGTCTCTACTATTTCCTTGCTCCATCCCCATTCCCTTGTCCATCTCTTGTTAAGGAGGATGTAGGTCCAAACCAAATGTACCAACTACAGGGAAAGATTTTTGGTTGAGGTTGTACTGAGGAAAATTCCTGGCCACAGAGCTTCTGATAAGTTCTATGATTTACTGTCTGTTTTTATGTTGCAGACATAATGTGTCAATTCCAAGGTTCTGACAAGCCTCTTCTCGATCTAAATTGATGAGAATTGCTCAGGACAGAAAAAGGTTCAGAGCTGCTATACATAGGATCACTACCCATTGCAGGCAACTCAACCAATAACATTCTATGACAGGTTTGGAAGCAGGAGTGGCATCCACTTCCTAAACAACATGCCTCTGGAAACAATATGAACTTTGATAAATGTCAATGTGTGTAGAGGGACTTTAGGCCTTTTGTTCATAGGGTCTCTATGAGTCATGTTCGACTCAAAGACAATCAACAACAACAATTTTACATGTAGCCTAAGTGAATTTGTTGTTTTTGTTATGTACTGTCAAGTCACTGACAGGATAATATCCATACACATACAAGGAAGTCCAGTGAATTTCACTATCATTCAGATATATGCCCCAACAGCCAGAGCCAAGAAAGAGGAAATAGAAGATTTTTACCGACTTTAACAGTCGGAGATCGATCGAACATGCAGTCAAGATGCATTGATAATAATGGGTGACTGGAATGCAAAAGTTGGGAACAGAGAAGAAGA
>NW_006399875.1:943728-952025 GCF_000299155.1 Elephantulus edwardii
AGAAGAATTTCATAAAACAACATATGAGCTAGAGCCTGTGGTGATGAAGGAAGATGGTCAGGCTTCTCTGAAGGAAATGGCAAAAAATAAGGCTCCAGAAATAGATGGTATACCAATTGACATATTTCAGCTAACAGATGCTGCCCTGGATGTGCTCACCAAGTTGTGCCAAGAGATATGGAGAACAACCACTTGGCTAACTGACTGGAAGAGATTGATATTTGTTCCCATGCCAAAGAAGGGTGACCCAAGAAAGTGTGGAAACAAGAGAACAATCTCACTGATTTCACATGCAAGCAAGATTCTACTGAAGAGTATCCAAAAACGACTGGAATAGCACATCACCAAAGAACTGCCAGAAGTCCAGGCTGGGTGTAAAAATGGTCGTAGTACTAGGGTTATTGTAACTGATGTTAGGTGGATCTTAGCTGAAAGCAGGGAATACCAGAGGAATGTATATCTGTGTTTCATTGACTATGCAAAGGCGTTTGACTGTGTGGATCATAACAAACTGTGACTGACTCTAATAGGTATGGGAATCCCAGAACACTTGATCATGCTAATGTGAAACCTATACTTAGTCCAAGAAGCAATCGTCAGAACAGAGCAAGGAAATACTGCATCATTCAAAATTAGAAAGGGCATATGCCAGGGATGTGTCCTGTCTCTATACATTTTTAACCTGTATGCAGAATAGATTATCCGAGAGGCTGGGCTCTATGAGGAGAAATGTGGGATCAGGATTGATGGAAGATCTATCAACAATCTGCATTATGCAGATGACACAACCCTGCTTGCTGAAACTGAGGAGGACCTGAAGCACTTGCTGCAGAGGATCAAGGACTGCAGCCTCCATTATGGATTGAGGCTCAATGTCAAGAAGACAAAGATTCTCACCACCGGAACAATTGGCAGCATCGGGATGGATGGTGAAGAGATTGAGATTGTTCACAGCTTTAGTTTGCTTGGCTCCACAGTCAACACTCTCGGCACCAGTATTCAGGAAATTAAAAAGCGTATTGCCATGGGAAAGTCTGCTGTTAGGGACCTCTCCAAAGTGCTGAAGAATAGTGGTGTCTCTTTGGAGACTAAGGTGCTTCTGATACAGGCCATGGTCTTTGCTATCACTTGTTATGCATCAGAGAGTTGGACAGTGACTGAGGAGTATAGAAGGAGAATTGATGCCTTTGAGCTGTGGTGCTGGAGAAGACTATTGAGTATAATGCTAAGAAAACAAACAGGTTTAACCTAGAGAGGGTTAAACCAGGCTGGTCCTTGGAGGCAAGGATTCTGAGGCTCCGTCTAATATACTTTGGACATGTTGTAAGGAGGGACCGGTCCTTGGAGAGGGACATCATGCTTGGGAGGGTGGAGGGACAGCGCAGGAGAGGAAGGCCCTCTATGAGGTGAATTGTTTCAGTGACTGGTATAATTAGGATGGGTGTGTCAGAAACAAGGAGATTGGCACAGCACAGAGCAGGGTTTAGGGCTGTTGTACATAGGGTCGCTATGCGTCACAAGCGACTTAACAGCACATAACAACAACACTGTCATATCGACACAAACTCATAGCTGACTCTCCAGAGGGTTCTCAAAGCTAGTAAATTACAGGAGAGGAGATTGCCATATGACTCTCAGGGAGCAGTTGGTGGACTTGAACTACCTGCCTTCAGGTTGGCAGCACAGTTCCTTACCACTAGCTCACCAGTACTCCCTAAGTGAATTTAGAAACACAAATTATAGGGTATGTTTTCTCTCAATTGTAGTCTGTACTGGGTTTTCAGCAAGTTACAGGCCTTGGATTAATGCCTGAAACAGCAGCTCTGTTTTCTCGCTTCCCTTAGAAGAAATAGCGAAAACTCTTTCCAAGCATACTTTTATTGGTTGGGGGAAATAAAGTTGATGCCTGTATGACTGTGCATGGCAATTATAAGACCAAGGAGAAACTTGGATTTCTGGATTTTCAGTGTCCTCCAACCCTTTGCCTGTTGTTACGTCAGCGAGTTGCTTGTGACTCATAATGACCCTATGTACAGAAGCTCTGAAACCTGCCCTGTCCTGAGCCAGTCTCACTAATTCTGATACACCAAAACTCATTGCCCCAGTTACTATATCAATCCATCTCATCTGGTGTCTTTCTACCCTGCACTGTTATTCCTCCACCCATCTGAACATGATGCCCTCCTCTAAGAACCAGTCTCTCCTGGCCATGTGCCCAAAGTATGTGAGACGGATCTTCAAAAATCCTAGCCTCCAAGGAGAAACTTGGTTTCAGTCTCTCTGAGACAGACCAATCTGCTTTCTTGGCAATCCATGATATGTTCAAGGCTCTTCTCCATCACCACAATTAGAAGGTGTCAACTCTTCTTCTGCCATCCTTTGTCATTGTCCCACTCGCTGATGCATGTTGTTGTTGTTGTTGTTATGTGCCGTCGAGTTGCTTGCGACTCATAGCGACCCTATGTACAACAGCCCTAAACTCTGCTCTGTCCTGTGCCAATTACACTGTCTCTGACACTCCCATCCCAATTATCCCAATCACTGAATCAATCCACCTCATAGAGGGCCTTCCTCTCCTGCGCCGTCCCTCCACCCTCCCAAGCATGATGTCCCTCTCTAAGGACCGGTCTCTCCTCACAACATGTCCAAAGTATGTTAGACGGAGCCTCAGAATCCTTGCCTCCAAGGAGCCACCAGGTTTAACCCTTTCCAGGACAAATCTGTTTGTTTTCCTAGCATAGCAAGTAAAAACAAAGACTATGGCTTTGATTAAGTGCACCTTAGTCTCCAGACTGACATCATTGTTTCTCAGTACTCTGGACAGATCCCTGACAGCAGATTTCCCAAGGCAATTTGCCTTTTGATTTCCTGACTGCTGATGTTAAGAGTGTTGATTGTGGATCTGAGCAAGCTTTAATTGCTAACAACCTCAGTCTCTTCTTCATCTATTATGGTGCTTCCAATTGGCCCAATGGTGAGAATTTTTGTCTTTCTGGATGTTGAACTCCATCATATACTGAATACTACAGTCCTTGACCTTCTGCTTTGTACGTGATAATAAGTTTCATATTAGTTATTGGTTTTAAGTGTCATCATCTTGAGTATGATCTATAGCAGCACTTTGAATAACAGATCTGCTTAAACTTCAAATATAAGAGAGGATAAAAATAAAGCATGAACTATGATTAGAGCTTGTGAACCCAGGGATATATTTTGCTAGAGAGAATATATGCAAATGACTGGTCCTAGAATACTTAATTGTGTTCATGTAATAACTATACCTAGACCAAGAGACTGCTGTGTGAACAGAGCAAGGGGCCACTACATGGTTTAAGATCAAGCAAGAAAGGTATGCCTCTGGGTTATGTCTTCTCTCCATACCTATTCACTCTATATGCTCATGAAATTATTTGAGAAGCTGGCCTCTATGGAGAAGAATGTGGTATCAGAATTGGAGATTCATGAGTAACCTTTGCTGTGCAAATGACACAATCTTGTTTGCTGAAACTGAGAAAGACTTGAAGCACTTATTGCAGAAAGTCAAACACTACAGCCTTCAAGATGGATTGTATCTCAACATCAATAAAACAAATGTTTTTTTTAAAAAAAGACAACAAAAATTCTCATCACAGACAGGCAACATCAGAATAAACGAAGACAAGATTGAAAAGGTCAACAACTTCATCTTATGTGGATTCACAATGAATGCATCTGGTACCACCAGTCAGGAGATCATGCAATGCATTATAATGGGAAAGTCTGCAATCAGGGACCTATCCAAATTATAGGGGAGAAATGATGTTAACTTGAGAACTGCATTCATGATTCATTCTTAGACTAATCGTAAACTGGTTATAAGAAGTTAGTCACACATACCCATGTTTAGTGAGGTTTTGTTCACAATAGCAAAGAGTTGAAAACAACCCAAGTGCCCATCAACAAATGAATGGATAGAGAAGCTCTGGTATAGTCACACAAGGGAATACTATGCAGTATTGAAAAACAAGGAACTCGTGAAATATTATTCAAAATGGCTGACCTTGGAGAACATTATGCTGAGTGAAATATCTCAGTCACAAAAGGAAATACTGCATGGTGCCACTGTTAGAAAATGGGACTGACATTAGGGTTGAAGGAAGACAGAGAAGGAGGGGATGAATGAAGTATAGTGCGTTGAAACTGATGAGGGAAACAACTGTTTAAAAAGGATATATGATTGGGTATTATTGTCATGACAGGAGCCCAGAACAAAGGCAGCATAGTGGATTGGACCTGGGAGGAGTGATTGTATAATAATAAAAGAGTTTTTCTTTTATTTCTCAAGGAGCTAATGATTTGGGGGTGAAAGGGTAGGCAGGGAGAAAAGTGTAACAATGAATGAATGGAAACCCTAAGTCTCTGTAAACTTTCATTAAAATTAATAAAAAAAATAAAAAAAGAAGTGGGTCATCAATAGAATGTCATCAAATGTTTGATCTACTGTACAAGTCCATGATTTCTGACAACAATTTCTCCTTCACTCTATTCCCCTACTCCTCTATGCCCCTTGGGTTCGTTCAGTGGTACACTGGAAGAACTCACAGAGACTTGGACCCATCAGAGGAGGGATTCTCATGACTGTAGGTGATGTAGGCTGGAGAGGCAGAGTAGGTGAGCATTGCAGACTCAGTTGCAGGGCAGCTGGAAAGGCAAACTCCCATAAGGAATGCTAGTCTTTAGCTCTTTTGGGCTTATAAAGTGTCTAGTAAGGTGAGGCATTTATCCCATCCTAATCCTATCTCTTCTTGATATTGAGAAGACAAAGATTCTCACCACTGGACCAATTGGCAGCATCAGGATGGATGGTGAAGAGACTGAGATTGTTCACAGCTTTAGTTTGCTCGGCTCCACAGTCAACATTCTTGGCACCAGCAGCCAGGAAATTAAAAGACATATTGTGAAGGGAAAGTCTGCTGTTAGGGACCTCTCCAAAGTACTGAAGAGCAATGGTGTCTCTTTGGAGACTAAGGTGCACCTGATACAGGCCGTGGATTTTGCAATCACTTGCTATGCATCAGAGATCTGGACAATGACTACAGAGTTTAGAAGGAGAATTGACACCTTTGAGTTGTGGTACTGGAGAAGACACTTGCTCTCCTCTGCTAACAGAGATGCCTCTTGAGGAAGCTGATCATTTCACTGACCTCCAAGATCATCTAAGCTGTCCTTAGATACAATCCCCATATTTGAAGAGAAACACTGTACATATTCAGTGCAATGAAGTAAAGCAGAGAGCAACAAGCTAAGCCAGCACAGTAACTCCAAAAATGGGTATAAGCACAAGGTAGATCGTGAGGGTGGTACAGGACTGAGTAAGGTTTCCTGTGGAACGTAGACTACTGTTGTTGTTACGTACCATTGAGTCCTAGTGACCCTGTGAATAACACATCAGAACCCTATCCTCAGCTGAACCACGCATTGACGGTTCCTTATTAGACAGGGTTAAATCAATACCATCCGACAACAAAAACTGTAGCAGAACATGCAGGAAGAATTCCTGGTGGTACAATGGCTAGTTATTTAACTGCTAACGGAAAGACTGAAGATTCCAATCCACCAGTCGTTCCTCAAAAGAAAGACGGATCTGATGCTTCCCTTAGGATGTACAGCTTTCTCAGTTGCTCTGTGGGACAGGGATACTGCGTCCTATATTACTGCTATGAGTTGAGACCTGACAACCTTGGGCTTGGGTTTGGTTATGCCTTTGATTTACATACGCATATCTGCTGAGATGGACAAGAGACTCCACAGATACCATGAAGTCACTCCATGCGCTCCCTGGACACACCATATTCGACGAGCTCATTTTCATGAATTTAAGGACACATCAAAGCTCTCTGAGATTGCTCATAAAGATTAGAGATCCATAAGCCCTTGCCATGAGGATTCTGATCCAAGAAATCAGGGTGGAGCAAGCCAGTTATATTTTAACGAGACCCTTTTGCTATCCAAGGCACTGAAGCGTCAGCTTTATTGAGATTAAAAATAGGACTAAGGAAATATCTCAGTGATAATTATCCTGGGTTCTATATGACCAACCTGCACGGATAAAATTCCACATAAATTGCAATTTTAGCAATGCACTTCTCTAAAACATATTTGGATATCCTTATCTTGCAGTAGTTATTGGTGTATTTACTTTTTATAGAAAAAAATGATTATTCACTTCAAAGCAGTTTATGACAATAATAAAAGGCATTCTTCCATTTAACCATAACCCACATCTCAATATTTATGATGCAGAGAATTTTCAAGCCCTTGAAAATTTACAAATAAATCTACCCTGGATCTGCAGAAATGTTTGTGAATTTCCCAAAATGCTTGGAGCTGTGTGGCAAAGCAGGTTCCAAACAATCTGGATTGAAGTAGCCAAAGCCTTGGATAGATACATCAGGGCTGATAGAAATTAAATTAACCAGCTAAGACTGTTCAAAGAGTTTTATTGTTTTCCACTCCACTCTCTTTTAGAGTTTCATTTTGCCACATGAGACTTAAAAGAACAAGTGAGAAAATGAGGGACCTTTCACAGGGAACTTTTTAAGGTGTTTAAAGTGTGACTACTTTGTGTGGAACAGTGCTCAGGCCGTTCGTTCATAGGGTCACTATGAGTCATCTACTACTCGATGGCACCAAACAACATTAACAACGATGACTACAAAGAGAGAGCTACCTTGGCCTAGTGGAAAGGAAGTTATGCGACCAAGCTGAAGGTGGGTGATTTTCATCTGCGGCTCTGGGCTGGGTTCAAATTGTTTTTCTGTCAAACATTCTTCTAGGTGGTATAGCACTGGTCTGTGCATTGCTGTACAGAGGTAACTCATGGTTGCTGTGATGCTGAAGACTGTGACAGTAATGTGCCAATCGTGGTAATGGGTACCCATGGTGGACAGTGTTGGCTGGAGATTCCCGACTAAATCAGCCTGGAAGCAGGAGTGGCACCCACTTCCAAAATGGCTTGCTTCCAGAAACTCTATGTAGGAACAGTGCTCAGGCCTTTCATTCATAGGGTCGCTATGAGTCGTCTATGACTCGATGGCACCAAACAACAACAACAACAACTCTGTGTGGAGTGTGCTATCGTGAGTATCCGGGCCCTGGAGAAAAACTTTCCTCATGCTTGTTAGAGTAGGAGGTCAGCAAAAAGAAAGAAGATGTCTAACAAGATAGACTGACACAGGGGCTACCACAAATGGGCTCAAACATTCCAATGACTGAAAAGTGGAGCGAGATAGGACAACATTTGCTGTTTCTATTTCACAAATGATCTCAATGAGTGGAAACAACTGGACAATAGTTAGCAATAATCTTGCTTGAATTTGGCTTAAGCTCTCTTTCTCACTGTCTTTGGGACTATTCTACTTACCCTCTTAGACTAACTCTCTTATTAGGCTTTGATTCAAGTGCTGAGCAGGTCTTTGGCTTTTCTTGATCATCCTCAAATTTCTGTCCTGGTGCGGATGCCCTCCTGTTGCCATGACCTCACTGTCACCCATGTGCTGGCAACTCCAATAATGTATATCTTCGTTTTAACCTCATCCCATGGATTTCAAATTAGAAAGTTTTGTAAACTTTTTAAAAGACAAAGGTCTCCAAATCTAGAATTGTTATATAGGCACTTGGCTTTGCTTTGTTTATAATTTATTGTCCTTTAAATATCTTAAACAGTTTTTGGAAAGGTTTGTGGCAATACTGCACAAAGCAGGTCGATCTGGGGCTACATTTCCAGCACCATGTGCTTATTTTGTGCTTCTGTGTCACATTTTGGTAATTGTCAAAATATTTCAAACTTTTCCATAATGCTGTACCATGACAGTCCATGGAATATTATTTTCTTTTCTCCAAAGCCAGAGCTCAAAGACAACAATTATTTTTCTCTCATTCATATTAACTGTCCAACTCTCAGATAAATAGCAAGTGATTGGAAAAAGTTATGGCTTGAATCAAATACACCTTAGTGCTTAAACTAACATCATTGCTCCTTAAAAATCTGGAGAGGTCCTTGACTGTGGACTTTCCCCATGCAATCCAACTCCTGATGTTTTAACTGCTAGTACCAAATGAGACATAGTATGAAAATTATAGAACAATATAACACGCTACCAAAATCTGAAGATTATCCAGAAACAATTAGAACAGTACATTCACAGAAATACCAGCTGGGTTTAGAAGAGGTTGTGGCACTAGAGAAATTATTGCCAATGTCAGATAGATCTTGCCAGAAAGCC
This sequence comes from Elephantulus edwardii, assembly GCF_000299155.1. NCBI lineage: Eukaryota > Metazoa > Chordata > Mammalia > Macroscelidea > Macroscelididae > Elephantulus > Elephantulus edwardii. Next base: position 951,993 of record NW_006399875.1, read on the forward strand.
AGGAATACCAGAGGAATTAATTGATTTTTTTTT
>NW_006399875.1:956680-970322 GCF_000299155.1 Elephantulus edwardii
TTGAAAGGTTAGGTTTTATTGCTATCATTGTGTTGAGTTCTTTTTGGTGTTGTTGCTAGTTACTTTAGACCATGGAGCTTTCTGTGGTATACCTGTAAGAAGGACATCTCTGAGTTTCTCCTGCAATGCTGGTCTTGTTTTTACAAGCTCTCTTAGGTTTTGCTTTTCTGGGAATATCTTAATCTGTCCTTCATATTTGATAGATAATTTTGCTGGGTACAGTATTCTTGGTTGACAGTAGGAATTCATTGATTGTCTCATTGATTGTGCAAAGGCATTTATTTGACTGTGGATCACAACAAATTGTGGCTAAGCCTGAGGAAAATGGGAATCACAAAACACTTTTATTGTGCTTATGCACAACCTGTATTTGGACCAGCAAGCAATCCTCAGAACAGAACATGGAAATACTGCATGGTTCAAAATCAGGAAAAAGAAAAATGTGTCAGGGATGCATCCTATCTCTGTATCTTTTCAATCTATATGCAGAACAGATCATTTAGGAAGCAGGTCTTTGTGAGGAGAAATGTGGCATCAAGATTAGGGGACAACTCATCAACAACCTACATTACACAGATGACATAACCCTGCTTGCTGAAACTTAGGAGGACCTGAAGCACTTTCTGCAGGTTAAGGACTATCATCTTCAATATGAATTAAATCTCAACATCAAGTAGAGAAAGATTCTCAACACTGGGCCAATTGGAAGTACCATGATAGATGGAGAAGAGATTGAGGTTGTTAATAATTACAGCTTGCTCAGCTCCACAATTAACTCTTAACACTAGCAATCAGGAAAAATAAAAAATTTAAAAATTGGGAAAATCTGCTGTCAGGGATCTCTCCAGAGCACTGAAAAGCAAAGATATCAGTCTAGAGACTAAGGTGCACCTAATCCTGGTCATGGTCTTCGCAATTACTTGCTATGCATCAGAGAGTTGGACAATGACTAAGGATGAGAGAAGAAGAATTGATGTGTTCAAATTGTGGTGTTGGAGAAGAGTCTTGAACATACTGCTAAGAAAACAGGTAGGTCTTTCTCAGAAAGGGTGAAAAAGATTTCTCCTTGGAGACTAGGATTTTGAAACTCCATGTCACATACTCTGGGTACATGGCCAGGAGAGACATGTCCTTAGGGAAGGACATCATGCTTGGAAGGGTGGAGGGACAGTGCAGGAGAGGAAGACCCCATATAAGAAGGATTAATACGATAACTAGGGCAATGGGGATGGTGTGTCAGAATTAATGAGACTTGCTCAAGACATGGCAGGGTTCAGAGATGCTGTACATAATAGCGTGGCTTTGGGTTGTAGGTGACTCAATGGCACAAAACAACAAAAACAACAACAACAACAAAAACAAATGTTTTAATTGTGGATCTAAGTTAGATGAAGTCATTGGAAGTTTCAATCTGTTCTCCATGTGTATAACATGTCTCAGGAAACTATGAACTTTGATAAATATTGATAGTTGTAGAGGGGCTTCAGGCCTTTTGTTCATAGGGTCGCTATGAGTTGTTGTTCTTGACTTGAAGGCAATCAACAACAACAACATCATAATAATATCTATTGGTCCACCTGTAAGATTTTTTGTTTTCTTGACTTTGAGATGTAATCTAACATCTCTGATATTTTTCTCTCCAAAGTTTGGGTTTTGATTTGTTGTTGTTTTCCTCTTTGTTCTTTTTCTGCCTCAGTGTCCATCAACTCACCTTCAACAGATTTAGTTTGGTTTTATTATCACCTATTAAATTGCCTTCTCAAAATGCTTGCTCAACAAATGAGTTCCTTCCTTCATAAAACTTCTTTTTTGCTTTTGATTTTATATTTGTTGTCCCAATCTTGGAGGGCCACACAGGCTAGTAGCATACCTTTCAAAGCCAACTCTCTATCAGCCCTGGAGAGTTTTTACTTAGTTATTTTTCATAAAATGTGAGTATAATAATATGCATTCATCTGAAATCTTGAATGTCTATTCCTAATATTATTGAGATAATACATTCATCTTTATTTTTTAGTGTTACTGCACCACACAGAATATTGTAGGGTTGTTTTTATTTAAAAAAATAAGGAAGGTTCACAAATAAAATTATTTCTATTCATTTATATACATTTCTCACTCTTCCCCAATTCCCTTTGCAATATTTGATCTGTTCTAGGATATTAATTGTCATACATGAAATTTCTAATGATCCGTTCTTTTCTCATTGTCCTTCTTTTCCCTTATTTTACTGCACTGTTTATTAGCTCTCTGTTGGGTTTTCTCTCTTCTTCCACATTGACTCTATTATTACAATAGTGAGCTTATTCAGTATTTATTCTTTTGTGACTGAGGTTTTTCACTCAGCAAAATGTCCTCCAGACTCAGTGTTCTGCAGCTTTATTGTTTTTCCATGCTTTATAATATTTCATTGTGTGAATGCTTCATAGTTTCTTTATGTTATTATGAATAATGCTGACATTAAAATGGGGGTGCATCTATCTATTTGTGTCACAGCTTTGATTTATTTGATACGCAGTTTTTGTAAGATGCACCAGACTGTATACCATAATGATTGTACCATTTTAGATTCCCACCAGCAGTATGTGAGAGTCCTGATTTCTCTACATCTTCACTAGTATTTGTTGTTCGCTGTCCTACTAAACTATGCTATTCTGGCTGGAGTGAGATGGTTCCTCATTGTTGTTTCGATTTGCATGTCTGTAACGGCAAGTAATTCTGAGTATTTCTTCATGTGTTGGCCATCTGACCCTCTTGTTGGTGAAGCTTCTCTTTATCTCTTCTACACATTTTGTGATTGAGTTTTTGTCTTTTCTTGTTGATGTGCTGGAGGTTGTTATATAAAATCAAGGTCAAACCAACCCATAGGTGATCCTCCAGCGGATTTTCAGAAATAGTAAATCACGTGTGAGGTGACTGCCCATCTTTCTCCTGAAGAGAAGTTGTATCTTTCCTGTGACAGTACAATTCCTAACTACTAAAACAGCAGATGTGCTGGAGGATTCCATACATTTATGTTATGAATCGTTTGTCACATATGTCATCATATTTTTTCCTTATTCATGGCCTTCCTTTTAACTTTTTTGGAGTTTTTTAATGCACACAAGTATTTCATTTTTAAATGATCCTTTGTGTCTATTTTATCCTATCCTGGTTGTAGCTTTTAGCTTGAAAGTCTAGTCATGCCAGGGTGTAGGGGTTCTAGACATGTTCCTATTTTTTTTTCTGATGAACTTTGCCCCTAAGCCTCTGGTCCAGCTTGAGTTGGTCTCTGTGTATGGTGTGAGATGTGGATCTTGGTTTAGTTTCTACAGATGATCATCCAATTTCCTCACTATGATTTGTTAAAGAGGTTGTCATTTCTCCACTTAGTTGACTTCATCTCCTTGTCGAAGATCAGCTGACCAAAGGCAGACGGGTTGATTTATGGATTCTCAATTCAACTCCATTGATCTATATGTCTGTTGTTATACTGGCATCTTGCTATCTTGACCACCATGGCATTGCTGTAAGTTTTGAAGTAAGAGAATGTGATGTACCCTACTTTGCTTTTCTTTTTCAGTGATGTTTTGCTTATTCCATCTCTTTCTTTTCCGAATAAAATTGGAAATCATCTTTTCATCTCCTTGAAGAATGGCAGTTGATACAGGTATTGGGATAACACTGAACATGTAGATTGCTCGTGCTGATTTTTCAAAAGTAAAGACAATCATTCTAAGGTATTTCTTTTGGACACTGCTTTTCTTCTTTCATATACTTTGGACATGTTGTCAGGAAGCACCGTGGAGAAGTACGTCATGTTTGGAAGGGTTGAAGGTCAGTGCAGAAAAGGAAGACCTTAGATGAGATGGATTGACACAATGACTATGGCAATGGGATCGGGAGTGCTGGATGTCGGTTCAGCATAGGTCAAGGATCAACACTATCATTCGCTGGGTCTCTCTGTGAGTAGTAATCAACTCAACGACACATAACAGCAATTAAGATTAAATCATTGATCATTTCAATCTTTTTTCCATTTTTACAATGTTGTCTCTTGGTCTAGTAGTAATAATTTTTCTTCATGAAGTCCAGATTCTTAAATAACTTGTTCGGTATGTGGATTGCATAGGTATGGAGAAAGGATGCATGCCTGACACACTCCTTTATTTTAGATCATGTAGTATTGTACTCCTTTTTATGTTAATGTGCTGTTCCAGTCATTTTTGGGTAATATTCAGCAGAATCTCGCTGGCATGTGATATCAATGATATTTTTTTATAATTATGGCATTCTGATAAAAATTATATACTTTGGACATGTTGCAAGGAGGGACCAGTCCTTGGAGAGGGACGTCATACTTGGGAGAGTGGGGCGACAGTGTAGGAGGGTAAGACCCTCTATGAGGTGGATTGATTCAGTAACTGGAGTAATGAGGGTGAGTGTGTCGGAGACAGTGAGACTGACAGAACAGAGCAGGTTTTAGGGCTGTTGTACGTCGGGTCGCTATGAGTTGCAGGCGACTCGACTGCACATAACAACAATAACAACAGTACCCCTTCGCTCTATTTGGACTACAGCTTCACGGTCTAGGTATAGGTTTCTTATGAGCACAATTAAGTGTTCTGGATTTCCCATTCTTTACAACGTTAGCTGTAATTTCTTGTGATCCACACAGTTAAAAGCCTTTGCCTAGTGAATAAAATCCAGATAAGTATCCTTCTGGTATTACCTACTTTTAATCAAGATCATCTGGCATGAGAAATTGTGCAATATCTTGTAAATCTCAAAGATCATTGTTGTTATTGTTAGGTGTTCTTGAGTCAACCGTGACTGCTGTTAATCGTCTGAACAGCTGATCTGAACTTTGTTCTAGCCTGTGCCATCCTTATCATCTCTTCTATACGTGAGCCCATTGCTATAGTCACTGAGTCAATCTACCCTGTTGTGTCTTCCTCTCTCTCACTGATCCCTCCTCTTTCTAAGCTTATATTTCTAACGACTGGCCTCTCCTAACAACATCTCCAAAGTATGTGAGATGAAGCTTCACCATCATTACCTTTAAGGAGAATTCTAGTTGTACTCTCTCCAAGACACACATTTTTTTTTCTTCTTTTGACAGTTCATAGGATATACATCCCCATGGACTAATAGGCCAAACACATTTCTTTCATCTTTTAATACTCTAGGAATCACAGGAAGCCTGAAATGTTTATTTAATAATAATTCTAGCTCCCTTCTAGAGTTATCAATGGGAATGCTAATTGTAACATTAAATTAGTGAACATAATGTTAACATCACCATGAATATGAAAGAAGAGTGAAGAACTCATAGGTACAGTTTTGTAGAAAATATAGACACTTCATCTTATTAAATATAAACTATTTACACGACGTGAATTATACTTACTGGAGAATCTTTTCAGGCTGAGTGATTTCCAGGTTGATCGTTTTCAGCTAAGGATCTTTTTTCATTCATTTCACTTTCTACCTCACCTTCACAATTCAAGTTTACTGTAAGTAAAGATTATTTTACACCTTGTCCTTACAGCTCAAGATACTGGATGGAAGTAAAGCTCACTTTATACCTTGCTTTAGCAATCTCCCATAGAAGATGAACAATGAAAGGAAATCTTGTTTTCTGTCTGCTGATACTTCAAGGTATATACAAACATATTTCATAACCAAAACAATGTGTTTAAAAGTGATACACAATTAGATATTATTGTCATGACAAGAGTCCAGAATGAAGGTTGCATAGTGGAGTGGACTAGGGGTGGGGGTGGGGATTGTATAACAATGAAAGAATTTTTCTTTTACTTTTCAAAGCGAAGAGTGAACTGGGGGGAGGGTGGTGGGCAGGGAGAAAAATGCAACAATGAATGCATGGAAATTCAAAGTCTGTAAACATTCATTAAAATTAATAATAAAAAATATATATACAACACACCAAAAGCGAAGAAAGCCATGCTTTCTGACATCATTCCATGTTTCCCTTCAAGAATTGATAACAAGGGCATTATGTTAATTATTGGCCAGATTTATTTTTTCCAGAACTTCACAGAATTCATTAATTACTTCTACATTAAAGGTCAAGAATTCACATTCTGAAGTTCAATGGGTAACAAACCAAATTTATAAACTAGACAAAGCCAAGCAAAAAAAAAACCCAAACACGATAGCAAAGAAGGGCAGTTTGGGATCCAGGAGCTTTCAGAGTCACCTGGAGTGCAGTCCCAGATCCCCAAAGGAATGTTGTGCGTCAGGTTTGGGATGGAAGTAAAATATGAGGACAGAGCTCTGTTATTTTGAGGTGAAATACAAACTCCACCTTCAAAGAACAGCTACCTTGTGGCACCTCGACGAACACAGAAACCATTTTCCAAGGAACTGTACAGTTACTTCTGCATCAAGAAAAGTCCTTGAGGTCAGAAAAGGCTGGGGACATAAAACTAAAATAGAAGATGAAGGCTTTTCGATGAGCTATCCCCACAGCTGACTCTCCAGATTGTGAATTTCTGATACTCTGCCTCAGGACTGCCTTAGGAGAAAACCTAAGAGCACTAACTTCTAGTCATTGAAATGCAAACGAACCATTTGATAAGGGGAGGCCTCAGAACTGAACTCAGCAGCCCTGGGCTCCAGTAAACAGCAGTCCTCGCTCCTCTGATTAGTGTCAATTATAAGCTTAACCATTTTAGCCCTCTGCATTTGCCCGAAAAGTTGAGAATAAGGATTCTTTTAGAGTTGTCGAGAGTTTTCTTTTACTTAGGTGCTCAATTTACACTCCTGGAAACAGCGGTTGATACACTAATCAGTACATTGAACTGGGCAAATCTACTACCAAAGAAAGATCTGTTTAAAATATTAAACATCAAATATATCAATTAAAAGAATCAGGTGGACCTGCCCACAGCAATCTACAGTTTGGGGATGTTATGCGTTTTTGTTTTTCTTCATGTTGAGATTTCCACCCCTTTTTTAAATTTTATATTAATGTGTATACAAAATAGATATATGTTGCATTTCACACTATCCTTCATTCATTTTGAGTCTCATACAACCATTTCCATTCATTGTGTTTTATAAGATTAGTGACCATTGAACAATAACCACCATCATCCTGTCTTTTCAGATCACAATGGATCTTTCCCACTTCCTTTACCCTCCTGCTCCACCCACCAGATTGTACAACCTCATAATTCTCCCCTTGCCCTTCCTTCTTCATCTGTCTGCTGAGTAAATTACCTGAGAATCTGGACTCTGTGAAGAGGAATGTCCCATCAGGATTGGAGGAACATTCATCAGCAGCCTGCATTATGGAGATGACAAAATCTTACATGCTGAAGTGAGGAGGACTTGAAGCATTTGTTGCAGAAGATCTGGGAATGCAACTTCAGGTATTGATTGCATTTCAGTGTCAAGAAAGCCATAATTCTTAACACTAGACCTAGGCAAAATCATAATAGAGAGGAGATTGAAACTGACAACAGTTTCATCTTACTTGGATCCACAATTAATACTGTTGGTATCAGCAGTCAGGAAATCAAGAGATGCATTCATTGCACTTGGAAAATATGCAGTTAGAGATCGCTCCAAATTATTGAGGAGTAATGATTTCAGTTTGAGGACTAAGGTACATCTGATTCAGGCCATACATAGTCTTTCCGATAACTTGCTATGCATCTGAGAGTGGGACAATGAATAAGGATGACAGAAAAAAAATGACATCTTTGAGCTGTGATGTTGGAGAAGATTACAGAACATGGTCAGTCAAGAAAAGCAACAGATATGTCTTGGAGAGGGTGCAGCCAGAGTGCTCTTTGGAGGCAGGAATGATGAGGCTTCACCTCACATACTTTGGGCATGTTGCTGGGAAGGGCTGTTCCTTGGAGAAGGATATAATGCTAAGAAAGACAGAGGGTCAGTGAAGGAGAAGACCTTCAACCAGGTGGATTAAAGGAGTGACTGCTACAATGGGGTCTTGTGTGTAAGAAAGTATAAGGATGGCACAGGATAGAACAATGTTCACGTCTTTTGTTTATACGATAACTATAAGTTATACTTGACTCAATGGCATCTAACAACAATAACAAAAGTAACTTCCTTTTAAACCATGGAGATTAGTGAAACTTGAAAATAATTTAACATCATCCAACTAACTTCACCAAGGGGAAATGGTCAAGTAAAAATAGTCTTTTTATCCCAAAAAATAAGTAAATAAATTTAAAATCCAAGGTGCATTTTTTTTTGTAGCCCAATTACATTTTTTTCTTTGAAAATTCAGAGATCAACTTTAAACACAGAGCAAATGGTGCTCATCTGCAATGTGTCATTACTAGAAAATATCTATTTGTATCTCATTTTAGAGCTGGTCTTCTTAAAGTACCCAGCTAAATTTCATACTGTGTTTTTATATATGTGAAAGTGAGTGGTAAATCAACCTCTTGGAAGTCCTTCATGTCTAGTCACTTTAGGTGTTAGTGAGTCAATGAGGCTCAAGGATCAAATGAGGTGGCTAGACCTAGGCCTTACCCAGAGCTAGATAATGACAGCACTGACATGCTTAGTCTTCCAGGTGTATGTTGTTGTTACTGTTGTTGTTGATTGCTGTTGAGTTGATCAGAACTCATAGAGACCCTATGAACAAAGACCTGAAGCCTTTCTATAATTATCATCGTTTCTCAAGGTTCAGAGTTTCCAGAGCCAGGTTGTTTAGGAAGTGGATGCCAATCCTGCTTCTAAATGTGTGAATGACATAAAATACAATGGATGGAATTGTTGCTCCTGAGGGCTGGCTGCAAAATATTACTTCATTGAATGTACCACAATTTCTAAATCTATTTGTTTATTGGTGGACATTTGGGCGGTTTCTATTTTCTTGCTATTGCAAATACACTGCTATTAACATCAATGTACAAATATCCATTTGCGAAAAGAAGTATATAATTAAAAATATATATCTTTAATAAAATAGCAACCAAAAAAACAAAACAATGGATGGTAACCACCCCTACAATAAAGCTCAAACCAGGTGGAGATAGACATTTTTAATTCTTACCTCTCAACTTTAGGGAAAATGTACCCTCCAGGTCTTTGGTATATATTTCTTCTAATATAACTACCTTTTTTTCACTTTAATGTCTACCTCCTCACCTTTCCTCTTGATTGGACACTTTAACAAAAGTTGGACAAATGCTGTGTAGATTATTTTCCAAACCAGAATTTTTGCCAACCATGACATAGCCAGAAAATTCATCCACAGCTGATTTTTCTATTGTCTTCCACTCCGCCCAATTCGTTGTCCGTACGAGGCAGAATAAACCTGGATATTCACTGCATGCCACACTCCACAATCACCTCCTCTGTCTTCCTCCTCTTGATTGTGCTTATGTAGAATCTATACCTAAATCAAGAAGCTGTTGTCCAAATGGTTTAAATTCAGGAAGAGTTTTTATAAGAGATGTATACTTTTCCCATACCTATTCAGTTTCTATGTTGTTGTCATGTGTCATCATGTCACTTGCAACTCATGTGCAACAGCACTCAATCTGGCTCTATCCTGTGTCAACTTCACTTTTTGTGACACACCCACCCTCATTACCTTAGTCATTGTATCAATCCATCTCATTGAGGGTCTTTCCCTCTTGCACTGTTCCTCCAACCTCCCAAGCATGACATCCCTCTCCAAGGACTGGTCCTTCCTTGCAACATGGCCAAAGTATGTCAGATGAAGCTTCAGAATCCTTGCCTCCAAGGAGCAGCCTGGTCTCACCCTCTCCAGGATGAACCTGTTTGTTCTCCTGGCAGTCCATGGGATAGCCAATACTGTTCTCCAGCATCACAGCTCAAAAGTATCAATTCTTTTTCTATCATTTCTAGTCATTGTCAAGCTCTCTGATGCATAGCAAGCAATTGTGCTGAGCAATTAATTACTAAACTTGGACTCTATGAAGAAATATGGCATCAGAATTAGAGGAAGACTCATGAACAACCTGTGGCATACAGGTTACTCAAACTTGCTGCAAGTGAGAAGGACTTGAAATGCATACCATGGAAGATCACGGACTACAATCTTCAGTATGGATTACATTTCAACATCAAGAAAAAAAGGTCCTCACAAGTGGGCCAAGAGACAGTGTCATGATAGAGGAAAAATGTCTGAATTTGTCAATTATTTAATTTTGTTCAGATCAACAATCTAGCAATGAGGAGATTAGGAAATTTAATGCATTGTGCAAGTTCACTGTCAGGGATCTCTCCAGAACACGGAAGAATAATGATGTCTGTTTGAAAACTAAGATGTATCTGACTTAGGTCATGGACTTTTCAACAAAAGAAGGATCAACATCTTTGAGCTGTGGTGCTGGAGAAGAGTGTTGGACATGCTGTCAACTGCAAAGAGAATAAACAAATTTGTCCTGGAAAGGATTAAACCAAGTTGTTCCTTGTTTGTTCTTATGTACCACCAAATAGCCTGTGACTCAAAGCAACCCCATGTGTAACTGCTGAAGCCTGCCCTACCCTGAACCTGTCTCATTGACTCTGACATATCTACCTCCATCGCCCTAGTTATCAGATCACTCCATCTCATCTGGGATCTTCTTATTCTGCACTGTCCCTTCATCATTGCAAGCATGATATCTCTTTCCAATGATCAATTCCTCATAGACATGTGCTCAAAGTATGTGAGACAGAGCTTTAAAAGCATAGCCTCTATGGAAAAACTTGGTCTCAGCCTCTTCAAGACACGTTTATTTGTTTTCTTGGCAGTCCACGGTATGTTCAAGACTCTTCTCCAGCACCATAATTCTTCTGTCATGCTTAGTCATTATCTAGTTCTATGATGCATAACAAGTAATTGCAAAGATCGTGGCCTGGATAAGGCCCACCTTAATCTCTAGACTGACATTGTTGTTTCTCAGTACTCTGGAGAGGTCCCTGACAACAGATTTTCTCAGTGCAGTTAATCTTTTGATTTCCTGACTGCTAGTGTCAAAGGTACATATTGTGGAACCAAGAAAGCTGTAATTGTTAACAACCTCAATCTCTTCTCCATCTACCATGGCACTACCAACTGCCCCAATGGTAAGAATCTTTGTCGTCTTGATGTTGAGCTTCAATCCATATTGAAGACTACAGTCTTTGACTTTCTGCAGCAAGTGCTTCAGATCTTCCTCAGTTTCAGAAAGCAAGGTTGTGTCATCTGCATAATGTAGGTCGTTGATGAATCTTCCTCCTCATAAAACTCAGCCTCCCCAATTATCTGTTCTGCATAATCTATAATGGAGTTGCTCCTTAGAGACAAGGATTTTGGAGCGTCATCTCACTTGCTTTGGGCATGTTGCCAGAAGGGACCAATCCTTGAAGAAGGACATCATAGTTGGAAGGGTAGTGGGACAGCACAAGAGAGGAAGACCCTGGATGAGATGGATTTACATAGTAACTAGGTTAATGGGGTTAGATGTGTCAGAGACTCAGGATAGGCCATATTTCAGAACTATTGCACATGGGGTTTGCTATGAGTTGCAGGCAACTCAACAGCACCTAACAACAACAACAAACTGCATATCTGAGAGCTACTGTTGTTATGTGCCATCAGCTTACCCAGTTACTGTATTAATCCATCTTATCTGGGGTTTTCCTCTTCTGCTCTGTCCCTCTACTCTTTCAAGCATGATTTCCTTCTCCAAAGACTGATCTCTCCTGGACAGTAAGTAAATATGACAGAAGAAGAATTGATGCCTTTGGGTTGTGGTGTTGGAGAAAAGCACTGAATATTCCATGATTTAAAAAACAGTCATATATATGTTGGTAAAAATACAGCCGGAGTCCTGCTTGGAAACAAAGATAGTAAAACCTTGTCTCTCATACTTTGGACAAACTGATAGTGCTATTCCTTGGAAAGGGGTATTTTTCTTGGAAAGTTGAAGGGTTGGTGAAAGAGAGGAAGGCCCCAGATTAAGTGGCTTAGCCTACTGACTGGAGAAATGGACTCAAGTGTGTGAGAGATGATGAGGATGGCATAGGACAGGATAGAGTTCAGCTGTTTGTAGGTTACGATGAGTCATAGTTGACTTGATGACCTTTCACCATAACAACAACTGCAATCATTTTCCACTTGTTGTTGTTAGGTGTTGTTAGGTTGAATATGACTTCTGTTAACTCTATGAACAACATATCTGAATCCTGTGCTAGCCTGTTGCCAACGTCACAATATCTGACACACTTGAGTAATGATCTTTAGAAGTTTAGTGGAGGTGAAAGGCACCATTACTGTTTCCTTCTTTAAAATTCAAAGTGTGACCACAAGAGAATAAAAGAGTAAGTTTTTATTACATAAAGTGATTCAATAAAGAATAGCAAAGAATCCCATAATGTCTGTTACAAGAAGAAGAATGTGGCATTTGTATCTGAGGAAGACTCATCAATAAACTACATGAAACAGGTAACACAACATTACTGGCTGAAAATGTAAAGAACTTCAAATACTCACTGAGAAAAATGTAAGATTGCAGTGATTTGTATGGATTTAATCTCAATATAAAGCAAAGAAACGTTCTCACAACCGAGCCAATTAAAAAACCTGTTGATAAAATGAAAGAAGATTGAAGTTATCAATAATTAATAAGTTATAATTCATTTACTTGGATCCACCATCAACACCCATGGAAACACCAGTCAAAAATCAACCGACCTACGGGTTAGACAAATCTCTTATCAAGGATTTCTTTAAAATATTAAAGAGTAAAGACATCTGTTTAAAGACTAAGATGCAGCTAGTCCAAGTCATGATATTTTTAGTAGCTTTGTAAAAAAATTTTATTTCATTATTTTTTGTGTGTACTGTCAAATAATATCTGACTGATACAGAAGGAGATTGTTCCTCCTTCTCCAGCAGAGCATCTAGTGGATTCAAACCATGCACCACTGAGATTGCAGTGCAGCTTCTTGCCACTAGGCCACCAGAGCTCGCTAATATTTTTAGTAGCTTAACATGCATATTGGACAATAAAGAAGTCCAAAGAGAACTGGTATCTCTGAAGTATGGTAATAGTAGAGTATTATACTACCAAAAACAAGTCTGTCTTGGAGGAAGAGCAGTCCATGTACTTCCTAGAAGCAAAGATTGTATTGTTTTGTCTTTTATATTTATGCATGTGATCAGGAAGGAACACTCCTTGGAAAAGGACATCATGCTTGAAAAGGTGGAAGGTAAACAAAGGAGAGGAAGACTCTCAACAAGATGAACTGATAGAGTGACTTCACCAATAAGCTTTAGTAAATCTGTGATTTGAAGATGATGCAAGATAGGGTAATGTTTTAATCTGTTGTACATAGAGTCACTATGACTTGGAGTCAAGTCAACAGCCTTAAAAAACAACAGATGAATTGTGTAATTTATTTATGACAACAAAAACAAACCAAGTGGGACAAAACCTTTGCTTGACTTTATCTACTTCCATGTTGACTTTTCACTGTGACACTGATGTGCCAAACACGATAATGGTGACCCATGGTGGACAGTGTTTGGTGGAGCATCTCAAAACAAGCTTGGAAGCAGGAGTGGCATCCACTTCCTAAATAGCTTGCCTCCAGAAACTCTGTTGTTGTTGTTGTTGTTATGTGCATCGAGTTGCCTGCGACTCATAGCGACCCTATG
>NW_006399875.1:970752-971535 GCF_000299155.1 Elephantulus edwardii
CCAGAGAGACACCACTGCTCTTCAGCACTTTGGAGAGGTCCCTAACAGCAGACTTTGCCATGGCAATGCGCCTTTTAATTTCCTGGCTGCTGGTGGAACTCGGAAAAATGATGAAAGTATACACGTGTTCAGGTCTTTTGTTCATAGGGTTGCTATGAGTTGTCTACGACGTGATGGCACTTAACAACAAAAACAATGTTAACTTTATTCCTAAATATGTTTTTTCTTCTATTCTCTTGTCTTGTTTATTGGGGGTGGGGGTGGGAAAGAGAGAGAACAAGCACAGAGATATAGAGATCTCTCTTCTGGTAAGAAATTTCACTGCCAAGTCAAAGGCAAGTGATTTCAATTTACCCTGATGCTCAGCAGGAGAAAAATGGGCAATCTCTTCCCTTGCCATTTAAACCCTCTGAAATTCCACTGCGGTGTGTGTGTGTGTGGGGGGGAATTGAAGTAGGCACCAACTTGATGGTATGTAATGACCATACACAGAGTCACTATACCAGAAAGAACTGGCTGACACAGAAGAATTTTGTGAAGGAACATAGGACCTAGAGCCTATAGTGATGAAGGAAAAAATTCAAGCTGTTCTGAAGGAATTAGAAGGGGGGCAAAAAGACCCCAGGAATTGATAGCATATCAAGTGACTTTTTCCAACAAACAAATGCTTCCCTAGAAGTGCTCACCGACACACCCCTGCATCTCTTACCCACGACCCCCATCTTCAGGTACTGCATTGTTCCCCCGCCCCCCCGCCCCGGCCCCCGCCCCCGCCAGCTCTGA
>NW_006399875.1:976919-1000651 GCF_000299155.1 Elephantulus edwardii
GCTTTTCAAGGAGAGGAGCAAATGGGGGGGAGGGGGGAGGGGTTTGTGTGGGGAGAAGGGTGCAACAATGAATGAATGGAATCCCAAAATCTCTGTAGATATTCATTGAAATGAAAAATAAACAAGCTAAATTTAAATTAAAAAAAAAGAAGTGCTCACCAAGTTGTGCCAAGAAATGTGGAGTACAATCACCTAGACAAATGACTGGAAAAGACTGGTATTTATTCCCATCAGAGTGTGGAATTTATCAAACAATATTATTATTATCCCATGCAAGCAAGCTCCTGCAGAAAACAATCAAAAAATGACTGGAACAACACATCAACAGAGAACTGCCATCTGTGAAGGCTGGGTTTAGAAGAGACAGTGGAACTAGGGACATATATAGTCATTGTTAGATAGATCTTAACTGAAAGCAGAGAGCACCAGAGGAATATCTATTTTTGTTTCATTGACTATGCAAAGACATTTGTGTAGATCACAACAAACTGGCTAACTCTGAGAAAAACGGGAATCCCAGAATATTTGATCCTTTTTCTGCAAAATCTATACTTGGACCAGAATGCAATTGTCAGAAAAGAACTAGGGAACCATGCATAGTTCAAATCAGGAAAGGTTTACCCTAGGGATTCATCCTATATCCATATTTTTTTCAATCTATATGTGGAACAGATAATCCAGGAAGCTGGACTCT
The DNA here is from genome assembly GCF_000299155.1 of Elephantulus edwardii. Lineage (NCBI taxonomy): Eukaryota > Metazoa > Chordata > Mammalia > Macroscelidea > Macroscelididae > Elephantulus > Elephantulus edwardii. The sequence goes on from NW_006399875.1 coordinate 977,614, forward strand.
ATGAGGAGAAATGTTACATCAGGATTAGATGAAGGCTCGTAAACAACTTGTGTTAAGGAGATGACCTTGCTTGCGGAAAATGAGGAGGACCTGAGGTATTTGATACAGAAGGTCAAGGACTGTAGCTTCAACATGAATTGAAGCTCAGCATCAAGAAAACAAAGATTCTCACCACTGAGCCAATTAGCAACATTATGATAGACTATGTACAATAGCTCTAAACCCTGTCCTATCCTGAGCTGATCACACACTCTCTGAAACACCTGACAATATTATTCCTGTCACAGTGTCAATCCATCTTTATCTAGAGTCATCATCTTCTGTACTGTCCCTCCACCTTTCCAAGTATGATGTCCTTCTCCAAGGACTGGTCCTTACTGGCCACATGCCCCAAGTTTGTCAGACAGAACTTCAAAAGCCTGGCCTCCAGAGACCAACTTGGTTTACCTTCTCCAGGAGAGACCTGTTTGTTCTCTAGTTAGTCCATGGTATTTTCAATGCTATTCTCTAGCACCACAAACACAAGGCATTATTTTTTTTTCTGTTATCCTTAGTCATTTCCCAGCTCTCTGATGCATAACAGGTAATTGGAAAGACCATGGCATGTATCAGGTACATCTTAGTCTCTAAACTGACATCGTTGTTCTTCAATACTCGGAAGAGGTCCCTGGCAGCAAACTTTCCTAATCCAGTTCATCTTTTCATTTCCCGGTTTGTGGTTCCAAGACTGTTGATTATGGAGCTGAGCAAGCTGATATTGTTAACAACCTCAATATCTTCTCCATCTATCATGGTGCTGCCATTGGCCCAGGGCTGAGAATCCTCATTTTCTTCATGCTGAGCCTCAATTCATATCGAAGATTATAGTTCTTGACTTTCTTCAGAAGCTGCTTCTGATCCTCCTTGGTTTCATTGAGCAGGGTTATATGTTATATCATCTGCATAACACAAGTTGTTAATGAGTCTATCTCCAATTCTGATGCCACATTCCTCTTCATAAAGACCATGCTCCTAAGTGTTATGTTCTGCATATAGATTGCAAATTATGGAGATGGAATGCACCCCTGACACACTCTTTCCCTCATTTTGAACCATGTTTCTTTTTTTTCTTACTCTGTTTTGACGACTGTCTCTATGTCCAAGTGTTGGTTTTCCATGAGCACAATCAGGTGTTCTGGGATTCACATTCTCCTCAAGTTTAGCCACAATTTGTTCTGACCCACTTGATTAAATGCCTTTGCATAGTCAATGAACCGCAGATAGACACTCAGCTGATACTCTTTGCTTTCAGCCAACATGCATCTGACTTTGGCAAACCCAGCCTGCACGTCTGGTAGTTCTCTCTTGATGTACTTACACAATCATTTTTTTGCTTGCATGTGATATTTGTGATATTTTTCTGATAATTTTCACACTCTGTCAGATTACCCTTTTTTGGAATGGGAATATATATGGATCTTTTCCAGTCAGTTGTCCAGGTGGTTGTCCTGCAGATTTCTTGGCGCCACTTGGCGCACGTCCAGGGCAGCATCTGTTTGTTGAAATATGTCAATCGGTATGCCATCAATTCCTTGAGCCTTGCTTTTTACCAGTTTTTTCAGAGCAGCTTGCACCTTCTTATTCATCATCATTGCCTACTGATCGTATACAGTTTTATAAAATTCTTCTGCATCAGCCACTTCTTTTTGGTACAGTGACTATGCACTCTTTCCAACTTTTTTTGATGTATCCTGGCATCTTCCAGTATTGCAACCCGAGGATTAGACTCCTTTAGTTCCTCTAGCTGAGGAAATGCTGAGCGAGTTTGTCCCTTTTGGTTTTCTGATTGCAGCTCTTTGCACACTTTGTTATAATACTTAGCTTTGTCTTGCTGAGCTGCCCTTCAGAATCTTCTGTTCAGCTTCTTAACTTCCTGATTTCTTCCCTTTTCTTTGGCTTCACGGTGCTCTAGTTTTCAAGAAGTAATTTGGAGATTGCCTTAGAATGAAATCATTCACTGTCAGTGGGTCAGCTCAGACTCTACAGAGAAGACACGAAGTCTTCCACCGCGTTTTTGAGGCAACATCTATTTATCAGCATAGATTGCATTATCTTTCTCCCTCAAAGAAGTTGATGAATTTGAAACTTTGCACATTAAGTTAAAATCCAACTCTCAAGCCACTGCATCCAGAGGTATCCTAATCTTTTAAAGTTAGCACAAGTAAAATTAAAAACAAAAGAAAAACCAACATTTTTTCTCCCCATGAGTTCTCCATAAAAGTGTTTAGGAATCAAGTTTCAAACAACACCTGTAAAGATAGGAGCTATAGGATTCTTATTTACTATCCAAGGAGGTAAGTGCATCTGAGTACTTGCAAATGAATAAAAATGGCAGAAGCTATGATGTCCTTGTGGTCTGGTATTGGATAAGAATAGTGAATTTGCCGTAGACTGCCCAAAGAACAGACAGATAGGTCACAGAGAGCGTACAGCCAGTGTTCTCCTTGTAGAAAAAGGTTACCTTATATTCAAAGGGTCATCTCATATTCTTTGGGCAGATTTCTAGGAGAAACTGTTCCTTGGAGAGGTGCATCATGCTTGGAAAGGTGTAGGGTTGGCAAAAGAGAGGAAGACCCCCCTCACAATGGATTGACAGAGTGACTAAGGGGGGACTCAACTGTGTAAGAGATTATGAGGATGGCACACGACAAGACAGGGTTCATATGTTATTCTTGAGGCCACTATGAGTTGTACTCGACTTGACAGCAAATAGCAACAATAACAACATCCATAGATAAGTATGTCTTAAATTTTTTTCAATGCACACACATTGAGAAACATTAATATAATGAGTATATACAATTCTACAGATATTCTCTTAGGTGTTACTCTATAAGAATATTAGTTCCCATGGAGACCTGGTTCCATTCCCAGACAATGTGCCTGGTGTACAGCTATCATCTGTCTGTCAATGGATCCTTGAACAGACTAGAAGGAAGACTTGGTGGTTTTATTCCAAAATTTAGCTGAAGAAAATCCTACAGATCTTCCTGACAGTGTCTACAGTCCACCATAAAGATGGCACCAGACCAGAGTCCTAATAGTGTTGATATAACAGTCTTAATAGTGCTTACATAATACAAATTTCCTTTTTTTTGCATTTTAGAAGTTCAAGTTCAGGGTGCCAGCTTTAAGACTAGGCTGTCTATCTCTTCCAGTTCTGGAGAAAGAACCTTGTTTCCTCATCATCTGTTTGCCTGACATATTTTGGACAACTCCATGTGCAGAGAGAGGTCTTCCCTGTTAGTGCAGAGGACCAAGTTCAAAAGGAAGACTTTCTCTCCTGCACTTATTTCGTTGGGACAATCGAGTATTCCCCTTTCTGATCACTTTCCTTTTCTTGTGTAACTGTTGTTGTTGTGTACCTTTCAGCTGGAATCAACATAGAGTTGACCCTCCAGTGAGTTTTCAGAGGCAGTTAATCGCCAGGGAGGAGATTGTCCATCTTTCTCCCATGGAGCATCTAGTGGATTAGAACTGATGTCTTCAGGATTGCAGCACAGGACTGATTTCTAGTACTTTATAAGTTGCTTTGCTAATTGAAAGGCGTCTTTAATAGCTAGAACTCACCAGCAGCTGTGAATGAGAAAATGGGCGACCTTGCCCATTGCTACTTACAGCCTCCGAAAACAATGAAAGTTTGCTGTGAGTCAGAGTTCGACCTGGGGATGGTGGGTTTTATTTCTATTTCCAGGTAAATGTTATTTCAGTCTACACACCAACGGGGGGAAAATCCTATTATATTTTATTAAGGCTACATTATGTTCCATCCTTAATCTTCCTGCAACCACATACTGTTCATTATGTCATTACACACACTTATCTTCTGGGGTCACAGTTTAACCCATGACAATCAAGCAGAAACAACGACGTAGAGAGAGATACATTGGCCTAGTGGACAGAAAATTATGCTACTAAGTATAAGGTGGGTGATTTTAATCTGTGGCCCTAAGGCCTGGTTCAAATCGTTCTTCTAGGTGGTATAGCACTGGTCTGTGCATTGCTATATAGAGGTGACTTGTGGTTGCCGTGATGCTGAACACTGGGACACTGATGTGCCAAATGTGGTAATGGTCACCCATGGTGGACGGTGTTGGCTGGAGCTTCCCAACTAAAACAAGCTTGGAAGCAGGAGTAGCATCCACTCGCAAAATGACTTGCCTCCAGAAACTCTATGTACGAATAATGCTCAGGCCTTTCATTCATAGGTTCGCTATGAGTCAGTCATATACTACTCAATGGCACCTAACAACAACAACAATATACTCTCAAATGCCTTTTCATGGTCAATAACACACAGATAGACACTCTTCTGGCATTCTCTGTACTTAGCTTGGATCCATCTGAAAGCAATCCCTGCCACCCATGGCCTCAGCTTGAACTTGTGGAAGTTCCCTATAAATGCACTGTTTTAGTCTTTTGTGGATAATCTTTCTGCATAGACTTACAGACTGGGAAATGCTATGGGACAATTCAGCTAGCTCCTATGAGGTTATTGGTTGTTGTTGTTGTGTAATGTCAATTCAGAACCGACTCATCGATTATCCTTAAGTAGATTTTCAGAGGCGGTTAATCACAGGGAAGGAGATGGCCCATCTTTCTCCCACAAAGCAGTTTGGGGATTCGATCCACATACCTTTGGGATTGCAGCACAGCTTCACGGCAGTAGGCTAGAGGTGCTCCCTATTAAGGTCACTATAGGTCAAAACATACTCAGCGACACTGGATTAAATGACAGTTTTAATTTCACCACAGGTGTAATTCCTGACATGCATTATTTAAATTAGCACAATATTTGCTTTAGATAAATGCCATGAGCATCATTCCTAGTAATTGCTACCTCAGAAGTGTTGTCTTTCCGGTCACTATATTTGGTCTGTAGTGTGTGTGAATTCAAGATTAGTGACTAAATCTCCCTCAGAGTTTAGCATAAAAAACTGACACACATAGAACGCATCCCCTCTCTCTGCCCATAGGTATGAAAGGAAACATCGAGTTGACCACACACACTTCATCCCGTTGTACATGAGCAAAGGACAAGTCGTTTATTGTAATGATAAGTTTCTAAGTGCAAATTTTAAGAGTCAGCAATGAATTAGTTATACCCTTTATCAAAGAGTTGAAACACACCCACCATGTTGGTAGAATACCTGGATTCGGTATTGACTTTTCTGTCTGGACCCTCGGACTGGTTGAGAAGCTGGTACTATTCACTTGTGTGACTGTTTCTTGACCTCCACGGGAATGTCATAGCAAAGATGATGACACCGGAGTACTGTTTCGGGAGCACTTTAAAATCTCTGGTCAGGATCCGTCTACTCCATGTTTGTTTTCATTTTTCTCAGAGTTTGTTTTTCAGTCTGAGGCTGTGTTCACATTAGTGCATATAAATTATTCTGCTCTTGAATATATATTTACCAGGAGATCAAATCAGATCAGCAAATATTCATAGAGAATCTAGCAGGTGCCTGCCAGCATTCCTTATGGGTGGCCTCAGCATGGCTTAAGGTCTTGCAGATACACAGACACACGTGGCTTGAATTATATTCCCATCTACTGACTTGCCTAGAACAGTATGCTTTATTATAACTGAGGGGAAAGTAGAATTTGAACTGGGAAATTAAGCATTTACTAAGCACTTACTGTGGTGTTGTTAAGTGCCACCAAATTGTATGGCCCACAGTGAGCTAAGGAACAACAGATCCAAACTCCATCTTATTCTGTGCCATTCTGGGACCCCCTGACACACATGAGCTTATTGCAATAGATTTGTATCAGTTCATCACACTGAGACCTTCCTTTAGTCTTCTGACCCTCCACTTCCCAGGCATGCTGGCCCTTTTCGAGAAGTAGCCTCTCCTAAGTTCCACCATACTTGCCAAGGATCGTTCTGGTTGCATTTTCCTCAAAACATACATATTTGATATTTGGGCAGTTCATGTGCTATGAAGCCCTATTCTGCAACACCACACTCAAGTGCATTAATTCTCCTGTTACCCTTATTCACTATTCAGTTTTCAGATGCATAGCCAGTGACTGAAAAGGCCATGGCCTGAGTCAAGTGCACCTTAGTTTTGAAATGAAGATCATTGCATTGTGGAAAGGTCCACGACAGTAGACTCACTAAACACTAAGGGCTCAAAAATTAATCTTAGAAGTCATAGAGAAAACTTAGTGCACTCTTTGCCTAGTAGTCACATGGAATCAGAGACTCAATTGGGAAATATCTCATGATATTATATTCTCTAGAGAAGGCTCTGGAAGCAGGAGCAGCATCCACTTCCAAAATGGCTTGCCTCCGGAAACTCTATGTATGAACAGTGCTCAGGCTGTTCATTCATAGGGTATCTTTGAGTCGTCTACGACTCGACGGCATTAAACAACAACAACAAAACAGAGAGGGCTAGGAGTTTGAAGCTCTGTCTCACATACTTTGGGCATGTAGCCAGGAGAGACTAGACTTGGAGAAGGACATCATGCTCAGGAGGATGTAGGGATAGCATAGAACAGGAAGAAAGACTCAGATGAGATGGATTGCTGTAGTAACTAGAACAAATAGAACAATTGGGGTTGATGTGTAGGAATTAATGAGACTGGCTCAGAAAAGGACAGGGTCCAGAGCTGCCATGCATAGGATTACTATGGGTCCCAGTCAACTTGAGGATACATAACAACTATATAGATATAAACAAAGATATAGATATATAAAGTTGTTTTTGTTAAGTGCATTGAGTCGTTGATGACTCATAACGACCCTATCAACGAAAGACCTGAACACTTGTATAACTTTCATTGTTTCTCTTAGTTCCTAGAGTTACCAGAGGCAGGTTGTTTCAGAAATGGATGCCACTCCTGCTTCCAAGCCTGTTCTAATTGGGGAGCTCCACCAAACACTGTCACCATGGGTAACCATTATTGCATTTGACTCATCAGTGTCACAGTGTTTAGCATCACAGCAAAATATAACCCTGCTTGCTGAAACTGAAGAGGACATGAAGCAAAAGGTCAAGGACTGCAGACTTCAATATATATTCAATACAACATAAAGAAAACAAAGATTTTCACCACTGGACCAATTGGCAGCATCAGTATGGATGGTGAAGAGATTGAGATTTTTAACAGTTTTAGTTTGCTTGACTCCACAATCAACACTCTTGGTACCAGCAACCAGGAAATGAAGAGATGAATTACATTGGGAAAGTCAGCTGTGAGGGAACTCCAGAGCAGTGAAGAGCAGCGACGTCAGGCTGGAGACGAAGGTGCATCTGATCCGGCCCATAGCCTTCATAATTGCTTGCTGTGCATCAGACAGCTGGACAGTGACTAGGAATGACAGAAAGAGAATTACTGCCTTTGAGCTGTGGTGCTGGAGAAGAGTGTTTGAATATACCATGGACGCTAGGAGAACAGTTTGTCCTGGAGAGGGTGAAGCCAGGCTGCTCCTTGGAGTCAACGATTCTGAAGCTAAGTCTGACATTTGAGCATGTTTAAGGAGGGACCAGTCCTTGAGAGGTCAAGACATCATGACATCCTTGAGAGGGACGTCATGTTTGAGGGAGTGGAGGGACAGCACAGGAGAGGAAGGCCTTCGATGACATGGGTCAATTCAGTGATTTGGGGAGTGCGAGTAGGTGTGTCGGAGGCAATAATGTTGACACAGGATAGAGCAGGGTTTAGGGCTCTTGTACATAGGGTCGCTCTGAATCTCATGCGACTTGGCAGCACATAAGAACAACAACAATGTACCATCAAGTTGCAACTGACCCATTCTAGACCCTATGGCGGATCTCAGAGGCAGTTAATCACACAGGAGGAGATTGTCCTTCTCCCTCGGGAGCAGCTGGTGGTCTCAAACCAAGTGTCTTTGGGATTGCAGCACAGCTTCCTGCTACTAGGCCACCAGCGCTCCCTGTAAAAAATAGATATGTTGTTATTTGTCATCAAGTCTACTACACTTTATAACAACCCTAAGGACAATGGTTCTGAAACTGGCCCTATCCTGAACTGACATCATGATCGCTCATACACTTGACCCTATGACTCTATCATTACAATCACAGTGTCAATCCATTTCACTGAGTGTCATTTTCTTTTTTGCAGTGAGAATTATGTCCTCTTCCAATGAATGGTCCCTCTTGACAACATGCCCAAAGCATGTTAGATGGAGTTTCACCATCCTTGCCTCAAGAAGCACCTGGGTTTCAGGTTGTCCAGGGCAGACTCGTCTCATCTCTTGCCATTCCATGGGATATTCAGTACTACAATTCAAGGTTGTTGATTCTTTTTCTATCATCTTTAGTTTTTCTCCAGCTTTCAGATGTATAGCAAGCATTTCAAAAGACCAAAGCTCGGATCAGGTGCACCTTAATCTTTAGACTGATTTCATTACCCATTAACACTCTGAAGAGGTCCTTGATAGCAGATTTCCCACATGCAACTAGTTTGACTTTCTGACTACTAGTGCCAGGGCTGTTTACTGTTGTTGTTGTTGTTATGTGCCGTCGAGTTGCCTACGACTCATAGCGACCCTATGTACAACAGCCCTAAACTCTGCTCTGTCCTGTGCCAATCGCACCGTCTCTGACACTCCCATCCCAATTATCCCAGTCACTGAATCAATCCACCTCATAGAGGGCCTTCCTCTCCTGAGCTGTCCCTCCACCCTCCCAAGCATGATGTCCCTCTCCAAGGACCGGTCCCTCCTCACAACATGTCCAAAGTATGTTAGATGGAGCCTCAGAATCCTTGCCTCCAAGGAGCCACCCGGTTTAACCTTTTCCAGGACAAATCTGTTTGTTTTCCTAGCAGTCCATGGTATTCTTAATACTCTTCTCCAGCACCACAGCTCAAAGGCATCAATTCTCCTTCTATCCTCCTTGGTCATTGTCCAACTCTCTGATGCATAACAGGTGATTGCAAAGACCATGGCCTGTATCAGACGCACCTTTGTCTCCAAAGAGATACCATTGCTCTTCAGCACTTTGGAGAGGTCCCTAACAGCAGACTTTCCCATGGCAATGCTCCTTTTAATTTCCTGGCTGCTGGTGCCAAGACTCTTAACTGTGGAGCCAAGCAAACTAAAGCTGTGTACAATCTCAATCTCTTCACTATCCATACTGATGCTGCCAATTGGTCCAGTGGTGAGAATCTTTGTCTTCTTGACATTGAGCCTCAATCCATAATGGAGGCTGCAGTCCTTGATACTCTGCAGCAGGTGCTTCAGGTCCTCTTCAGTCAGCAAGCAGGGTTGTGTCACCCGTGTAACGCAGGTTGTTGATAAATCGTCCACCAATCTTGACCCCACATTTCTCCTCAAAGAGCCCCGCCTCCCAGATAATCTGTTCTGCATATAGGTTGAAAAGGTATGGAGATAGGATGCATCCCTGGCGTACGCCCTTCCCAATTTTGAACCATGCAGTGTTCCCTTGCTCTGTTCTGATGACTGCCTCCTGGTCCAAGTATAAGTTTCGCATTAGAATGATCAAGTGTTCTGGGATTCCCATTCTTCTCAGAGTTAGCCACAGTTGTGGTCCACACAGTCAAATGCCTTTGCATAATCAATGAAACACAGATAGACATTCCTCTGGTATTCCCTGCTTTCAGCCAAGATCCATCTAACATCGGCTACAATATCTCTAGTACCACGACCCCTTCTAAACCCAGCCTGGACTTCTGGTAGTTCTCTGTTGATGTGCTGTTCCAGTCATTTTTGGATAATCTTCAGTAAAATCTTGCTTGCATGTGAAATCAGTGAGATTGTTCTGTAGTTTCCACATTCGGTTGGGTCACCTTTCTTTGGGATAGGAACAAATATCGATCTCTTCCAGTCAGTTGGCCAAGTGGTCGTTCTCCAGATTTTGTTTGTTTACTGTAGATTCAAATAAGATGAAACCATTGATAACTTTAATATTTCTTTCCATCTGTCATGATGCTGCCTATTGGCCTGGTGGTGAGGATCTTTGTTTTCTTGGTGTTGAGATGCAATCCACATTGGATACCTATCTCCTTGATTTTCTGCAATTAGTGCATTTGGTTCTCCTCATTTTCAGCAAGCAAGGTTGTAGCATATACATAACACAGGTTATTGATGAGTCTTTCTCTGATGCATGTGTGTGTGTGTGTGTGTGTGAGCATACACACATCCACACTGTACCAAAAATAATTGGTGGATGTTGTTGTTGTTGTTATGTGTCATCGGGTTGCTTGTGGCTCATAGTGACCTTATGCACAAAAGCCCTAAATGCTGCCCTATCCTGTGCCAACCTCACCGTCTCCGACACACTTACTCCCACCACCCCAGTCACAGTATCGATCTGTTTCATCAAGGGTTTTCTGGTTTTCCTCTCCTGTGCCATCCCTCCACCCTGCCAAACATGATGTCCCTCTCCAAGGACCAGTCCCTCTTTGCAACATACCCAAAGTATGTCAGACGAAGCTTCAGAATCCTTGACTCCAAGGAGCATTCTGGCTTCACCTTCTCCAGGACAAACCTGTTTGTTCTCTCAGCAGTCCATGGTATATTCTACACTCTTCTCCAGCTCCACAGCTCAAAGGCATCAATTCTCTTTCTATCATCCCTATTCACTGTCCAATTCTCCGATGCATATTCAACTATTTTAGGTGTTAGCATATGCTCAAGAACCAATGGCAGCCTAAGCTGTACTGAGGAAAGTTTCAGGAAACACATTTCTAGGAATGGACAGAGTACCAACTGAGACTTTTCAATAAATGTAGGCAATGTGAAAGCACACATATATATTATGACGTATGCCAAGAAATTTTGAAGATGGTTACCTGGCTAATCAACTGGAAGAAATCTCTATTTATGGCATTAAAAAATAAACTCAAGTAAAATGCAAAAACCATTGAATAATATTACTAATATCACATACAAGTAAAATTTTGCTGAAAATAATTTTTTTAAATTATTGTAGCAGTATGTTAACAGGAACCTGTCAGAAATTCATGCTGGATTCCTACGAGGGTATACAATAAGAGATCTCACTACCAGTGTCAGATGGATCTCAGCTGAAAGCAGAGAATACCAAGGGGTGGGGGGAAGCTTACTTGAGTTATACTGACTATGCAAGGTATTCAACTATGTAAATCATGATAAATTTTAACTGACATTATAAAAGTGAGAACTCAGTAATTCTTAATTAGTTTATGCAGAACCTATGCATAGACCAAGAGGCAGATGCTCTTATAGAACAGGGGATAGTGCATAGTGCGTGGCTTAAAGTCACCAAAAGTGTGTGTTGGGATTATACCCTTTCATTATATTTGTATAATCTGTACAATGAGCAAAAGTCTAGGAGTGAGAATCATATCCAAGCAGCTGACAAAAAAAACTGAAGGGATCTGCATCTTTATCAAGATGGATTGGCATAGTGATCGCAACAGTGGGCTTGAAGATCTCGGAGTCCTTGAGGAAAAAGCATGGAAGGGCATGGCTCAGGTCTGTTTCTCAGAGCGTGGCTAGAAGTTATCTGAAAGGTGCAGGTAGTTCTCTTATGTGTCAAATACAATAATGCTTCCCCATGGCAGACAGTGTTTGGTGGAGCTCCCCAATTAAAACAAGCTTGGAAGCAGGAGTGGCATCCACTTCCATAATGGCTTGCCTCTGGAAACTCTATAAACTTGGAGAGAGGATGAAAGTTATACAGGTGTCCAGGTCTTTCGTTCATAGGGTCACTATGAGTCGCCTACGAGTCGACGACACTTAACAGCAACAACAGGGAGTTCTCTTACACAAAATTAAGACTATCCACAAAGGATGAAACTTCAAGGTTCTGAGTTGTACATGTGAACAAACCATTTATGTAATGTAAATTATCTTTTAAAATATTTAGCACCCACCAAATAAGCCTGAGATTAAGTTATAGTGCTATATATTAGTTTCGTATGTAAATACCAGTGACCAAAAATATTTTTCACAAGTCCACATTTGCTTCTTTTTTGTTTTAAACGGCTTCTCTGAATAATGTTTTTTTCTACTTGCACAGTCCTTGAGGGGAACATTCTGTATGGAGTTGAAACTAAAGAGATGTAAATGGGAGTGTTTATTATTCCACAGAATGGCATTTTTGTAGAGGAACTCTTTGTACAAAGTTTCACAAACCTGGATTGAGAATTTAGAAGTGCTTTGTAAATCCTGAATTTTGAAACATGACATCTGAATATATAGGAAAATCTACAAAACTAAAATGTCTGAGGTGAGAGAACGGACGCCCCATGGCTATGCCTTCTTTGCAAAATGCTCCTTTCCTTCAACCTTCACCTGAGTTGTGTCATCTTTAGAAAGAGGATACACGTGCATAGTGCTTTGAGGGGACGTGTGCTGAGCTGTGCTTGGGTGTCTATGTATATGTATGCAGGCACAGACCTTGCTAGGGAACAAATGTGTTCTCAGTCAGTGAACAGGAAGCCAAGGAGATGGATGATTTCCACATATAAATTTCTCTTCTTGATAGGGCCCTGGTTTTAGTTTTGCATATTGACTTGGCTTTTGTAAACATGATAGAGTACCAATTGTTTTCTATCCAATTAGTCCAACCTTTGCCTTGGTCATAAAACTTTATGTAAACTACTCCTCACAGGCTTACCAGTGCAGGGAAACAATGATGGGCTTATAACTCTTAGAGAGTTTTTTAGCAAATAGCTAATAAGAGGGTTTTTTTTTTACCCCTCTCTCATATGACTTTCAGCTGATGGAAAAATAAAAGAAAAAAGAAACAACAACAAGGGCTGTAGTCTCACATAAGCAGAGATGATGACAGCGCCATTAATAACATGGATCATTAAAATTTATAAAAAGCTATTCTTAATACAGGGTATAAATACATTTCTCAGGCTGAGCTATGAAATTTATAACCTTTTTATTGTCACCAGAGGACCTTCCTACTGGTCTACCCCCGCCACTGTCTGCCCTCTATCATAAATCACTGTGTGGTTAATAACCTAGATTACAACTACCAGTTGCATTTACAGAATTAAATATTGACTATGTGAAAATGTTATTACATTTTTACTGATCGGAAGACCACAGAACAGCCCTGCAGGACATGTGGCCGGACAGAAATATCTGTGTAATCTTTGTTGGAAACATAGTTATGGGATGCTAGGTAACAACTGATATAGTTTGGAGCAATGAGTAAGAATGGATAAAAAAAACCAACAAAAACCCCACCAGCTCCTTAATTCTATACTCGCCCAAACACCACGGAAGCCCAGCATCCTGAAAGAAAGTGCCTTATTTTCAATTTAGGAGGTTCTGCACCAAATGAAGAAGTAATTTCCCAGTCTGGAACAGTATGTAATGTGTTGGGAGTCCTAGTATCCATATGGAATAAAGTTTATTGTTACGAAGAAAAAAATGCAAACCAGAATCAGATACCGTGCAGTAGACTGAAGAAGATAACTTCCACCACCTCGTGAGCCCCAGCTCTCTATGAGAAGCATTGGTCATTAACTAATTTACACAGTATTTATCATCTTTTTCTATAAAAGTTTTGTTTAAAAAACAGGCATTACAAAACTTGTCTCTGAAGAATAAGAAATTTATACTCATACATGCATAGGTGATCTGACATATCTATATTTATAGATAGAATGGGGATCTGTGAATATACTAAATATTTTTTATTATAAATATTAAAGGAGAGAGTTTTGTGTTAAATGAACTACGTCGCACAAAGAATTAAAAATAAAATTTGTGAAAGATCCAGACTGGGAAATTTAATTCACTTTGAACAGAAACAGATAAAATTCGATGCGATAACCTGACACATGCATGCCTCCCCCAGTCTATGCTAAACAATTTAAAATGGAGTTGCTGTTATGCACCATCAAGCCAACGATGACTCGTAGTGACCCTATGAACAATGACTCCAAATCCCACCTTACCCTGAGCCAATCCCACCGTCTCTGACACACCTGGACCCACTGCCACAGTCACCGTGTCAACCCAGCTCATTCAGGATCTTCCTCCCCCGCACAAACCCTCTACCCTGTCAAGCATGATGTCTTTCTCAAAGTACTGGCCCATCCTGGTACCATGTCAAAAATATGTGACACAAAGTTTCAAAATCATTGCCTCCAGGCAATAAAATACTTAAGATAAAAAAATGAAACCTGAATGATTTATTCAATAATTCTAATTTTAGCATCTTTCCATAAGTCCAAAGACTTCACTTATCAAAAGTTCAGAAAGATAAAAAATGTTTACTTGCTTATTTTTCCCATTATCATCGAGTCAGAATGAAATTAATTGGATTTTCAAGGCTATACATCCCACCGAGAGGAAATCTTTCTCCTGCAATACTGTTTGGATTTCAAGTGGTAGAAAGAGGCGTGGCCTTTGAATTAGTAGCATAAATCCCTCCAGACTAAACCACTGGTGCTCTCTTGGATATTCTTAGGATTATAAAACACCACTTGTTGTTTTTTCTGTTCTCGTCCAGTGTTGAATATGATTCAGATGCTATCATGATTCTATGAACAACAGATCAGCACCTTGCCCTAATCTGTGCCATATTTACTTTATGGAAAATACTAGGTTGATTATTTCTTTTTATTTCTTTTAAATGGTTGTCATTGAACAATTTGCCTTAATAAATATAGAAACCTGCAGGATCTAATAACATTAATTTACAAAGTTTTCAAATTTACAACCTTTGAAAGGAAATGTTAACACATTTATGATTAAATTAAAGGAAATCAAAAGCATTCTACCAAGAATCAGACAATAACCACATCATAAAACATAATACCTCAAGTAGTTTTAACAACTAGATACAAAAGAAGTTAATGATCCTAACTAGATAGCAGCAAGTTAGGTACATAATCACACAAACAAGTGAATCACTTGAATAATTTGAGTTCTTTTAAGGGTTATGTTTTCACCTTAATTAGCATGAACATATAGTGGTTCTTGTTTTAGTACCAAAATTGTTATTTTTATGTGGAAACATTACACACACACATACATATTTTTGAAAAGAATGCTAATAATATTTATGAAAAGAATAATTATAAAATAACTCCACAGGATCAACCAGTTGCAGTGAGAGAAGGTACGGGTGGCCATGAGGAGCTATGGAGACCTGCCAAGGACTCTGCTGGGAATTTGCTGCTTCCCTGGGCCTTTGGTTGCTCAGGAGGGAATAGATGTCTTCCAATAAACTACAGTGGGACAGGGGACAGGTATGTGTGGCCACCAGCAGTTACTAGGACTTGGGAACTGCACTGTTGGAAATGTGTTGATTCCTTGCTCCTGTGTCTTTGTCTGCTCCGGAGGGGATTTCTCTTTCCCAGCCTGCCACAGCTGGAGAGGGGGCAGGTGTGTGTGGCCTTTAGGAACTACTGAATGTTGGGATCTGCACTTCTGGAAATCTGTAGTTTCCCTGACCCTGGGCCTTTGCCAGCTCATGAAGAACAGCTCTTTCCCAAATATCCCAGGTGGAAGAGGGAACAGGTATGCACAACCATTAGGAACTAACCCTAAACCTCCCACACACACCACAGCTGGAGAGAAGGGGTAGGTACAAAGCCATTAACACCAATTGAGACTTGAAAACTGCACTGTTGGGATCTTGTCATTCTCCTGGGCCTTTGCCCTGAGTAGTATCTCTCAGGCAGCATGCCTGGAACTTTGCCTACTCTTGGGGGAAAACATTCCTTCTAGGCTTTCAAACTAGAAAACAAGACAGAGAAGTGGGCCTACCACCGTTGAACAAAGGTAAAGACTCCAGCTCTCTGCACCTTAAAGGACAATCAGATGAGAAGCTGTCACAGGAAACAGAGAACAGAGCTACCCATAGGAGACCAGCAGAGAAGATGGCCATTTGGAAACTGAATGGGAAGCAACACTTAAAGTCTGCAACTTATCAACAACGTCATAAAGATGAGGAACTATCCACAACTACACAGGCACAAGGAAGACTGCTTCACACATACCAAGAAGAACTTAATATAATGTCAAGGAAGCAGCATCCAGCCAGCTTCATCATTACAGAAACAAAATACAACAAAGCCCCCTTCTAAAAGAACAAACCAGACAGCAGACACAATGGATACTCCAGAGTAAAGTATACAAAAGAAATATATGAACTGTTGTCACTGAAGAAGTTGCAAATGGTGGAAGAAAGAATTGAAACCATAAATAAAGAGGTACAAGAATTTGAGATCATCACAAGATCGAGAGGATACAACCGCATAGTAATCGAATTAGCAGGAATGCATGAAGAAGCAGTCCAGACTATCAAGGCAACTGGCAGAATTTCACAACATGCTAGAAGAACAAAAAAAGCAGAATAAAAGAGATGTAACAGAAAATCAGTCAGCAAGCCAGAAGGCAAGAATCACAATTGGAATTTACTAGAAGGAAAAACAGAGAAGATGGAAGGAAAATAAAGAAAATATTAGAATCATGTGTGATAACATAAAATGAATAACATACATGTGATCAGAGTTCCAGGACAAGAGGTCAGGAGAAAAGCTCTGAAAAAGAAGTTGTTGTTGTTGTTGTTGTTAATAGCGACCCTATGAACGAAAGACCTGAACACTTGTATAACTTTCATTGTTTCTCCAAGTTCATAGGGTTTCCAGAGGCAAGCTATTTTGGAAGTGGATGCTACTCCTGCTTTCAAACTTGTTTTAATCAGGGAGCTCCACCAAACACAGTCCACCATGGGTAACCATTATCGCATTTGACGCATCTAGAAGAAAATTTTGGTATCATGAAAATGAGGAAATCACATTTAGGAAGTTTAATCAACTCCAAACAGACTGGACCCCGAAAGAAAAACTTTAGTAATTGATCAGGGTAGAAATCCTCTTTACTTTCATCAGATGAAGTTGTGTCATCTGAATAACACAGGGCACTGCTGAGTATTCCTCCAATTCTGAACCACATTCTTCTTCATAGAGTCCAGCTTCTTGATTATCTGCTTAGCATGGTAATTTGTGTCCAAGGAGATCACAATTCTGATGAGACTGAAGAACACCAAGCACTGGTCTTGTTGTTAGGTACCATCAAGTTCACTAGGACTCATGTAAACATCAATCAGAACTTTGTCCTATCCGACACCATCCTCAATTTCAGCCATGCTCAAGACCATTCGTGAAGTCACTGTGTCAATCCATCTCCTGAGGAGTCTTCCTTACTTTCACTGAACCTCTGACTTTCTCCAGAAATTAGTACCTCTTGACGACAAAGCAATTAGGTAGAATATTGGTGTTCTTCTCCAGAAGAAAAAGGAAGAGAAGAGAAGAGAAGAGAAAAAAGAAAAGAAAGAGAAGAGAAGAGAAGAGAAAGAGAAGAGAAGAGAAGAGAAGAGAAGAGAAGAGAAGAGAAGAGAAGAGAAGAGAAGAGAAGAGAAGAGAAGAGAAGAGAAGAGAAGAAAAAAACAGTAAGGAAAAGTAAAGGACAGCACACTCTGAACATACTTTGACCAATTTTATCTTCATCAATCAAATGGCAGAATAGTTAGAAGAGAACTCGTGTTAGGTGCTGTCAGTTAACTTGTGCTTCGCAGTGATCCTATGTACGGCAGGAGGTTGTTGTTGTTGTTATGTGCCGTCGAGTCGTTTTTGACTCACAGCGACCCTATGCACAACAGCCCTAAACCCTGCTCTATCCTGCACCAACCGCACCGCCTCTGACACACCCATCCCGATTACCTCAGTCACTGAATCAGTCCATCTCATGGAGGGTCTTCCCCTCCTGCGCTGTCCCTCCACTCTCCCAAGCATGATGTCCCTCTCAAAGGACCCGTCCCTCCTGGCAACATGTACAAAGTATATCAGACGAAGCCCCAGAATCCTTGCCTCCAAGGAGCAGCTTGGTTTAATCCTCTCCAAGATGAATCTGTTTGTTTTCCTGGCAGTCCATGGTACATTCAGTACCCTTCTCCAGCACCACAGCTCAAAAGCATCCACTCTCCTTCTATCCTCCCTAGTCATTGTCCAACTCTCTGATGCATAACAAGCGATTGCAAATACCATGGCCTGTATCAGGCGCACCTTAGTGTCCAGAGAGACACTATTCCTCCTGAGTACCTTAGAGAGGTCGCTAACAGCAGACTTTCCCATCATGATACCCTTTTTGATTTCCTGACTGCTGGTGCCAAGAGTGTTGACCATAGAGCCGAGCAAACTGAAGCTGTGAACACTCTCAATCTCTTCGTCATCCATCCTGACGCTGCCAATTGGTACAGTAGCGAGAATCTTTGTCTTCTTGACATTGAGCCTCAGTCCATACTGAAGGCTGCAGTCCTTGACCCTTTGCAGCAAGTGCATGAGGTCCTCCTCAGTTTCAGCAAGCAGTTTTGTGTCATCTGCATAACGGAGATTGTTAATAGATCTTCCACCAATCCTGATGCCACAATTCTCTTAGAGCCCAGCCTCTCGGATAATCTGCTCTGCATACATATTGAAAAGGTATGGAGACAGGATGCATCCCTGGCGTACACCCTTCCCAATTTTGAACCATGCAGTGTTACCCTGCTCTGTTCTGACTACTGCCTCTTGGTCCAAGTGTAGGTTTCGCATTAGCACAATTAAATGTTCTGGGATTCCCATTCTTCTCAGAGTCAGCCACAGTTTGTTATGATCCACACAGTCAAATGCCTTTGCATAATCAATGAAACACAGATAGACATTCTTCTGGTATTCTCTGCTTTCAGCCAAGATCCATCTAACATCAGCAACAATGTCCCTAGGACCACGACCCCTTCTAAACCCAGTCTGGACTTCAGGCAGTTCTCTGCTGATGTGCTGTTCTAATCGTTTTTGGATGATCTTCAGTAGAATCTTGCTTGCATGTGAAATCAATGACACTGTTCTGTAGTTTCCACACTCAGTTGGGTCACCTTTCTTTGGAACGGGAACAAATATAGATCTCTTCCAGTCAGTTGGCCAAGTGGTTGTTCTCCAGATTTCTTGGCACAACTTGGTGAGCACATCCAGGGCAACATCTGTTATCTGAAATACTTCAACTGGTATACCATCTATTCCTGGGGCCTTATTTTTTGGTATTTCCTTCAAAGCAGCTTGAACTTCTTCCTTCATCACCATAGCCTCTTGCTCATATGTTATCATCACAATTGTTCCTACGTGGGAGGCTCTAAATAAATCACACACCAAATTGGTAGTAAATATTAATTGTTGTCATTGTTATTGTGTACCATCAAGTCCGAACCGACTCATAGCTGACCCTCCAGCAGGTGTTCAGAGGCAGTTAATCACGTGGGAGGAGATTATTCATTCTTCTCACACAGAGCAGCTGGTGGAGTCTGGCTACGTGCCTTCAGGATGGTAGCACCGCTTCCAAGTCTTTAAATTCTGTACTAGTTTTTGTTCGTGTGGTTTTTTGTTTTAATTTTTATTTTTTTAATTTTTTATTTTACTTTAGTGTGTGTGTGTGTGTGTGTGTGTGTGTGTGTGTGTGTGTGTGTGTGAGATCTGCCTGGTACTGGAATAGATTGCCCCTCCTTCTCCAGCAGAGCACCTTGTGGAATTCGAACTGCATGCCTCTGGGATTGCAGAGCAGCTTCTTGCCACTGGGCCACCAGAGCTCCCCTATTTCTGTATTTTTATAGGGTAATCATATACTTTGGGTATGGTTTCAGGAGAGGACTTTGGCGAAAGACATCATTCTGGGAAAGGTAGGTCAGCAAAAGAGAGGAGGACAATGAATGAACTGGATTGACTCAGTGACAGCGGCAAGAATGAGATTGAGCACGCCGGGAGATCAGGAGGCTGATGTAGGATAGGAGGTGACTCGGATTTGTTGTTCACAGGGTTGCTATGAGTTGTCATTGAGTTCTTGTTGTTTAAGTTACAACTGGTTCATAGATGGCCCTGGAGTGGGTATTCAGAGGCAGTAAGTCGCAAGGAAGGAAATTGTCAGTCCTTCTCCTGTGGAGCAGCTGGTAGATTTGAACCTTGTTCCTTAGGGTTTGGTACCACAACTCCTTACCACTAAACCACCCGAGGTCCTTGGTTGACTTGAAGACATATAACGACAATGTGTGTGTCCAAACCTATAACCTATTGCCATAAAAGCGTCTCCTGGTCATCTCTGTCTTCAGTTGGGTTTCCAAAGAGGAAACTAACTGTCCATCTTACTCCTGAAAAAGTGCTGGTGGATTTGAACCACCAACTTTTCTGTTAGTAGCCTGGCATGTGAAGAGCTAAGCCATAAGGGTTGCATTTTAGGTGTCCTGTGTCTGTTTCTCCTCATCCTCCCTTTCCTCCTCCTCCCCCTTCACCTTCACTGCTCTTATCTCTCCCACCCCTTTCCTTCTCTTCTTCCCTCCCTTCCCAGCCCTCTTCACCTCCTCTCACTTCCCTCCCCTCCTTGTCTTCTTCCTCCTTTTTCTTCTATAATCATTCTTGAGTTGGATGAGCAATTGAAACATTTAAAAATCTGGCCGTTTATGTGCTCTTCTATCTATTCTTCCCCCAGCTAATCCCTATATGATGACTCAGGCCCTTGGACTCTTCTGTCTATTCCTTATCCCTCTATTCCCTGTAGATGTTGGTGCTCTGAGCAGGTCCAGGGACAGGACAACCTGGCAGGAGACTGGCTAATGGAGTGAGGATGGGGGGCTGGACGACAGGACAAGCAGGAGGCAGACACTACCTCCCGATCAGGGCTGGTGGGCTGCTTAGTGACAACTCCATCTACTTCATTTTTATCTTTAATTTCTATTATCTTTATTAGAAGATTAATACTCTAAAGTCTTTTTACTTCCTTCTTTTGTTTTGACGATCTACCATGTGAAAGAATTTTTTACTGATGATTCTTTTGTTTCTTTTTATATTTATGTACATACACATATAATCTGTATTAAACAACTATAAATTATAATAACATATATTATATATACTAAATAACTACAGTTGTAAATTATATCTGTCATTTACATATGCATATTTTATAAATTAAGTATATTCAGAACTTTCCCTTGCTTCGTAAATGTTTATTTGTATAGTATCCGGTTCTTAGCTCATGAACATGTCTTCTTTGAGTTGTCTTCTTCAAGGAGCCTGACCACTGTTTATCTCCAGTTCCTTTCATCTCTGTGGATTCCGATCTGTGGCTGTCTCAGATGTCTACTGCTTCTTGGCTTTCGTTCCTATTCAGAACGAAGGCACTAAGAAGTCTTTCCAAGCTCTGCTTTGAGGTAAGGAGTCTGCAGACTGGTAGTTTCCTTTTGGGATGCTAGAGAAAGCACCAACTTCTCTGGGGATATTTTACGTGTGAGATCCCAAATGTGTTTGTGTTTATCTCAGTGTCCTCAGAGAGAAATCTTTCCGTCTCCGTCCAGCAATGCAAACCTGGCATTGAGGAGAGGCTGTAGCTCTCACTGTCTGGGATATAACTTGTTCTTCATTACTAATTTAGGTACAAGACCTCAGCCTTGACCTCACTTTGACGTAGAAAGAGTACAATGCCACCCCATTCATTGATCTCAGAGAACTCTGTCAATGCTTCCCGAATGTTCATGGGTGATCTAGACATGCAAAAGATCTCCGGATAATAAGTTTTCCAAGTTAAGAGGCTCAGCAGAGTACTGGCCTTAGGAGTCACATGGCCAATTTCTGTTAGACTTTCCTACAGATTCAAACTCACTGAGAGTAAATGAGTTCTAACCCATAGTAACCCTCCGTTTGGTTTCCTAGGCTGTAAGTCCTAACAAGGGTTATTCATGGGCTCAGATTCAAATGGAAGACTTTTGGCTCTTAATGACGAAGTGATAACGAGAAAAGAGGATGTTGACTATAGATAGAGTTATACATGCAGCCCATCACACGTGAACTGATGTTGATATCTCCAACTCGCTGCCACAGAGTTGATTCCAGCTGGTGCATTTGAACCACTAACCTGGAAAGCTGAAATGTCAGGCTCAGTTTGGGAGAAAGAAGCTGTGGAAATGCCGTTCTCCTCTCACAGCAAAGGCTCACAGGTGGATCCTGTGTGTACACAGTCCTTCCTGAGCAAGGATTCTTAGCCTCATGAGACATACTAAGAGTCCTGAGTCACAGAGAGCGAGCTCCGCTGGCAATCGTCTGTAGAGAGTTGAGCTGTTAATACTTCTCTGCCAGATGGGCAATTTCCTCCTTGCAAAGTAAAGACCCCTAAAACCTGACAGACCATGAGCTAGGAGTTGCGTCTGACTTGGAGGCCATGAGAATGGGTGCTTGAGTGTCCTGATCAAGAAGCTTGCTTCTTCTAGGGCCTCCATCCTGGGAGAAAGTCCTGACCACATGGAGACACAAAGCATCAACTTGCAAGTCTGTGATACATCTGATTGCAGACCTCAGCGTTCTGGTCACCCCTAGTTTACAGATCATGCCAGCTCTGGCCCAGGTACGATGAAAGGTCAGAAAATTCTGACCCAGAGACTCTGTGAGCATCAGGAAGTTTTTGTAGCATTCCTAAATCCAGGGTGCTTTGTTATTTATCAGGGTGACCTCAGCATCACTCATGCAGAGCCTCTACATTTCCTGACTTCCTGTTGTCTTTGTGCATCCATCCTCTTTCTGAGTTGATATATCAAAGGGAAGAGGGCAGGATGGCAGTGTGGTGGGAGAGAGAGAAGAAGGGAAAGAGAAAGCAACAGAGAGATAGAGAGAGGGGGAAAGTAAAGGGAAGAGAGAGTGGGGGGGCAGAGAGAGAAATGTAGAGTGAGGGAGGGGAAAGGAGAGAGAGAGGAGAGAAGGAGAGAAGGAAATAGGAAGATAAAATTGGAAAAGAGAGAAAGAAAGGAAGGAAAAAAGGAAAAGAAAGAGAGAAAGAAGGGAGCACTGGTGGCCTAGTGGCAAGAAGCTGCACTGCAATCCCGCAGGTAAGCAGTTCAAATCCACCAGATGTTCTGCTGGAGAAGGAGGGACAATCTCCTCCTGTACCAGTCAGATCTGATTTGACTTGACGGTACACACACATACACACAAAAATAATAAAATAAAATTTAAAATAAAAGAGAGAGGA
>NW_006399875.1:1000751-1040532 GCF_000299155.1 Elephantulus edwardii
GAAGGAAGGAAGGAAGGAAGGAAGGAAGGAAGGAAGGAAGGAAGGAAGGAAGGAAGGAGGAAGGAAGGAAGGAAGGAAAAGCTTGCTATGGTGATTATATTAACATGCTCAACCCTTAACTACCCATGCCGTAGAAATGATGGAAATGATCCCTCATCCTCCTCTTTCCTCTGTCTTCTTCCCCTTCTTCTGTAAGTAAACAATATGATAAGGATATGTCTCCTAGGGTATATGACATTCATTAGTAAACAGTTTGGGAAACTTTATACATTATTGCATATACTTTTGAACTTCATTTTCTGTTCCTAGCTAGGCATAAACAAGATGGATCTGTTCCCATTGGACCAGTTCCCAAAGAAGCTCTGCCTCGCAGATAGCAGATAGAGCCCAGCCCCAGCTCTCCAGTGTCGTTGATTGATGGGAGCTGCTGCCTGACGGACGTGGCTGTACCATCTATATTAATTGTGAACACTGACAGCAGTGAACAATATGGACTGTGTTTGCTGGACCATGGTTTGTTTTACACAGTGTACACAGACATGACCTTATACCAGGTATTAACTTGTGTTCTGGGAGAGAGTGGCCGATACTCCATTATGT
Organism: Elephantulus edwardii; assembly: GCF_000299155.1. Classification (NCBI taxonomy): domain Eukaryota; kingdom Metazoa; phylum Chordata; class Mammalia; order Macroscelidea; family Macroscelididae; genus Elephantulus; species Elephantulus edwardii. The sequence goes on from NW_006399875.1 coordinate 1,001,352, forward strand.
CAAGTGCTGGATGCAAGTAATATGTTATGGTGTCTTAAACCTTTCCCCAAAATGTGTGCAAGGAAGTTTTCACTGTTGTTTTTTTTCTTTTTTTATCTGTCTTCTAAAATTTTATTTTAATACTACACTCATCACAAAGAATGAATTAGTCATGTCTGGTGTGTAGCTCACAAAGATGATGGGACTAAATATCGATACACCAAGTCTCAAACCTACAACCCTCTGTTGACTCCCACTCATATCTACCCTCTGATGGGTTTCTGAAGCTGTAAATCTTTACGGGAGGGGACTGATTCATTTTTCTCCAAGCAGTGAGTGGAAACAAACTATTAATTCTACAATAAGCAACTCAACATGTAACATAGAATGTCAGATAAGTAAGTATTCACACACATTAGAAAGGGCACATTTTAATAAAGTACTCTTTGATCTGCAGCATCCAAGCACATTAGAATAGACAAGTTTTTAGTAAATTACTGCTTGATGTTAAGTGTATTAACTATACAGGTGACTCTTTCAGAAAACAAACAAAAACCCACATCTTTTTGTATATTTTTTCTCAGACTACCTGGATGGAAATTTTATGTTTGCAGTTATTTTTCCATTGCTTATTTACAAAATAAAGTTGAACTGGTGAATAAAGACAATTTTCTTCTCTTGACTGAAAAGAATTCCTTCCCCCCCAAACATAAGCATAAAACAGATGGATGACATTCTGCTGTTGTCATTTATGGCTTATGAGCAGTTCTGAGAAAACTCAAAGAGTGAGACACTGTACACAAATTTTATATATATTATATATTATACATTATATATTATATATTATATATTATATATATTTAAAGAAATATAAATATATATATATTTAAAGAATGAAAAAGGAATACTCAAGGTATTTTGTAGAATTCATTTCTTCTCCTGGTCCAGACGCTTAGACAGGAAAATCTTGGAAAGCTAGAACTCAAAGGAATACTTCTGAGACACCCCCCTCCAACGCCCCACAGTACACAGAAATGCAAATTAGATTCTAAGGACTTGCCAAGAATATTTTTTCAATTGTTCGTGCACAATAATGCTTAACAATATTTTCTTTAATAATACGTTAGTTTTCCACAACCTCTCATCTGCGAATGGGCTGGACAGTAAATACCATTTGGGTGATGAATTTGAACTTTCCCAGTTATGTTGTTGTTGTTGTTATTTGCACCTGCAATTAAGTCAAAGAGGCAGCGAAGTACTGTAGTCCTCAGTTCGAGACCCTGGCCCATCTAACAGCCAGCCCATGTGGCTGACATTCTCTAAATGCAGAACTAAAAATAAAATAAAATAAAATAAAAATGGTTAGAGGGCGGTCCTCTGTCTCTATTCCCCTTGAAATCAAGGCAGAAGCGGCTGGATTGAAGATTTAAGATCCTCTGATCACTCAAGGGCGAGGATGCAAGGTTTTTCAACATTAGGAAGAAAAATACCTGCCACGCTCAAAGAGGGAACACCGTCCAACTTGAACTAGGGCTTTTAAGCCCTGCAATTTATGTGCAGTCCTAAATCTCCCCTGACCACTTGTTCAACCCCCGGTGCGGTGTTTCATTTAAGGCGCGTCGCAGGCTGAACACAGGGCGTGGAGACCGCACAGCGTCCCCGGAGCCCTGCGCAATCTGCCGCGCGCACACTTGGTGAATCCCAGAGTTTGCTGCAGATTCCGCCCAAAAAACGGCAAGAGAAGGAGAGTGTGGAGGGAGGAGAGAGAGAGAGAGAGAGAGAGAGAGAGAGAGAGAGAGAGAGACTAGCTAGCTAGCTTAGTGGAGGGACCAAATCAGTGGCTCTCTCATCCCACGCAGCGACAAGTCTGAGCAACTGAAATAGCAAGAGGCCTTTCCTCTGGGTCGTATTTGTCAGCCGTGGGGAAATTTGGAAGTCCAAGAGATGTTTGCGTTGAATGAAAGGCGCAGAATGAATCAGATGAATGCTCTGTCTTCTTGCGCCCTCCCTTTCTGCTGGGACAGGACATTTGAGCCATCTGCCCGCACCAATGACACCATGCTGTTTATTCAAATGAGCTTTCCGCACACAAAGGTGGCTTCAGTGGCTGCTCTCCGCAGCAGGAGCACAGCACTTTATTGAAGCTTTTTTGAAAACTCGGCAGCAATGGCAGGCGAGTGGCTGTTTACGCACAAAAGGGATACAGTATAGTCTAATATATGCGTCTTTCCTGCGGAATCCTAATGGTTGGGGACTGAGGGGAATTTACCCAAACCTTATAGGAATTGAAAAAAAGAGACATTGCTCTCATTCAGGCGACGCAGTGACTTCCCCGGTGCGGGCTGTGCAGAGGCCCGGCTTTGAAAGGCGCTTTCATTGTGCAGGAAGAAAGCGCGGGCCACGGTGCAGGGCCAGCGCGGAGGCCAGATTAGCCAGCCTAGCAACTCCTGGCCGGCCGCGGGCTTTCCCAGTGCCCCGCGCTGGCCCTCGGCGCCCCCTTTTAATTGATTGGGTTCAGAGAAGCCCTGCGCCGCCGGTGTTTGTGTGGGCGCCATAATAAGACCATTGTGGGCTTCCCTGTGCTCTCCTGTTCCCCCCCTCTTGGAATGTGTCACTCCTCGCGGTTCAAAAAGTGTGAGCAAAAGGAAAAAAAGCCACAATCACTTCATTAATGATTTGTCAACAGCAGATCCAGCGCGGCCACCACCTGCGTAGGCTTGGTGAGGGGGGGTGGGCTCACTGGCCCGAGCTGGGCTGGCCATCAGAGCATCACTTGAAACTGCTGCACAGAGGAAGAAAATGCCCCAGATAAAGCTCTCACACTCCCCTAGGAGCCAAATGGCTCCACGAAGAGCAAACAAAAAGAAAGAAAAAAAAAAGGGAAATGCTGTGTTAAAAGGCACCAGGGACTGTCAGGGTAGTGAGGACACTGTGACGCTGGAGGATTTGGTCACCCAGGATACAGGGCAGCATGGCAGTCTCTGTACCCACATGGAGGTGCCACCCTAGGCATGAGCTCTGATGTCAGCTACGGATGGATGTCAGATATCAAGATTGGTTCATCAACTGTATCAGACATACCCCAGGCAGGAAAGATGCTAATAGTAGACAGAGGCAGAGAGAAAACTGCGAACTCTGTAATGTTGAGTTGTGTTGCCAGCCCAAAGGGAGGTGGTTCCAATCCACCAGCCGCTCTGTAGGAAGAAGAGGACAATCCCTTTAACTGTGATTTACAGCCTCTGAAAACCCACTGGAAGGTCAGCTAAGAGTTCTTGGTTTGAGTTGACTTCATAGAAATTCTCTGTAAAGTTAACTGCTGCATAAATAAAATTTGTGGGTTTTAAAAAAAATGATAGATAGGAAATTAAAAAAATCAAAGCAAATAGCATCAGCAAAACTAAATTGGTAGTCTTCAAAGTAATTCCAACTCTTTGGAATTCCGGGGCTACAGTTACAGTGGGAAGAGACCACTTATTTTTCTTTCCATGAGCCCCAATCAGATTCCAACCAGGAACTTTCCCATTAGCAATTCCCAACACATTCCACACTGTGCCACCGGGCCTCTCTGATGAACCCAAAGGGAAAGTAAATCTTATAACCAATCTCTGTGGAGTTTGTCATGGTAGAGGTGTGAAAGAGAGAGATGGCAAACGTGGGAAAAGGATGCCCAAGAAGAGGGTCAAGGGGGTTTTGCTGGGCATTCTTGGATGACTCGGGCTTATCTAAGATCGCCCTGCCCTGGTGGCTGTTTCCATCATCACTCACCACGTGTCATGACAGTTCAACACAGCTGGCCAACTGCACCTGTCATTCTGACAGCCCACCTCCTTGTGAGCCTTCTCCGTGAAAGCCAGGCCTCATTGGTTGGAGAGATGTTAAGACTTTTTATGTCTTTACTTCCCTAAAGTTATAGATGTCAAGGTCCCAAAGGTAGGGAGCTTTACACAATTTGTTCAAATATTATCATCATAATGCAAAGCTTTTGTCTTTGTCCTTTCAGAAGACAGTTAACTTTTTACAATATTATTGGTTGGAAATATGTACCTGTATATTAATATTGAGCAGACAAAGCTTATTGACAGGTCCTGCATGTACCACCCACATACAAGTTGTCCTCTTGCTTCCGTGATGTTACAGTGCTAGAAGCCATGATATTTCAAATAACAGCAGAATCATTCATGATAGGCTTAGATGAGGGTCCCAAGCTGAAATGGACTAATGAGAAGGCCCTCAGGAACTCATTCTGGATATTTTCTGTTGTTAGGTGCACATCTGTGGTCAACAGAGGAAGCATTACCCTGTCCTGAACCATCTTCAGAGTCATTGGTCTGTTTAAAACCACTGTTAAAGCGAATGTGTCACTGTATCTATATTAGCACCTTCTTGTTTGCTTACCATCACCTTTACTGAGCATAGAGACTTTCTCCAGATAACAATCACTCCTAATAACATTCTCAACCTACATGAGACAATGCCTCACTAGTCTCATTTTACATAAATATTCTGACTCACTTTTATCAAGACAGAGGGGTTTTTTGCTCATGTAAGAAAGCAAGTTGAAATTTGTTCTAGAACAAGGAGAAACTAGTTAGAGGAACAAATGAGAAAGCAAAGAGCTGAGAAGCTATCAAAGAAAGGGAAGCTCAGAAAGTTGAATTAGAGCAGCAGAATGAAATAGACAAGAATCTGGGTTATAAAACTCAAAGAGAAGATCACTCCTAGAGTTTCTCAAGCTGAAATAAATGAAGAAGAAGTTAAAGCTTTGAGTTGCAAGGTCAAATGAGTCTACAGGCAAAATATTGGATGACTCAGGAGGCATAAAAAGAAGATGGAATACTTTCTTCTGGTACAGCAACAAGTAAAAAGAGAAATGGGGAAAGGTAGAGAATCTAGAAATAAATCCATTCACCTAAGGATAACTTACCTTTGACAAAGAGAAGAAATACATTAAGTGGAGAGAAGACAGTTGCTGTAACAAATGGTACTGGCAAAATGGGTTATCTATAAGTAGAAAATTGAAACAGGACTCATATTTCACCCCACATTAAAAAACTAACTGAAAATAGATCAAACATCTAGACATAAGACATAAACTATAAATATAATGAAAGGAAAATTTGGGTCAAATTTAGGAGCCAGGAATTTGTTCTAGCTCCATAACTTTTCAATCTATATGCAGAACAGATCATTCAGGAGGCTGGGCTTTATGAGAAGTGTGGCATCAGGATTGGAGGATAACTCACCAACAATCTGTGTTATTCAACCAACTCAACCCTGCTAGCTGAAACTGAGGGGACTCTGAAGCACTTGCTGCAAAAGTCAAGCAATGCAGCCTTCAATAGGGATTGAAGCTCAATATCAAGAAAACAAAGATTCTCACTACTGGGCTGATTGGCAGCATCATGATAAATGGTGAAGACATTGAGATTGTTGACAGCTTCAGTTTTTATGGCTCCACAATCAACACTCTTGGTAACAGTAGCCAGGAAATCAAAAGATGAAATGCATTGGGAAAGTCTGCTGTCTAGGACCTCTCCAGAGTCACAAAGAGCAACTGTGTTAGACTGGATACTAAGCTGTGCCTGATACATACAGGCCATAGTCTTCGCAATTACTTGATATGTGTCATAAAGTTGGGCAATGACTAGGGATAATAGTAGAAGAATTGATACCTTTGAGTTTTGCTGTTAGAGAAGAGTATTGAATACACCCTGGACTGCTAGGAGAACAAACAAGTTCATCCTAGAGAGGGTAAAGCCAGCTGCTCCTTGGAGGCAAAGATTCTGAAGCTTTGTCTGACATAATATGGCCATGTTGGAAGGAGGGACCAGTCCTTGGAGAAGGGTATCATGCTTGGGAGGGTGAAGGGACAGCGCAAGAGAGGAAGACCCTCGATGAGATGGATTGACTCAGTGACTGGAGTAATGGAGGTAGGTGTAGCAGAGATAATAAGGTTGGCTCAGGATAGAACAGGATTCAGAACTGTTGTAAATGGGGTTGCCATGAGTCACAAGCAACTCAATGCCCCATAAGAACAATAAAAAGAACTGTCTATGGCAAAAATAGACTGTAAAATGTAATTGAATATACACAAACAGCAAAGGATAGATTAGACCAGTGAGACTTCCTAGACTCTGATAGCCTTGTGGTGAGAAGCTGCACTGCAATGTCAAAGGCACTTGATTGAACTTGGGCAGGTGTTCATAGGAGGATGAAAGGCAATATCCTCCCTTTCGATTACAGACTCTGAAAACCCAAAGGGAGGGTCAGCTATGTAGGTTGGTTCCGACTCAATGGTACACAACAACAACAAACAATAAGCCTCATATACATCTAAAGAATTTTCCTAAAGAGTCAAAAAAAGGAAACTTACAGATCAGGAGAAAAAAAAATTGGAAAAATAGATTTGACAATGTATCCCTTTCTGAAATGTATAGTGGAAACTGAAATACCTCAACAAGAAAAATTATTTTAAAAATGGATAAAGCACAGGAATAAACAATTACTCAAAGAAGCCGTTCAGATGGCCAATAAACACATGAAGAAATGTTTAGTTCCATTAGCTATTATTATAGTTCAAAATCAAGAAGGGAGTGCATCAGAGAGGTGTATTGTCTATCTTTTCAATCTATATGTGGAACAGATCATTTAGAAGGCTAGACTTTATAAGGAGGAATGTGGTATCAGTGTTGGAGGAAGACTCATTAACAACCTGTGTTACACAGATAACACAACTTCACTTGCCTAAACTGACGAGGACCTGAAGTTTTTGCTGAAGAAAGTCAAAGACTGTAGTCTTCAATATGGATTAAAGGTCAGCAACAAGAGGACAAAGATTGTCACCAGTGGGCCAATTGGCAGCACCAGGGTAGATGGAGAAGCGATTGAGGGTATTAAAAATTTCAGCTTGCTGGACTCCACAATCAACAGTCTTGGCACCAGCATTCAGGAAATCAAAACATTAATTACACTGGGAAAGTCAGCTGTTAGGGACATGTTAAAAGTGCTAAAGAGTACCAATATCACTCTAGAGACTAAGGTGTGTCTGATCCAAGCCATGGTCTTTGCAATTACTTGTTATGCATCAGAGAGCTGGATAATGACTGAGAAGGACAGCAGAAGAATCAATCGATGCCTTTGACTTGTGGTGCTGGAGAGGAGTATTGAACATACTATGGACCACCAGGAAAACAAATATGTCAGTTTTGCAGAAGGTAAAACCAAGATTTTCCTTGAAGGGAAGAATTCTGAAGCTCTTTCTCACATATTTTGTATACATTGCCAGGAGGGACGAGTCCTTGGAGAAGAATATGATACTTGGAAGGGTGGAGGGAAGGTGCAAGAGAGGGAAACAGAGATAGAGATGGATTGACACAGTAACTAGGGTTATGATGGGGTAGATGTCAGGATAGAACTGGCTTCAGAGCTATTGTAAATAGGGTCACTATGAGTTGCATAACACTTGGTGGCACATAACAACAACAAGGCCCCAGGAATTGATGAATACCAAAGGACATATTTTAACAAATAAATGCAGCCCTAGATGCATTCAGTAGCTTGTAGGAGGAAATCTGGAGGACAGCTACTTAGCTAAGAGAGTGGAAGAGATCCATATGTATTCCCCTTTCCAAAAAAGGTCATCCAACAGAATGTGGAAATTATTGAACAGTATCACTAATATCACATGCAAGAAAAATTTTGGTGAAGATAATCCAAAAACTACATTGACAGAGAAGTGCAGGAAACAAATAACTTTTAGAAGAGGCTCTGGCACTAGAGATACCTTTGTCAACGTCAGATGGATCTTGGTGGAAAACATAGAATACCAAAAGGATGTCTATTTGTGATTTATTGACTATGCCAAGGCATTTGACTGCATGGATCATAAGAAACTGTGTCTAACATTGGGAAAATGGGAATTCCAGAGTGCTTGGTTGTGCTCATGAAAAACCTTCTCCTAGGGAACGTTATTATTTATATTTAATGAGAGATATAAATAAAAACAAAAATGAAATCTATCTCTCACCTAAGCAACAACAGCAAAGTTCAACAAGACTGCAAACAACAGATTCTGGCAGAAGTGTGGAGAGAGTAGAATTTATATATACTGTTTGTGGAAATGTAAAATGATACAGCTAGCGGGGTCTGGTGGCTTTAGGTAAGAAGTTATGTCATCCCAAAGGCGTGCACTTTGAATTCATCAGCTGCTCTGTGCGAGACAAAAAGGGCAAACTCATTTCCAGCAATTTCTTGTGTCTCCATTGCTGACCTTCTATTTTTTCCAAGAATAATTGTTAACAGTTTTAATTTACTTGGCTCCACAGTCAACACTTGCTAACAGCAGCCAGGAGATGAATTGCATTGGGAAAGTCGGCTGTGAGGGACCTCTCAAGAGTACTGAAGAGCAACGATGTCAGGCTGGAAATTAAGGTGTGTCTGATCCGGGCTATAGTCTTCACAAGTATGTGCTACGCATCAGAGAGTTGGACAGTGAATAGGGTTGATAGAGGATTGATGCCTTTGAGCTGTGGTGCTGGAGAAAAGTGTTGAATATACCATGGACTGCTAGGAGAACAAACAGGTTTGTCCTGGAGAGGGTGAAGCCAGAGTGTTCCCTGGAGTCAAGGATTCTGAAGCTTCGTCTGACATATTTTGGGCATGTTGCAAGGAGGGACTGGTCCTTGGAGAGGCACATCATGTTTGGCAGAGTGGAGGGGAGGCGAAGGAGAGGAAGACCTTTGGTGAGATGGATCGATTCTGTGACTGGAGCTGTGGGAGTAAGTGCGTTTGAGATGCCTAGGTTGGCACAGGATAGAACAGCATTTAGAGCTCTTGTACACAGAGTTGCTATGAGTCGCAAGCGACTCGATGGCACATAACAACAACAACAATATTCTTCAGGAACTGGCCACACCTGACAACATCCTAAAAGTACGTGAGGCAAAGTCTCACCATCCCTCCTTCTAAGAAACACCCTAGCTTATCTTTTTAAATACAGATTTACTTGTTCTTTTGGCCGTCCATGGTATTGCCAATATCCTTTGCCAATACCACTTTTAAACGGCATCAACTCTTGTTCACATTTTCTTATTCATTGTCCAACTTTCACTTGCCTATGAAGTAACTGCAAATTCTGTGGTATGGCTTACCTACATCTTATTCATTAAACTAACATCTTGGGTTGCTTTTTTTTTCTTGCTAGCATTTACACAACAACACATCTTTTCATTTTTTTGCTACTGTTTCAGTAAAGAAAACTATAAGCTACCCCTCATGCCTATATATGAGCATGTATGCATACGCACTTTTGAAATTAAAAATGGCAGTGTGTCCATGGCACTTGGGACATCATAGTCAATGTCAGATGGATCTTGGCTGAGAGCAGAAAGTACCAGAGGAATGTCTACCTATGTGAATCACAATAGATTGTAATCAACCTTCAGAATAATAGGAATCCCAGAACACCTGATTGTGCTCATGGGAAACCTATACTTTGACCAGGAAGCAGTCATGAGAACAGAGCAAGGAAACACACATAGTTCAAGATCAGGAAAGGAGTACGTCAGGATGAATCTTGTCTCTACACCTTTTCAGTCTATACACGGAACAAATCGTTTGGTAAGCTAGGATTTATTGGAGTGTGGAGAATGGAAGTAGACTCATCAACAAGCTGCGTTATACAAATGACACAACCTTGCTTGCCAAAACTGAGGAGGGCCTCAAGCATTTGTTTTAGAAGGTCTAGAACTGCTATCTTCAATATAAATTGAAGCTTAACATCAAGAAGACAACGATTCTCACCACTGGTCCAATTGGCAATGTCATGATTGATGGAGAGGAAAAAGATTTTAAACAATTTTAGCTTGCTTGGCTCCACAATCCATATTTTTGTCTCTTGTTGAGTACCGTAGAGTTGGAAATGAACCATAGCTGACCTCCCTGGAGAGTTTCCAGAGGCAGCTAATTGCTCAGGAAGAGACTACCGTCTTTCCCCTGCAGAGCAGCTGGTAGCCCCAGACTGCGTGCCTCTGGGATTGTAGCACAGCTTCTTCCCATTAGGCCACTGCTGTTGTTATGTGCCGTCGAGTCGCTTGCGACTCACAGCGACCCTATGTACAACAGCCCTAAACTCTGCTCTGTCCTGTGCCAATCGCACTGTCTCTGACACTCCCATCCCAGTTACCCCAGTCACTGAATCAATCCACCTCATAGAGGGCCTTCTCCTACTGTGCTGTCCCTCCACCCTACCAAGCATGATGTCTCTCTCCAAGGACCGGTCCCTCCTTGCAACATGTCCAAAGTATGTTAGATGGAGCCTCAGAATCCTTGCCTCCAAGGAGCAGCCCGGTTTAACCCTCTCCAGGATGAATCTGTTTGTTCTCTTAGCAGTCAATGGTATATTCAATATTTTTCTCTAGCACCACAGCTCAAAGACATCAACTCTAGCAATCAGGAAATAAAAAAGATGAATTGCATTGGGAAAATCTGCTCTCAGGAAACTTTCTAGAGTGCTAAAAAGCAATTACGTCAGTCTGAACACTAAGGTGTGCCTGATTTAGGCCATGATCTTTGCAATTACATTCTCTGCATCAGAGAGCTGGGCGATGACTACGGATGACAGGAGGAAGATCAATACCTTTAAGTTATGATGCTGGCAGAGAGTTGAACATTCCGTGGACTGCCAAGAAAACAAACAGATTTGTACTGGAGACAGTAAAACCTAATTTCTCCTTAGAGACAAGAATTTCAGAGCTCCATCTCATCTACTTCAGGCATATTGTCAGGACCAGCCATTCCTTGGAGAAGGACATCAGGTTTGGAAGGGTGGAGGGACAGTGCAAGAGGGAAAGACCCTGGATGAGATGGATTGACACAGTTACTGAGATAACGAGGTTAGGTGTGTTGGAGACAGTGAGACTGATTCAGGATAGGGCAGAATTCAAAGCTATCATGCATATGGTCACTATGAGTTGCAGGCAACTCGATGACACATAACAACAAAAATTGAAGGTCAGCAATGGAGAGGAAGAACTTAAATGAAATGGACTGACACAAAAATTGCAAAAGTGGTTTTAAACACAGAGGAAATCGTGCAGATAGTGTTGTGCTGTGATTCTGAAGGCATGTGGTCTGAACCCACCAGCCGCTCCACCAGAGAAGGATGGACGATCTCCTCCCATGTCATTAACTGCCTCTAAAAACCTGCTGGAGGGTCAGCTGAGGGTCAATTCTGACACAATGACACACAACAACAACAACAACAACAGTGTAGTATTGGGCAGGGCTTTTGTTGTTGTTGTGTTGTTTTTTCTATTGTAAATACCATTGTTATGAGTTAGAGTCATCTTAAAGACACCTCAAAATTTTAGGTGATAGTAAAGTTAATTTAGCTAATTTTTTTTTTCTACAGGAAAAATAGAATGACTCAGAGTGGGGAAATATTGTCACCAGACCTGAGGAAAAAGTAAGCAGATCAAGAACAGGAGACAAGGTCAGAAATTTTAGCAGTGTGCTCAATGTTGTTGTGATCAGATAGTATTTTTTTAACTTAAATAAAATTTTTATTATATACTGACTGACTTACAAAGTCTGTATACATTGTTTTTCCACACTGTATCTTTCCCATTCCCTTTACTTACCCCTCCCTCCACTCATCAAATTGTGTGACCCTATATTTAACAGCCACCACCCCCCACCCCGCCAGACCTCACCCCTCTGCTCCCACCCCCTTCCCTTTGGGTCCTCTTACACAGTCTACAATAATGGTCTTAGGCAGTATTTGTCCTTAGTGGACTGAACTAGTGCACTTAGCATAATGCTCTTCCGTTCCTCTCAAGTTAGGTAGTAATTTACAAAATCGTTGCTCCTGAGTGTTGCGGGGCATTCCATCATGTGAATGCACCGTGATTTCTCGATCTATTCAATTGTGTTTGGACATTCTTTGAGCCCTTAGTAGGAGGCTAATGCTCGAGTTGCCAGAAATAGAGCAGGACTGTCTGAAAGTTCTCATCTCCAAGTTCTTTCTTACCCTGAAGTTCTGATCTTTTATATCCTTTTATTTTCTTTTGTTCTCAGAATATTTTTTTTATTTTATACTGATTTATTTACAAAGTTTGAATACATTGTTTTTTTCCAAAAGATCCTTCCCATTTCCTTTATCCACTCCCATTGAATCGTGCACCCCTATGATTAACCCCCTCCCATCCTCACCTCTCTGCTTCCACCCCTCCTCTTGGATCCTCATACTCAACTCTACAGTAAAGGTTTTGTATAGTATTTTTCCTTGTAGGACTGATCTTTAATGATTTTATTAGCAGAGTATCAACTTTATGCTTATTTTTAAAGCAAATTTTCTGCAAAGCCAGTTGTCTTAGCAAACAATGAATTCAAGCAAAGAAGGACAACCTTGCCTGGCCTCTGCTAAAAATAAAATGCTGTACGGAGAGGAGGCAGTATGTCCTCCTTTACTTTACCAGTTTTGTCTGGAGAAGTCCCTTTTCTCCTCTCCCATCTGTTTGAATGTGCATTCTATTCTTCTCTTCCTATGCGAAAAGTTAGGTAACATCACCAACTTGAATCATAATGCAACTCTCTTATTTAGCAAGAATGCTTGAGCCCTGGGGAGGTGCCGTGACCCTAGAAGGGCTAGTGTGTGACCATCAGCGCAGAAAGTGGCCCAGACAAGATCTCTTTTCTCATATCAATTGCTGAACAAGGGAAAATACTGATTTTGCTACATTGGAAAGGCCAGTTTATAGTAGAGTATGATGTGGCTAGTATATAGAGAGGAGACCTGGAGAAGAGAAGGGGAAGGAGTGATGGAAAAGCTGAGTTAGGAAGGTGAGAGGACAAAGCTCAGGCAGGGATGATTTGAACTCCTGGATTCAATCCTTTCTTAATATCCACCACAAGATAGAGATCCATACTTTCCCCCCTTTCATTTACAAGAGCTGACTCCGTTGACTTGATGTCTTTGAATAAATCTTGCCACTTCTCTAATCTTTTGAGAGAATGAAAGAGACTATCTCGATACTTTTCTCTACTGTGTAATTCTGTAAAATAAATCTAGAGAGAATATGGAAAAAGAGAAGTTAAGACTAAAATGAAACCAAACCAAGATAATGTGTTTCACGTCACCTATTTAAATGTAATAATAGAGTAAGAAAGTATAAGATGACAATATAATATACAGCTTAAGTGTGCTATTTGTGGTGGTGGTGTTGTTAAGTGCCATTGAGTTGTAGACAACTCATAGCGACCCTATGAACGGAAGACCTGAAAACTTGTATAAGTTTCATCATTTCTCCAAGTTCATAGGGTTTCTGGAGGCAAGCTACTTAGGAAGTGAATGCCACTGCTGCTTCCAAATTTATTTAATCTGGGAGCTCCAAAAAACACTGTCCACAATAGGTAACCACTATTGCATTTGACACATGAGTGTCACAGTGTTCAGCATCACAGCAAAAACAAGTTACCTCTGTCCAGCAAATGAAGATACCAGTGTTCTTGTGTTAGTACATATTAGTGTTTCTTTTGAAAGAAAAACGATTCAGATTCTTGAAACTATTTTAGTTAATATTTTAGGAGGTAATAACCAGTCTGAGATCATTATTTATAAGCAAATCCAACTTTCCTTCTTACACTGTACTTTCTTTGAGGACAGGAAATTGAAGTATCTCTGTATCATTTGAACTTAGTTTTGACAAACTCAGTTGAATACATTTTCACTCAGCAGCCCTTACTATATAGAGAACAACAGCCTCAAATCTAACAAATAATGTTACCTTTAAAAAGTCTGTGTTTCTCCATCCCATAATCCCATATCAATTCCAACTGAAGAATTGATCTCAGTTTGGATACTACTGTGTAAGAAAGCATCAGGAACTCCAAAAACATCTGAAGCTGGTATTTCTACTAGAATTTCTTTTTCTTTCATGACAGGTCATGAGTTGTTTTAATTGAATGTGCCATTTCTCTTATGCCTTCATAGTTTATATAAGTGGTTGACTGCTAACTGAAAGGTTGGGAGTTCAAGCCTATCCATCCCACCACAGGAAAAAGATATGACCATGCGCTCCTGTAGATATTACAGCTGTTAATATTCTAGGACAATTCTATCCCAGTATATGAGGGTGCTATGAGTTGGAATCAACTTGCTATCAAGGGGTTTGCATTTAGTATGTTGAATATTTCAGATTAATGTTAATTAAGTGTTGCTGAAGGTCCTAGATACCTGCAGAAAAAAGATTTTTAAGTTCTTCTCAAACACAAATTCACTATTTAAATCCCATCACAAGGATTATCTTCTGTATTAGCCCTTTAACAATTTGGAAATAACAGCAGTACCCTTCATTTTAAGGCTTATTTTCAATCACACCTTGTGTTACATTCAATTCTATATTTGGGGCTTACTTGCCAAAGGTATTTATACCTGGAGGGGTTTCTCTTCATGAGTAAGAAGGTTTTGATGTCGGTGGCACATAAAGGAGTGGCTAGCAATTATTAATCTAGTAATACTTTATTTGTTTAACTGAAACCAGAGATATTGATGTTATAAGATTGAGAACTGAACCTTAAGGCCAAGTTAAAATCGGTCCAAGAAAAAGTCTGTGAGCTTGATTTAGGTGACTCACGTTTTTTAAATAACAATCATGAAGAGTATTGTTTTCTTTCGCGGTTAAAAATGAAAGAAGCGTGTTACCTTTGAATTTCTGGACTTATTAGTCTTTCATTAAGCCAAAACGACAAAGTTAGCAAATGTGTCATAATTGTTTTGAGTACAAAAGGAAGCATTATGCCAGCAGGAGACGCCTTGACTTAGGCCAACTTTCCTCACTCTCAAGGCTTGGCAACTGCTTCGGTTCCCGAGAGGATGCTGAGAAACTGGAATTGTGGGACTTCAAATTACGGTAAAAGGAAAGGGCACTCTCACCAGTCCTTAATGTGCAGGCAATTAGCAAACCATATAAATGGTAGTTGGGAGTGAAGGGCACTAATGTCTTTGGAAAACAAATAAATTTCTGGCAGGGTGAGGACAGAGTCCAGCAGAACTGCAAGTATATAAACTCAGTACAGCCAATTACAATGACAATCATTATACATGGGGGGAGGTATTGTGGGGGGGATAGGGAACAACCCCAAAACAAAACAAACCCACAAAACAAAGAAAACGGAACAAAAAGAACCTCCCCCTTCTCCCCCCCCTCCCGAAAACATCCTTACATGCAAGTTTCAGTTCTATATATCTCTGAGTGACATGTCTTGGAAAAGACAAATTCCTGTGAAAATGAGTTTGGTAGTTATTAAGTTCTGTCGAGTGATTTCCAACTCCAGGAGACTCTATGCACTACAGAAGGTCTGATGTCATCTGAGCAATCGTTGTTTCCGCCCATTGCTGCAGTCACTGTATCAGTACATCTTTTTGAGGGCCTCCCTCTTTCTTTCTTTTTTTTTTTTTTTTCTTTCAACTTCTTTATTAGGATGGTTGCATTCTCATACTGACAGTTCTTGTCATGAACAAAATCTTTTTTTTTTTTAATTTATTGTTAATTTCAGTGAAAATTTACAGAGACTTTGGGTTTCCATTCATTCACTATTGCACTTTTGTCCCCTCCCAACTCTCCCCACCTAGTACACTACCCTCTTAGAAAAGTAAAAGAAAAACTCTTTCATTGTTTTACAAACCCTCCCCCATGTCCACTCCACTGTGCAGCCTTGGCTCTGGACTTCTGCCATGACAAAAATACCTAATCACATATCTCTTAAACAGTTTTCTCCCTTATCTGTTTCAATCAAGTATGCATTATTGAACCCATCTTTCTCAGTCTCCCCCCAACCCCGATGTCAGTCCTGTTTTGCAACAGTGGCATGCAGTATTTGTCCTTTTGTGACTGAGATACTTCACTAAGCATAATGTCCTCCAGGGTCACCGATTTTGAATAATATTGCATGAGTTCCTTGTTTTTCAATGCAAGGTAGTATTCCATTGTGTGAATATACCACAGATTCTCTATCCATTCGTTTGTTGATGGGCACTTAAGTTGTTTTCAACTCCTTGCTATTGTGAACAAAGCTGCAATAAACATGGGTGTGCATATATCTGCTTGGATGACAGTTATGGTCTCTTCAGGGTATATTCCCAGTAGTGGAATTGCTGGGTCAAATCGTATCTCTATTTGCAACATTTTGAGAAAGCGCCATACTGCTTTCCACAGTGGTTGCACCATTTTACACTCCCACCAACAATGAATAAGGGTTCCAGTCTCTCCACAACCTTGCCAGCATTTGTGTGTGCCCTCTTTCTGTGCTAATTATGTACCCTGAGAACAGATACACAAATACTCCTCTTTCAGCTAAACGTTCCCTTTTATAAGCCATTCTTCTAAGAGGTAAACTAACATTCTGCATGGAGAGATTCTTTACTAACACATTATTTAAGGACAAATAGAAAACTTACTAATTTTTCTTCTAAGCAGAACAGGCACTGTGGAGTGGCTTTGGTGGTTATGAAATACCTCCATGTACTATACTTATATAAAGCTTTCTAACATTATAGACATGTTCAAAAGATTATCTTGTAGAAAACAAAACAAAACAAAAATTAAGACAAGAGAGAGAGAGTGTGGGTGAGCGTTATGCTTTTCTCTTGCTGTTTAAGTTCAGAAGAATGATTCATTCTACTACACAATGTATACCTAGCCTCTAGTCTTCCATACTTTGTTTTTCTTATTAATATAGGAAGTCCTCTTTCTGAATTAACAAAAGCCTGCCTTCTACAGAACTGTCTGTCTCAAAAATATTAAAACCTATGCAGCCTTCACTCCGGACTTCTGTAATGACAAAGCTGCATAGTGGAGTGAACTTGAGGGGAAGAATTGCATAACAATGAAAGAGTTTTTCTGTTCAAGGAGAAGAGTGAATTGGGGGGAGGGGGTGGCCTGGGAGTAAAAGAGCAACAATGAATGACTGGAAACCCTAAGCCTCTGTAAACTTTCATTAAAATTAATATGTAAATTTTTAAAAGAAAATATAAGACTTATTTTTTTCATGGTATCTTTAAACTAATATTAAAATTTAACAAATATTAAAACCTAAAGAAAAAGGATTCTGAGGCTCCGTCTAACATACTTTGAACATGTTGTGAGGAGAGACGGGTCCTTGGGGAAGGACATCATGCTTGGGAGGGTGGAGGGACAGCGCAGGAGAGGAAGACCCTCTATGAGATGGATTGATTCAGTGACTGGGATAATCGGGATGGGAGTGTCAGAGACAGTGCGATTGGCACAGGACAGAGCAGAGTTTAGGGCTGTTGTACATAGGGTTGCTATGAGTCGTAGGCGACTCGACGGCACATAACAACAACAACAACAACAGCAAAGAAAAGTAAAAAACAAAGAAAAACTAAAATAACAAACTCACATTTGGCATCAAACCCAACTTATGGTGCCCATATGCGTGTCAGCATTGAACTGTGCTTTATAAAGTTCTCAATAGCTGATATTTGAGTAGTCAAACCCATCTTCTAAGATGCCTCTGGATGGACTCTAACTTCTAACATTTCAGTTAGCAAACTACCAGCGCATTTTAAAAAATCTTGCTCTATCTTGCCTTATCATGTTCTGTGTGGTAGTCAAGTCCATTGTTATCCTTGAAAAATTCAGGTCAGCATAAGAGAGGAAGGTCCTCTCTGGTTTGGACTGAGACTGTAACTAAAGACTGAAGCAAAGGCCTTGAGTACAGCAGCGATTGCGAGGATGACACTGGATTGAGGACGTTTTCTATCTGTTGTTCTCGGGATCGCTATGAACCACAGTTGATGCTATAGCAACTATCCAGATAACATGAAACTGGGGAAAAGGCATTATGTAGGTATACGATGTAGTGTGGTATGTATGTCTATGTGCTTTTATCTACAGGTGTTAACATGCTTTGGTTTATCATGTAGTAGAAGACAGCTGGAACTTATACCCTGATAAGAGGAAAGAAACGATTCAGTAATAGTTGAGGAAAGATCACAGACACAAGGCGTGGAGAGAGGGAGAATGGCTATTCAACCTGATGGTGCAGGCTAGTCTTCTGTCCTGAGAAGAGGATTTAAGGCCTGGGAAACACATCATATCAGGACCTCTCGTGAGAGTCTGCAATCACATACTTCAGAGGAGTCCTCAGAAATGATCTTCAGGGATCCCGAATTGTGCTTAAACTCCCAAGGAGTTTCATAGACTCCTTGCCACCTTGATGTCAACCACGCACTCTTCTTCCTTCTCCCACTGTTCATAGATCTTGAGACTAGGAGAGGGTGTGGTTTCAACTTATTTTATGTTGGTTTGCTTACATGGTTCATATACATTGTGTTTCACACTATTCTTCATTCAAATTGTGTTTCATACAGTCATTTCCATGCATTATGGAATTTAATTCATTAATAACATTAATCACAATTGGACTATGCCCATTATTACCCTATCTTTTCAGATCACTGTCAGATCTTTCCAATTTTCTTTAACCCCTCCCTCCATTCACTAAACGGTGCTGCCCTAAGATTTTGCCTGTACCCTTCTTCATTTCTCTGAACCCACTCCTTCCCCCCTTGGGTTACCATACATATTTTACTGGTTAACCTTCTATTTTTACAGTAATGGTCTTATGTGATACTTATCCTTAGGAGACTGAGTTAGTTGACCGAGCATAATGCTCATCAATCTCTCCAAACTTATGTAGTACTTTTTATAAGTCGTTGCTACTGAGTGCTGCATGGGTATTCCATAGTGTGAAAGTACCACAATGTCTCAATCCATTCAGATGTGGTTGGAAATTTGAGCTATTTCTATGTGCTTGCAATGATGAATAATGCAGCTATGAAAATTGGTGTACAAATATCTGTTTGTATCTCACTTTTAATTTCCTTGAGGTATACTCCTGGTAGTGGAATAGTCATGTCATGCAAAGTTATTATGTTTAACCTTTTGAGGAAATGCCAAATTGCCTTCTAGAGTGGCTGTTCCATTTTACAATTCCACCAAGTGTACGAGAGTTTCCATCTCTCCACACATTGTCTCCAACATTTATTGCTTGTTGCCCTGCTAAACTTTGCTACTGCTGCTTGAGTGAGATGACATCTCATTGTGATTTTGATTTGCATCTCTCTTATTGCTAGTGATTTTGAGCATTTCTTCATGTGTCTGTTTGCCCTCTGAATATCTTCCTCTTTGAAAAGTCTTTCCATGTTTTTTGTCCATTTTTGTAACTGAGCTATGGGTCTTTTTTTTTTTTTTTTCCCTGGAGGAACAGTAGAATTCTGTGGACTTTTGTTATGAGACTCTTTTCTGAGTTGGTATTGAGAATTTGTTTGTTTGCTTGTTTTTTCCCAATCTGTAAGTTTACTTTTCATCCTATTGGAGAAAGTTTTTACAAGCACAGGAATTTAAACTTTAGATATTCTCATTAATTAATTGTACCCTCTCCAAATTACGCATTTCTGGTTGTATTTGTCAGCTTCTTTATACCATTGACTAGACTTTCTAAGCTTGGTCCCAGTTTATCTCTTATAAACTTTATGTTTTGAAGCTTTACTCCCAGGTCTCTGGTCCACCTTGAGTTGACTTTTGTGTATAGTGTGAAATGTGGATCCCGCTTCAGCTTTCTGCAGGTAGCAGTCCAGTTTTGCCAGTATCATTTGTTGAAGAGGTTGCCATTTCTCCATTTGATTGGTTTTATTTCCTTGTTGAATATCAGTTCACCATAGATAGCTGGCTCTATTTCTGGGATCTCAATTCTGAACCATTGGTCTATGTGCCAGTTGAGGAAATTCTTTTCTGTTCCAATTTTGCTAAGTGTCTTTATCAGAAATGGGTGTTGGATTTTTGTCAAATGCCTTTTTTAAATCAATTACTAGGATTATATGGTTCTTGTTACTTGCTTTGTTAATGTGGTGAATTACCGTGATCGTTTTTCTTATGTTCAATCATCCTCGCATAACTGTTATGAATTCCCTTGATCATGAATCATATTTTTATGCACTTTGTGTTACATTCTATTGGCTAGGATTTTCTTAAGGATTTTTGCATATATGTTCATGATATTGGTCTGTAGTTTTGGGGGTGGGTTTTTTTTTGTAATATCTTTGCCTTGTTTTTGTACAAGGGTTATACTTCATAAAATATCTCTGGGAGTGTTCCTTATTTTTCTAGTTTTTAAAATAATTTTAATAGAATTGATGCTAAATCTCCTCTGAATGTTTGGTGCAATTCAGCCATGAAGCCATCTGTTGAGGATGTTTTTTTGTGGGAGTAAATTTTCATGATCTTTTGGATTTCTACTTTTGAGATGGGTCTATTCAAGTGTTCTACATCTGTCCATGTCAGTTTGGGTAGGGCATGAGTCTCAAGGAATTTGTCCATTTCTGCTAGGTTTTTAACTTTATCAAAGTGTATCTTTTCATAATCTGATATTATAGGGATAATTTTTCTCTGGTTCTGTCGTGATGTCACTTCTATCATTCCCTAATGGAGTACTTTGTGTCTTCTTTTTTTAATTTTCTTTCGTTTGCTAATTTTTAATTTAATTTTATTTTATTGACGCTTTCAACAAGTTCCTGGTTTGGTTGATGGTTTCAATTACTTTTCTGTTTTCTATCTCATTAATTTCAGGTGTTGTTGTAATTTTTTTTTCTTCTAAAGGCTGTGGGTTTAGATTGTAGTTCTTTTTATATTTGATGAAGGCATTGAGTTAGATCATTAATTTTGCTTCTTTCTCCATTTTTTATGTATTTGCATATTAGTGTTTTTTGGTTGGGTTTTGCGTGAGTGTGTGTGTGTGTGTGTGTGTGTGTGTGTGTGTGTGTACCGTCAAATTAGATCTGAATGGTACAGGAGGAAATTGTCCCTCCTTCTCCAGCAGAGCATCTGGTGGATTTGAACCAAGTACCTCTGGGATTGCAGTGCAGCTTCTTGTCACAAGGCCACCAGAGCTCCCGTATTTGCCTATTGTTATGAACTGCCCCATGAGGATTATTTTAGCTGTGTCTCAGAAGTTTTGGTACTTTGTATTTTCATTATTATTTGTTTCAAGGAAATTTTTAATTTTTTTTTTTAGTTGTTCTATAACTCAACTCTGCTCTAGCAGAGTGTTACTTAGCTTCCATTTGGGTGGCTTTTAAGTATTACACGCTCATGGTTAACTTCTAATTTTATGGAATTGTGCTCCAAGTTACTTTGTATTATTTCAGTGTTTTTTAGTATGGTGAGGCTTGTTTTGTCCCCAAATATATGATCAATTCTGAAGAATGTATCATGTGTACTTGAGAAGAAAGTGAATTGAGTTTTAGTTGGGTGCAGTACCTGGAATACATCCACAAGGTCAAGTTGGCTGAATCTATAATTTAGATCTTCTTTAACTTTGTTAAGTTTCTTTTGAGTTGACCTATCCTTTGGTAGAGTGGTGTATTTACCCCTATTGTGGTGCTGTCCATTTCTTTCTTCAATTCTTTTAACTATCCCTTTGTTTATTTTGCAGGTCTATCATATGGTGCATAGATGTTGTTCAAGGTTATGTATTCTTGATATACTATGCCTTTAATCATCATATAGTGCCCTCCCTTATCTTTTTCTTAAAATTAATTTTAATGAACATTTACAGAGATTTTGGACATCAATTCATTCATTGTTGTACTTTTCTTCCTGACCACTCCTCCTCCTCCAGTTCCCTTCTCTCCTTGAAAAGGAAAAGAAAAATTCATTCTTCCATTAGTGTACAGTCCCCTCACCCCAAGTACACTCCACTATGCAACCTTCTTTATGGACTTTTGTGATAACTGTAATACTGTATCATATATCGCTTAAGGTGAGTTTAATCTGAAGTTTATTTTATCAGAGATTAATATTATCACTCCTGATTTTTGTTAATGCCATTTGCTTGGTATATTTTTTTACCAGCTTTTGATATTTACCCTATTTTTCTCTTCACGTCTTAGATATGTTTCTTATAGACAACACATTAAGAGACTTTTATTTTGTTTTATTTTTTACCATTCTTCTAGTCTTTTTCTCTTGGTTGTTACATTAAATCCATTCACATTAAGTGTCATTATTGACAGGCCAGGTTTTATGATTACTGTTTTGCCAT
The DNA here is from genome assembly GCF_000299155.1 of Elephantulus edwardii. NCBI lineage: Eukaryota > Metazoa > Chordata > Mammalia > Macroscelidea > Macroscelididae > Elephantulus > Elephantulus edwardii. The sequence goes on from NW_006399875.1 coordinate 1,023,453, forward strand.
GGTTCTTTTTTGTGGTTGTTTCTAGTTACTATGGTCCATGCACGTTCCTTTGCTGGGACTTCCCTTAACAGTTCTTGTTGAAGCTTTGGCAATTACTAAAATTCCTTCTTTTCTGCAAGGATCTAATTTATTGTTCAAATATGATGGAGAGCTTTATTGGGTACAGGATCTTCTATTGGGAATTGTTTTCTTTCAATTTTCTGTATATGCCTTACAGTTGTCTTTTTGCTTGTATGGTATCTGCTGAGAAATCAGAATTAATGAGATTGCTTTTTCTTTGTGACTTTTTGTTTTTCTCATACTGCTTTTAGTATTCTATCTTTATTTTTTATCTTGGAGAATTTTACTATTATATATCTTGAGGGTTTTTTTTCTTTTTTGATCAAATCTATTTGATGTTCTCTGAGCTTTCTGAATGTGAATTTCCTTATTTTTCATGGTACTTAGAAAATTTTCTTCTAGCACTTCTTCCAAAATTTTCTCAGTGATTTCCATTACCCTCTCATATTCTAGAATTCTAATCATACATATGTCATTCCTTTTGATGTTATCTCACATGATTCTAATGTTTTCTTCATTTTCTTTATGTCTCATCTCTGTTTTTTCTTCTGGTATGCTTCCGTTGAGATTCTTGTCTTCCAGCTGACTCTCACTCTCAGCTCCATCTATTCTGTTCTACCATTTTGTCCCTCTTAGCATGTTGGACATTTCTTCCATTTTCATATTAATATTCTAGATTGCATATTCAGGAATTTCTAATATTTCTAGTACAATGGTGACTGTACACTTTCTATATTATGATGATTTTTTTTAATTTAAAAGGAAACATTTATTTTATATGAGTTTTCTTACAAAGTCTGTATACATTGTTTTTTCACACTGCATCTTTCCCATTATCTTTACCCACCCCTCCTTCCACCCATCAAATTGTGCAACCCTATGATTAACCGCATCCTCCACTGTATCCTTGCCCATCCTCACCCCTTTGTTTCTACCCTTCCCTCCTTAGAGCCTCATGCTGTTGGGTTTTTTTTGTTGTTGTTGTTATGTGCTGTCGAGTCACTTGCGACTCACAGCGACGCTATCTACAACAGCCCTAAACCTTGCTCTAAATTGTGCCAATCGCACTGTCTCTAACATTCCCATCCTGATTACCCCAGTCACTGAACCAATCCACCTCATAGAAGATCTTCCCCTCCTGCGCTGTCCCTCCAACCTCCCAAACACGATATCCCTCTCCAAGGACTGGTCCCTCCTTACCACACCTCCAAAGTATGTTAGATGAAGCCTCAGAATACTTGCCTCCAAGGAGCAGACCGGTTTAACTTTATTCAGCATGAATCTGTTTGTTTTCCTAGCAGTTCATGGTAACCTCAATACTCTTCTCCAGCACCACAGCTCAAAGTCATCAATTATCCTTCTATTCTCCTTGATCATTGATGCATAAGAAGTTATTGTAAATACCATGACCTGTATCAGATGCACCTTAGTCTCCGGAGAGACACCATTGCTCTTCAGAACTTTGGAAAGGTCTGTAACAATAGACTTTCCCTGGCTACTGGTGCCAAGAGTGTTGACCGTGGAGCCAAGCAAACTAAAGCTGTGAACAATCTCAGTCTCTTCACCATCCATCCTCATGTACACTCTGCAATAATGATCTTATACTGGATTTATCTTTATGGAAGTGAGGTCACTCAGCATAATGCTCTTCAGTCTCCCCAAATTTAGGTGGCAATTTGCAAAATCATTGCTCCTCCATGCTGCATAGTATTCCATTGTGTGAATGTATCATAGTTTTCCAATCTATTTTATTGTGGTTGGACATTCAGGCTGCTTCCATGTTCTCAAGATGGAATAACATTGCTATGAACACTAGTGTACAAGTCTCAGAGACTTGTTGATGCCTCAACTTTCATGATTTTTCAAGTTCTTGTTCCTCTTTATAATTTCAAGTCTTTCTTCTTTTGCATTTTCTTCTGTATTTGTGCAAGTTCTTCCTTATTGGTATATTTCTTCTGGCTCCCTCTCTCTGGAGTATTTGCTTTTTTAGTGGCGTCTATTGTTTCTTCTATCACGTGAACCTTCCTTCATAGCTGCTCAAATAACTCCACATTAATATATTTCTTCTGGTTCTCTATCTCAAGGGTACTCCCTTTGTTTTTACTTTTTTTTGTTTCTTCCATCATTTGTACTTTCTTTCATTACTGTTCAAATGTCTCAATATCAACAATAATCAATATCTTCTACTTTCTTGACTCTGGGATATTCACTGAGTCTGCAATATTCTCTGCTTTTTCTTGGAGAAGACTTTATTTGTTTTTCACGGTGTTTGAAGTTGTCTGCTACTTCCTTGGCATTATGTGACTTTTTTCTTGGTAAGTGTTACACCTTTTCTATTGTGTCTATATTTGCGGCTAGTTTTTATGTTTATGATATTGATTAGTTACCAGCTTTAAAAGTTCATTCTGTGGGTTAGCCACTCACTCTACTGAAAGTCCTTTTTGGAAAAATTTGCCTTTTCTAAAGTCCTTCAGGTTCTCTTTGGTCTGCACTGCAGCTCGACAGGAACTTTGCCTTAATGTAGTCCCCTCTCCCAAACGCTATTTTTCTCCTTCACTCCTTCATATGTGGAGTGGCTGAGTGGTATGAAACTAGGTGCTTCACATGAGCAATTTCCATCCAGGGGGATTTCAAGTCAGGTCTCTTTCTCACAGCTCAAAGTGTCAGCTGAGAAAGTCTTTCCTCTTAATGTAGCTTTCTGTCATACACTCTCTTCTCCTGTTTGGCACTTGGCATCAACCCACAGCTGCAGAGGCAAAGATCCCCAAATGGAGGGACCTTAGTCCAAGCCCCCTCTCTTCTCATAAAGTCCTGAAATTACAGACTCCGGGGAAGAGTGTCTCACCTGATAAGGGGTTCGATCTTGAAACCTAACATCTTCCTTTGTCTCTGGAGTGGTGTGAGATCAGGGAGTGCCAACTTAAGCAGTTTTTGTTTGGAGGGGGAGTCTGAAGTCAGCTCTGCTTCTGGCAAAAACCTAAGAAAATCTTTCCTCTGCTTGTAGCTCTCCGTTCCAAACTCTTTTGTCCTATTTGGCACCTGTAATGGCCCCACAAGCATGGAGGCAAGGATCTCCTGGACAGGTAGTATTGATCCATGGCTTACCCTTGCCTAACTGTGATGTTAGTGAAAAATATTGAATATAACATGGGTTGCCAGAAAAAACAAACTAAACATTTTTAGAAGAAATACAAGTAGCACATTCTTTAGAAGTAAAAATATTGAGACTCTGACTCACATACTTTAGTCATGTCTTCAGGAAAGACTAATATACACAAAAGGATATCTTCATTGGCAAAAAATAATTTTAATTTACAAAATCATTTCTTGTGTGTGCTGTGCAGTATTCCATTGTGTGAATGTAACCTAAGTTCTCAATCCAGTCATTTGTGTTTGGACATCTGAGTTGTTTTCAAGTTCTTGCGATGGTGAGTAATGCTGCTATGAAAACTGATGTACAATTTTGTAAATTATTACCTAATGGGAAGGACTGGAGGGCACTATGCTGAGTGAATGAACTCAGTCGCACAAGGATAAATATTATATAAAACCATTATTGCAGAATAAGAATAACAATCTTAGGGGGAGGGGTAGAAGCAGAGGGATGAGAATGTGCAGGGGGAAGGGAGCTTAATCATGGAGTTGCACAATTTAATGGGTGAGCGGGGTAAGAAAAATTGGAAGAATCTGTTCTGGAAAAGAACATATTTGAATTTTGTAAATAAACTAGTGTAGTAAATATATCTATATATCTATATCTGGATATATATCTGTAGAATTCAAATGAAGGAATCCTCAAAAACCACTAACATTTACTCAAATATACCAATGATCTTGAGATTGTATAGGATTGGACAATGTTTCACTCTATCGTATTTAAGGCTAACATGATTTTGAGCCAATCCAGGCAGTAATTAACAACAATGAAGCTGAGATTCTTGAATCCTGCCTTATGATCTGCTTCCAATCCCCCCTGCAAGCTGCCTTGCATCCCATATATCATATCTCCCATATTATTCACTTGCACCTTCTCCTGTTTCAGAGTTGTTGTTACTGTTCCTGTGTGTTGTGTTGTCCTAAACTGTATTAATTGTTACTATTGCTGAGTACTGCCAAGTTGGAAATGACATATAGCTAAGCCTGAGTGAGTTTTCAGAGGCAGTAAACCGCACGGGAGGAGACTGTCCATCTTTCTCCTGTGGAGCAGCTGGGGGATCCAAACCACAAACCTTTACATGTGCAGCCCATTTTCTTATCACTAAGCCACCAGAGCTTCCTACTGTATTAATCATGGCTGTTCTTTTTCAAATAAGTCACTTGCAAATTTTAAGGAACCAAGACTGTGTCTTTAGAGGAAGATTTCATATTGCACAAAGGATAGTGGGGATGACCTGAACTTTAGGTTCACATATAATCTTCAGTCTAGCTATCTGTCTCAAAGCTGAGCCCCCTATTTCAGAAGATTAGTGATATATACATCTTCTCTCAGGTTCCTAGTACATCCAAGAATCTCCCGAAAAGTTGCTTACCAATGTCCAAAGGACAGACATTTAAAGCAGAACTCAGAAACATCTCACTAGAATTCAGACATTCCTTCTTCTCAGATAGCCGTCTAATCTCTCCCTTCTCCCCATGTCTAACATACCAATGCAGGGTCTTTGAAGAAGCTGTGAGAACATGAGGTTAATTGGAGTACGACAAATTCTGATTTAAGATCAGTGGGTTTTCTATAAAATAAAGAGAACAGAGAGAGAGTGAAGATGATGATGATTGGAAGACTGAAGCAGAAAGTGCAGTGGTAAGAATACAAGCCAAGGAATACCAAGAAAGGTAGGAAGAACCAAAGAAGGGTCTTCCCTAGAGGCTTCAGAGAGAGCTGGGCCTTGCTAACACCTTGCACTAGCACTTAGATGTCTGGTCTCCAGAAACGTAATAGAATAAATTTCTAATTGTTTATGGCACTTTGTTAAGTCTGACCTAGAAAATTACTATAGTAATTGTGGATGCTCTCTAAGTCACTGATTGCCTCACAAGAAATTATATTGTCAGGAAGGGCGTAGAGAAGCGTCTTCCCTACCACCCAAAACCAACAATCAAATACAAGTTCAGGAGGTGTACAAATGGACTTGTCTTAAGCTAGAGTAGAACTGAGGAAGAAAGGTCTGAGGGGTAATGATGGATAACTTGTGCTTTGAGAGTGAAAGTCTTCGCTCATGAAATTTTATGGTGGATTTTCCAACATTGTAAATGAGTACCCTAAAACCCCTTCCAGACAGACTAATAAAATGGAAGACTGTTAAAAAAACTCCCCGAACAACAAGCTCTGCTTTCATGAAAAATTATCCCCCATTGAAACTGTTGAGATCCTGTGAAAAAGAGGGAGAAATAGACTAAGAAATCCTGGTTAATGATCTAGGTGTCAGAAATGCCCGAGCTGAAGGAAGTGGACAGGTGAACATGAGACTACTGGAACAAAGACAGACAGGCATGTGAGAATCAGGTGGGGGGCAGGTCCAGAGTGAGTGAGAACACAGTCGAAATCTCCCGAAAAGAAGGGCTGAAAACCTGAAATTAACTAGCATTGCAAATTATTAACTGATAATGCTACAAATTTAGTGAGAACCAAAAATTGAGATTTTTAAGTTCCTCAATAAACAATGTAACTGTCCTTACCTTATTTAATGACTGAAGAACTTTTAAGAATTTCACCAGGACAGACTGAAGGTAATATATACAGCATTAAGGATCTCCGCATGTAAAGAATAGCAAAAACTTTTGGGGTACATAACAAATTGAGTCTAACAAACATCTATGTAAAGACGCAGAACACCAAGCAATGTATGTAACATAGTCCTTTGGTGGTATAGTCTTGGGCACACAAAATATATTTTGTCTGAATTCACTGTTTTATATTATGATAAAAGAATAGTACTTTATTATTTGGGGAGGGGGAAAAAAGAAATAGGCTTGAAAAAATAAACTCTATTGTGCCAAATTTTCAAAGTATAATTTTCTTTAGGTAATGGCGTATTTTTTGTTATTTCAAGAATATAAGTGGTATTGTTTAGTAAAATGACAATGAAATCTTGCACACATTTTCATTGTGAGATGAAACGAAGAACACCATTCCTGGGAAAAAAGCAAAAGATCCTTAAGAAGATAATTAAGAAAGTAAAGTAAGATAACGGATGTCAGGAAAGACTTAAAGTACCTCTTAAATATAGATTAGCTACTGGGAATGGAAGAACTGAGGAAGTGAAAGAAAGGAACAGATGATTTCAAATAGTGACAGGAGAGGACTAAATACAGCCATGAAATGTGCAGAGATCTGCCTTTAGAAAATCAAAGGAAAAGGACCCTTTGTCCCTTATCCAAATGAAAAAAAAAAAAAAAAACAACAAAAAAGCAAAACAAGCCTTGAGGTACGAGAGTGATAGAATGTGTGGGCAAAATACTGAACGATGCAAGAATATCAAAAGAAAACGGAAGTTCTACACAAGCCACTGTAACAAAAAAGAACTCAATGGTATTCAGTAATTTCGAGAGGTAGAGTATGAACAAGAACCAGTGATAATTAAGGAGGAAATTCAAATTACACTGAAGCAATTGTTGAAGAACAAGGAATTGACCAGCTTAGATGTTTCTTGAAACAAGTTCTGTTGTTATTCATAGTTATCCTCAAGTCACCTACAACTCATAATAACCCTATGAACAACAGGTATTTTTCCGGTTTTATCCTCATGAATTCAGACATGTTCAGGCCCATTGTTACAAGCAGTGTATCAATCCAGCTCACTGAGGATTTTCTTCTTTAACTTGTCCTACATTTTCCCCAACATGATGGCTTTTTTCCAAGGACTGGTTTCTCTTGACATATTCGATGCATGTGAGACAGTTTCACAATCCTTGCCTCTAATGACCCCTTTTAATGCCCTAAAAATGTAGACTTGTTTGCTCTTTTGACAGTCCATGGGATAATCATACTATTCTACAACATCACATTTCAAAGGCATTGATTCTTCTTCTGTCATCCTTATTCATTGCCTATCTTTCAGAAGCGTAAGAAATAATTGGAAAGACCATGGCTTGGTTCAGACACACCTTAGTCTTTAAACTGACATTCTTGGAGCTCTGGTGGCCTAGTGGCAAGAAGGTGTGTTGCAAACCCAAAGGCATGAGGTTCAAATCCCCAGATGCTCCATTAGAGAAGGAGGGGCAATTTCCTCCTGTCCAGTTGGATCTGATTCAATGGTACATGACAGAGGTGGGGGGTGACGAATAAATAAAGCCATACCTAAGCTGACATTCTTGCTCTAAGCACTTTGGAAAAGTCATTGAAAGCAGATTTTTCCAGTGTAACGTGTCTTAACTGCTGTTACTTTGGTTGTTGATTGTGGATGTATCTAAGAAGATAACTTTAATCTTTTCTCCATCTATCTTGATATATAATCCAGTGGTGAGAATTTCTATTGGCCAGTGGTGAGTATTTTTGTTTTCTTGATGTGGGGATGACATCCTTACTGATTATCTGAAGCAAGTGTGTTAAGTCCTCTTCACTTTCAGCAAGCAAGATTGTGTCATTTGCATAATGAAAATGTTGATGATGTTTCCACATTCTTCTTCATATAGACTAGATATATGGAGAAGAAAACCAAGAATTAGAAAAAAATAAGAATTTCAATATATTTCATTATTCTGATGCAATGCTTATACATAGAAGAGCAGACATTTGCTTAAACAAGAAAGAGGAATATTTAATGATTTTAAATCAGGAAAGTAGTAAATCAAATTGCACCATTTTATTGTACTCACTGAATTTTAATTCAGAGCAAATATTTCAAGAAGCTAAGTTAAATATCGAACAATATCACTTATATTACATGCAAGCAACATATGCTGGAAATTACCCAAAACCAAGTGGTACAACATATCAACAGAGAACTGCCAGAAGTACAGGCTGAGATTAGAAAAAGCTGTGGTGCTATGGATAGTATAGCTAATGTTTGATGGATCTTGGCTGGAATCAGAAAGTACCAGAGGAATGTCTACTGCCATAATGATCAGAAGAAAACTGAATAACAATTGGGTTTGGCTTTGCCTTTAAAAAGGCTTTTGTGGATCTCCCGAAGAAAACAAGCTTGGAAGCAGGAGTGGCGTCCACTTTCAAAAAAGATTGCTTCTGGAAACTCTATGAACTGGAGAAAAGATGAGAGTTTGGAGTTCAACACTTTTGTTCATAGGGTTGCTATGGGTCATCTATGACTCAACAGCACTTAACAACAACAACTCATTAAATAACCAAACCGAAACGACTGTAAGCAGTCAACTTTGACTCATTGTAATACTATAATAGGATACAGTAGAACTATCTTGCCCCAGAGGGTTTCCAAGAACACAATCTTGAAATATGATGGATGACTGCCATACATTTCCCAGTTGAGTGATGTTTTTGAACAATCAGTTCTTAAGTTAGCAGTCAAGTGGTTAGTCCCTATACCACCAGGGGTTCTTTACTGTACCTTTGTTGTTGTTAGATGCCGTTGAGTCAAATACGACTTATAGCAATCCTATGATCCTAAGACCTGAATCCTGTCCTATCCTGTACTCTTTTCATCATCTTTGATACACTAAATACTGTTGGTAAAGTTTCTGTACCAACCCGTCTCATTGGAGGTCTTCTTTCTCACCGACCCTCCATCTTTCCAATGATGTCCCTTTCCAAGGAGTAACTTTGCCAAGCTACATGTCCAAAGTGTGAAATACAAAACTTTGCCATATTTGCCTCCAAGAGGCACTGCGGTTATACTTCAAGACATAGCTGTTTGTTCTTTTGGAAGTCCACAGGGTAGTCAGAGCACAATAATAACCTGTCTTGACTTATTGTTGGACATATTTTACAAATAGATAATCTAAAGCGTTTGCAAATAATGGAAGAATTTCAGCAAATAGATTCAACAGTTCATGCAGATATCACATTATTGACAAAGAAATAGGAAGAACCATGTAAGAATTGCTCAGTGATGCACAATAATTTCTTGGTCTGGGAAATTATGAATAATGGAACTCTTTTTCACATAGTATTCTCTTTAAGCTCTGTTTTTCTTGGGTTTATGTAAAAATTGAAAGAATATTGTGAATGTTGAATAAACATCATATTAAATCCAGTAAAGTATAAACCAGTATAACATGTGTCAAAACAGAAGGGTCCAATTTTTCCATTGTATTTGCTTTTAATTGTCAAAGCATAATATTACACGACAGGTATTTGGCGCCCATGTTACAAAGTTCATTTTCATAAAAAGCGATAGCTAAGTAAAAGCATATTGTTTGAGGAATGGTGCTTGTTTATCTGTGCTCATAATGCAATCCAAAAGTTCCAGTGATCAGGCCAAATCTCCGGAATTGTGCTTCCTTTATTTACTGGCTCCTAACTAAATTTTATCTAAATAAACAAATCCATCCCAGGAATAATCTGTATAGGCAGTATCATCTTTTCTCTTCCACCTGCTCAGCTTCATTCAGCCTTTCTCGTGCAGTAGACAATATTGTCGTTGTTGTTGTTAAATATCATACAGACAAGTATAACTCACAGCGATGTTATGAATAATAGAGCTGAACTCTGTCCTATCCTGTGTCATCCCCACCACCCTTGACACATTTGAGTCCCTTACCACAGACACAGCATCAACCTTTCAAGCATGACATTCCTCTCCAAGGAATAGTCCCTTCTAACCACATGTCCAAAACACACGAAAGTAGAAAGTATAGGAAAATAGAAGCTAAACAGCAACAACAAAAATTGTGTGTGAGTCTATGTGTGCGCCATAATCTATTTAACTACCTATCTGTATAAAATTAATTGCTTCGTAGAAAATTTCCCTTTATAATAGGTTATTATTATTATGAAACTCCCCCCTATGACCAGCTTTGTAGACTTACTGAAGCAAATTGACATAACTTGTTCTCTTTGAGTGTCTGGGTCCAAACTAACAACATTTAGGTTAATATCTCGTTGCTTAACTTTTGCCTCACTGTTGTTGTTAAGTGACGTCGAGTCGCAGGTGACTCATAGTGACCTACGAAGGAGAGTCCTCAACACTTGGGTGCCTTTCATCCTCTCTCCAGGTTCATAGGGCTTCTGGAGGTAAACTATTATAGAAGTGGGTGCCACTCCTCCTTCCAAGCTTGTTTTAATTGGGGAGCTCCACCGCAGTCTCTGTTGTCCGCATTGGGTAGCCAACCGTTAACACATTTGACACATCAATGTCACAGTGTTCAGCCTCACAGCAACCACAAGTGACCGCAGGACGGCAACTTGTACACCAGGGCTATATGACCTAGAGGAATGTCTGAACAAAAACAATGAAAGACAGGCCTGAGGGCCGCGGATTAAAAATCACCCAACTTTGGCTCATTAGGGTTCATAAAACAAGCAAACAAGCAAGTAATTATGTGGGAATAAAATGGGCATAATGGAATGCTGAGAAAGAATATAGCAGTCATTAGATGTCATTTGACCACCTATCTATCAGTTGCCCACATGGCCTGGGATCACAGGGCTGCGCAACGCTGAAGCTGGGCAACGCTGCGGGGAGTGAAATGGGGCCTTCTAGATTACTGCCTCATTACATGACTATTTCCTTCTTGTTTCTTGGTATACATTCTTCTAGAAGCATTGGAGCGCCATTCTTTCTGTTATTTCCTCTTCTTTTTTTTTTAATACAGAGAGTTGCATGTTTAAGTCTTTCTCCTGCCTCTATGAGCATCTCAATGCGTTTCAAAGATATATTTAATATATCAAATTGAATGAAGTGGTGATAGGGGAATGTTGTCAGCAGAAAAGTGTTAATGCCATTGGTTCTTCAAGAATATTAACTGGATGGAATAAGAGGCAAAGATACTAAGAGGGGATTGACTTAGTCTGTCGGTCTGAGAGGCCCATTCACACTTAGATTTTCATGACAAAGAATCATGTACACAACACACATGTGTGTAATGGTGATGAAAGATGCAGGGCCAGCAACTTCCTTTGTGGGAACAACCCTGTGTAACAGTTTGATCCCAAGTTTCACTCATTAAATACTTTTATCCATCATCCTGCATTAGGTTGACATTCAGCTCAGAAGGTCACATGCATTTCTGTAAACAGGAGCACCAAAAGTCCTGTGGGGGTGTCAGTGCTTCAAGTGCTCAATTGAATAACTGAAGAGTGGGTGGTTCAAAACCAACAGCTGCTCTTTGGACAGCAGTCCGTTCTGTACAGTTTACAACCTCAGAAACCCTATGGGGCCGTCCTGCCTCTGTCCTAGAGGACAGCTGTGAGCAGAAGACACTTGACAACAGTGCGTTTGGTTTTCTGTTTAGGAGTCATTCTATTTGACTGAATCATCGGTCATACAAATGCCACAACTTCTTAAAAGTGATAAATGCTTTGTTTCTGAATGAATCTCTGCAATCTGTGCAGTTTATGGCACAGCAGCTCCCAGCCAGTGCTGCTCAGGTCTTCCAACTGCCCAGAGTTTGCTTCCATATTTTGATTTTAGTTCCTCACCTCCCATTAAATGAGACACTGAAGCCTGACACCTACCCTGGTGGTGTGGTATTCCCGGTGGAAGTCGGACTTGACTATTCTGGACAATGATTCCTCCTTAAACTTGGGTTTGAAGCAAATGCCTCATCACCTTCTTGAGAAGCTATAAAAGAGGTACAGAAAGGGCTTCATGACAGAAAGGGCTTCAGGTTACTGTACAACGCAAGGGAGGCTTCTTCTCAACAGTTACTTGCACACTGTGTGACATAATCACCCTGTTTTTACAACATGATGTGCATTATCGAACAATACAGACAAGGGCCAATACGATCTGAAGGACAAATAAGAGAGTCTTTTCTTTTTTCTTTGGAAAAAGATCCTATTTTAAAAAAATAATAACGTAGTATACACTGTATAACTAAACAAAAGCATAGAGAAGCATAGAAGGATAAATGAAACCTGGAATTAAAGACAAAAAGTGGAAAGAGTGTACTTACATTGTGATATTATAAATAATGTTACAAAATAAAGTGTGTATCAATAGTTGAATGAAAAAGAAATTCACTTTTTAAATTTTAATTCAAATCACAGTAGGAAAGAAGAGGAAAGAAAAGTACTATATTTTGGGTAGGGGACAAAAAGTGCAACAATGAAGAATGGAAATACAAAGGCTCCGTAACTTTCATTAAAATTAATTAATAACAAAAGTTCATTGGCATCAAATTTTCTCAGTGCAATATGTCATTTGATTTCTTGATTGACACGACACTTCCATGTGCGTTGATTGTGAATTTAAACAAAATAAAATCCTTGGTAGCATAAAAAAAATACTCAAACAAAAAACACAACCAAAACACTGGAGCCCTGCTGGCTTAATGTCAAGGAAATAACAAAAAAGAAAAGAAAATCCAACAACTTCCTTTTTACTTTCCACCCCCCATCATCCCTACTCCTCCTCCTCCTCCTCCTCCATCCCACTTCCATTACTCTTCCTGCTTCTTCTGACAGAGACTTTCCTTCCACACATGAGTCTGACAGCTGAATCTGCCATAGTTGAGAGGGAATGAGGGAGAATTTCTCTTTGTGCAAGGACCGCATGCCTACCTACATGGGAGCCCAAATAGGGTTCCCCTGGAAGAAAACACAACAGAGAAAGGCATCTCTTCATTTAGCAAAGACAAAAGGTATGCCTGAGTGTTCCTATATCAAAAGGCATTGGGTTACAAATCAGGCTGGAGAATGACAGGTGAATCCTTCATTCCAGGTTTCCATTGTCTTTCTTCTCAGGACCACTTGCTTAAGCCATTTTGACCTCTGGGTATTGCAAATGGGCTCTTCACAGGGGACACAGCAGGAAGGGGCATTTGTTGTTCTACCTTTTTCAAAGACTTCCTGAACTTTCCTGTTTTCATTTCTTTTCTCAGCAGGAAGAGAGAAAGAGAGAGAGAGACAGAGAGAGAGAGAGAGGAGGGAAGGAAGGGGAGAGAGAGAAGGAGGAACAGGAGAAGGAGGAAGGAAGAACAGAGAGAGAGAGAGAGGAGAGAAGGAAGGAGAGAGAGAAGGAGGGAGGGACAGAGGGAAGGAAGGAGAGAGAGAGAAGGAGGAACAGGAGAAGGAGGAAGGAAGAAGAGAGAGAGAGAAAAGGGAGAGAGAGGAGGGAAGGACGGAGGGAAGAAGAGAGAGAGAGAGAGAGAGAGAGAGAGAGAGAGAAAGAGAGAGAATGAATATGTTATAGTTAAACGGATGAATTACCTTTTATGAGGAGAAGAAAGCCAGAATTTGGACTTTATTCCCCCCTCACCACCAGAGCTGGAGCTTTTCAGAAGCTCATATCCTTTTAATGACTTAATCACCTAATTAGCTGACTGGCAAAGCAATGGATGACAACATGCTGGCTCTCAGCTAATCCCACTTACCTTTAAGGGATTAAGTCAGAACTGCTAGAGAAAGGCTCAGCTCTTTGACAGAAAGATTCCAGAGATAAAGCACAAGGGGAGAGAAAACCCAAAATAAACCCATTCCCCAGGAAATGGGAGTGACTGCTAGTATAAATCCTTTCTTTGAAGTCTTAGGCTGACAAGGGGGTCCTGTGTCTGCATACAGTCCCTCCGGGTCTAGTGTTGGCAGCCCCTTTCTGCCACACTCATTTCTCTTCCTTCCCTCTACCTCTTCATCAAACAAACAACCCTCTGCAAGTGTTCTAGAAAGTAACCGCTTTTAGGATAAGAAGAGAGACGCTACCAGGGAGAAGCAATGTCTTTGCGTGGACTTGAAGACGATAAATTGTGAAGTCTTCTGTAACTCCAGCATGTTCACGCAAGTTCACCTTCTTATACTTGTCATCAAATATGGATGGCTATGTCCTTTGAGTCAATTCCAACTGACATGAAAACATGAGTTGTGGGGGAAGCTGCTGCAGAAAGGGAGGGTGTTCTTGTCTGTGGTCCTTACAGAAACAGATCACAGATCTTGGCTCTTCAGCTCTGCTAGGTAGACTGGATCTCTCTACCTCCAAGTCAGTACTTCAGAGAGGTCCTGATTCGCAACTCCCCCGCTCCCCCCACCATGCCTAGGGACATGGGTGTTGCATCTGAAAAATCAAGAAAACAAAAATTCCCACCCGTGTCCTAATGGTCAATATCATGACAGATGGGCAAAAGACAGAAGTTACCAACATTTTCATTAGATCTACTATTAACACCTGTGGTAGCAGGAGCCAAGACATCAAAAGACACTGCATTGGGTTAACCTCCTGTCAAGTGCAGAAGAGCAAGGATGCCAGTTTTAAGACTAAGGTGTGCCTGCTACAAGCCAAAGTGTTCTCAGTTGCTGTCTATGAATCAGAAAGTTGGACAATAAATAAAGGAGTCTGAAAAAGAAATGATACTGAGGCAGGCTCAGGCCCAAGAAGACATCAGCTAAGCAAAACCAGTAAACCTTTTTAGGAGACTCAATCCCAGGAGCAGAGGCAGGTGAACAGCTCTAACAATATAAGGGAGATAGAAGTTTATCAATAAATAACAGAAAACCTTGTCCAGCAGCTGGGGATTGGCTGCCCAGGAACCAAATGAGAGAATTTAACTAACTCATGACTTTTCTATCTCTGTACCTAACTGACTTAAAGCCCTTTGGCACAAAAGTTTTAACCAACCAATCATAATGTGTGTAAACACTAACCAGTAGAAGAGACCCCAACCACTACCTCATAAGCCTATATAAAGAGAGAACACTTTGCATTCAGGAAGCCTCACTCTTGAGAGGCTGTGGTCTTTGTTAGTGCTCCCTGAGGATGATAGTTTTCCTTTCTTCATTAAAGGAGCTTGTAAGACTGTTCCTTCACTTGGAGTTGCTGAACAGGAGGTTGAATTCCCACAACAGTATCAGCCTTTGAACTGTGGTGTTGGAGAACAGTGCTGAGTGCTCTGTGGACTGTCCGAAGAACGAAGGATTCTGTCACTTTAGGAAGTGCAATTGGAGTACGCATTAGAGGCAAAGACAGTGAGAATTTTCTCACTTCCTTTGAGAATATTATCAGAAGAAACTCTGGGAAAATTATTTCATACTGGGAAAGGTGATGACTGGATGAAAAAGAGGATGACCCTCCAGGGGATGAAGTGCTGACACAGTGACTGCAGCAATGAACTTGACCATGGAAGAGATCCTGATAACAGTGTAGGATCAGGCAAGGTTCTAGATGGGTTTAGAGAGCTCACTAAGAGTTGTAGCGGACTTGAGGGCACCTAACAATAGCAGTGAGGAAATTGCAATGCTTATGCTGAGAGACAAAACTTGAATACATTTGGGAGGGAAAGCATTCATAATGTTATGGTTGGTTGTGTTTTTGGTTTTTTTTTTTAAATCCTGTGAACTCTTCGGGTTTGAGGAGTTTCTTTTGAGAAAGGAGGTTTGGTGGGTTTATGGGGTTTTTGTTTTTATTATTGTTTAGTTTTTAAAATTTTTTTATTTTAGTCTGGGTTGGTTTAGTTCCCTAAAAATAGAGCTGCAAGCAAATGATATAAAGTGAAGACTGAAATTCATGATTAACTTAATAGCAGCAGGCTGCTATCAATTCCCCCATGAATGTTTATTGAAACGATTTTTTTTTTACACCCAGATTGTGCCTTCTGAGACCTCTGCTGCCTACACACTTACCCCACGTCCTGTGCACACACTATTTACAGCATGTGTCTGCATGTGCTTGCTTGTTTATGGTTCCCTCTTACGCGTGAGTGCAGCTCTTCTCTGTCAGGTGCTGTACTGAGGTAGCTTGAGGGCTGCGGTGTGAATACACGCTGTGTGACTAGTATTTCAACACCAGCTGATCTCCTGTGATGGACAGGGTTCAGGGGAGACAGAATGAAAAAAGAGGTGGTCATGCACTTCTGAAACAACCAGCCTTTGAAGACCCCACAAACAACAAAAGGACACGGTTAGACACACTACTCGAGGTGAAGTGAAAGATACTCAGAATGACGACAGACAGAAGCAAGCTGTTTATTCATAATAAATGGTACATGAGACGTGTGAATTACGCATGTAGGGAAAACAGAAGTTGTTAAAAATTAAATAGAATGTATAAAGAGTCATTCTAGGCATTATGGTGAAGCTTCTTCTCACGTACTTTGGGCAAGGTATTAAGAGAGCTGATTCCTTGGAAAAGGACGTTATAGTCGGAAACTTGGAGGCTTGCTCAGTGAGGTGGAACGACCCAGTGACTGCAGCAGTGGAATCAAGTACACAATGTTATAAGGATGGCACAGGATAGGACAGCGTACAGATCAGCTGTTCGTAGGGCTACCATGAGTCATACTCGATTTGACAGTGTTTGACATCAATAATAACAATGTTTATGTAACCAAGAAAACTAGAAAACAGAAAATAAAAACAACAACAACAAAGAAAACAAAAACAGTATCTAGTTTTTTCATTTTTTGAATTGATTTTCATTCAGTCACGTATACATTTTTCATTTTTTAACAGTGATCACGATGGTATGCATTGTACTTTAATCTTTTTCAGTCTTCCCTAACTGCCAGGGGAAGGCAAAGAGGATTGAGAAGGAAAGTGAGGATGTCAGGGAATATGCCAGGGTTCCTTTCACAAGCCCAGGACAGAAGGTAGATTTCATGGCACTCTCCTATTTTCAATCATCCTTGTGAATGAAGTGAGCCTTGGGCTCATAAACACATTCAGAAGAATAAGGCTGAGTGTCTCAAAACTTCTGGATTATAATGGAAAAAGTTTCCTGGGCCTTATTCCACCTTGGTCTCACGTAACATTTCCAAAGTGCTTCCCTTTAAGTGGTAGTTGTACTTTAAGCAAAGGAGTCCCAGTGTGAAGTGCAGACAAGACTCCAAGGACATGCCAAGGGCAGTCCCCTCTGGTAACAAGTGTGAACAAGATTTGTTCTGTGTCTTGGGACAGGAATATAATGAAAGGAATATTAAAACCTTCTCAGTTAATTTGACTTTACCGTTCTATGCAAGAGAG
>NW_006399875.1:1040742-1046969 GCF_000299155.1 Elephantulus edwardii
CTCTCCCTCTCTTCATCTCTTTTGTCCCTCTCTTCATCTCTCCTCCCTGTCCCTCTTTCTGTCCTTCTCTCTCTCTCTGTTAGGTGCCATCAAGTTCACTATGACTCACTAATCCTATGAACAATGTATTGGAGACTTGTCCTATCCTGTGCCATCTCACAGTCTCTGATATGTGCAGATCCATTATTACAGTTACTGTGTCAATACATCCTGTTGAGAGTCTCCCTCTTTCTTTGACCTTCCTTTTCCAAGGGCTGACCCCCTTCTGGAAACATGTCTAAAGTATATGAGACAACATTTCTTTGTCCTTACTGCTGAGGAGCAACCTGGAGCACTTCCTCCATGATAGACTTGTTTGTTCTTTTGGCAGTCCATGAAATACTCAGTCCATAAAATACTCTTTTTGACAACACAGTTCAAAGGTGCTGATTCTTCTGCCATCCTGATTTGTTGTTCACATTTCAAAAGCATAGCAAGCAAATGAAATACCATGGTTTGTATAAGGCAGACCTTAGTCTCTAAATTAACACACTTGGGTTTTTTAGCACTTTGAATAGGACCTTAACAGCAGATTTCTCTAAATCTTTTGATTTCTAGATTGCTGTTAACAAGAGTATTAATTGTGGACCCAAATATAATGAAATCATTAACAACTTTCATCTTTTCTGCATCTGTCATGATGCTGCCTATTGGTACAGTCATGAGGATTTTTATTTTCTTGATGGCGAGATGGATTTCAAGTCCTCCTCATTTTTAGCAAGCAAGGTTATGTCATCTGCACAAAGTTGATGTGTCTTCCTCTAATCTTATGCCAGATTCTTCTTCAGAAAATCAGCTTCTTATATGATTTGCTCAGCCACAGATCAGATTGAATGAATGTGGAGAAAATATACACCTTTCTTGATTTTAAACCGTGTAGTATTCCCTTGTTCTAGTCTAACAAGAGCTCCTTGTTCTATGTAGAGGTTTCTTATAGACACAATTGTGTGATCTAGGATTCCCACCCATCTCCATCTGAACAATAATTTGTTATGATCTACACAATTAAGTGCCTCTGCATGGTTTATAGAACAAGTAACAATATTTCTGGTATTTTCTGCTTTCAGTCAAGATTCTTCTGACATCAGCAATGATATTTTTTATTCTATTGCCTCTTCTGACTCCAGCTTGAATTTCTGCTAATTCCCTGTTGATGTACCATTCCAATCATTTTTTTTTATTAATCGTCGTCAATATTTTACCTGCACATTATATTCGTGATATTATTCAATGATTTTTGTCTTCTATTGAACTCTAATCCTCTTTTTGGGGGATGGGAACACATATGGATCTGTTCCAGCCAATTGACTAGGCAGCAATCCTCCATAGCTGTTGGTTGAGACTAGCGTGCTCTTCCAAGGCTGCATCTGTGTTCTGGAACTTAATTGATATTCAATCAGTTTATGGTGCTGTTCTGGTTTTTGTCAATGCCTTCACCACACTTTGAACTTCTTCCTTCATTACCCTTGTATCTTGATCATATTCTACTTCCTGAAATGATTCCGCGACCAACAATCCTTTTGAGTACAATGACAATGTGTATCCATTCTATCTTCTTTAGATGCTTCCTGTATTCGAGATTTTAGTCCCATAGAATTCTGAGAATTGAATCATAAGTCTTAAAATTTGGTTTTTACACTTCTTTCAGCTTAAGAAATCCCAAATGTGGTCTTCAATTTTTATTTTCTAACTCCAGCTCTTTGTAGATTTTCTTGTAATAATTTGCTTTGTCTTCTCAAGCTGCCTTTTGAAATCTACTCATTTCTTTCAGTTCATCGTTTTTTTTTTCTCTCTTTATTTGGGCCTCTCTACTCTCTAGTGGAATTTTCAGAGTCTCTTCTGACATCAGTTTTAGTGTTTTTATTCTCCTCTGTCATTTTAATGATCTTTTGCTTTCTTCATACATGATAATCTTTATCTTACCCTGCAACTAAACTGGTCTTAGATCATTAGTCTTCAATATATCAAATCCACTCTTAAGGTTGTTTTTAAATTAAGGTGAGCTGGATTGAAGGTCTTAATTTTGGTAGTAGTAGACTCCTGCTTGAACTTCAGGTGGTTCCCTATGTATATACTGTTCTAGCTATTTTTGAATGATCTTCAGGAATATTATGCTTGAATGTGATAGTAGTGATATTATTCAATATATTCCACATTACACATTCAGTTGGATAATCTTTCTTAGGAATGGGAACAAATATGGACCTATTCCAACCTATTGGCCAATTTCTTGGAATAGACTGGTTTGGGGGCTAAGGTGCCTCTGATTCAGGTCGTGGTCTTTCTAATCACTTGCTATGCATCTGGGAAGTGGACAATGAATAAGGATGACAGAAAAAGAGTTGATGCCTCTTAGCTGTGGTGTTGGAGTAGAGCATTGAACATCGTATGGAAGGTCAAGAGAACAAACAGAAATGTCTGAAAAGAGTACAGACAGAGTGCTCTTTGGAGGCAAAAATGATGGGGCTTCACCTCAAATACTTTGGGCATGTTGCCAAGAGGGACTATTCCTTGGAGAAGGACATCATGCTGGGAAGCATGGAGGGTTGGTGAAGGAGAGGAAGACCCTCAACTAAGTGGATTGACATGGTAATTACTGTAATGGGCATTTGTGTGTCAGGAAGTATGAGGATGGTGCAGATATAATAGAGCTCAGATCTTTTGTTCTTAGGGTCTTTATGAGTTGTACTCAATTCAAAGGCACCTAAGAACAACAAGTAAACTGATGGATTATCTTCAACTTCAGTTGGAACGGTCATGTTGAGTAGTTGCAGATCTATTCCACAGTCAATCCATACCTTATTTTGACAGTTGATGTTGAACTTCTCCATTAACTCTTTCTTCAAAGGTGGTCAAACTGATTCCATTATAGTTCTTCAGGTGAGGTCCACGTGTACAGTCATATACTCACTTAAAAATAGTATTAACAGTGAAAAAATTGGAAAATTCTAGAAATACAAGGAATGACTTTGAATTGAACATTTGCAAACTTAATGAAACAACTTCTGAACAAAGATAGAAACTTCCTTCTGGTTCTATCTACTAGACTTACCTTAGTCTCATACTGACAGCTGAACAGACACTTCAGGGGTACCAGGGGGGGAAAATCTACCTATTAATAAGAGAGGCTTCAATACAGCAATCCTCACAGGACGTCATAAATTGAGAACATTAGGGTAGGCAGCATGGTGATAGAGACCAGTGGGTAAGCTGTAGGTGGAATGGGTGATTTTAATCTGCTGCACTTAGGCCTGGTTTAAATTGTTTGTTTTTTGGTTGTTTTTTTTTTCTTTTCTTTTTGGTCAAACATTCTTCTATGTGGTATAGCACTGCTCTGTGCATTGCTGTACAGAGGTAACTCATGGTTGCTGTGATGTTGAACACTGTGACACTGGTGTGTCAAATGTGATAATGATTACCCATGGTGGACAGTGTTTGCTGGAGCTTCCCAATTAAAACAAACTTGGAAGCAGGAGTGGCATACACTTCTGAAATGGCTTGCTTCTGGAAACTCTAAGAATAGTGCTCAGGTCTTTTGTTCATAGGGTCTCTAGGAGTTGTCTACAACTCGAAGCACTTAACAACTAACAACAACATCAGGTAAAAGCTCATTTCTGTATAAGGGCCACACATCACTGGTGGTTTGAATCCAACAGTAACTCTGAGATGAAAAGATGAATAATCACCTCACGTCCAAATACTAGAAAGTAAACTCACTAGCAGGTTCAGTATGAATTTGTTCCATCTTTATGGTAATGAGTGAGTAAGTGATTGTTATACTATTGTTCTTGTTAGGTGTCATAGAGACAAGTAAGACTCACAGAAAACTTAGAGCAACAACACTGAGACTTGTCCTATTTGCCCTCACAATCTCTGTTATGATTGAGGTCATTGATAAAGTACCTGTGTCAGTCCATCTTTTTGAGGGTCTTCCTTTCTTTTTCTGATCTTCTATTTTTACCAAAACAATGGTAGGGTTGTTTTTTTTTTTTTGGTTGTTGTTTTGTTTTAAGGCCTGTTTACTCCAGTCAGCATGTCCAAAGTACTTGAGATGAAGTTTCACCATCTTCCCTCTAAGAAACACCCTAGTGATTGAAACACACACACACACACACACACACACACACACACACGCACTGTTGTTATATGCTGTCAACTTCCCTTTAACTCTATAAAGAATAGCTCTCTGGCCGGTCCTATATTGAGTCAATCTCACTGTCTCAACACATCTAACCCAGTAACTGTGTCAATCCAACTCTTCAGGGGTTTCCTCTCTTGCTCTGCCCCTCAGTCCTTCCAAGCATGATGTTCATTTCCAAGAATTGCTCTTTCCTGGCAATGTGAAAAAAATATAGCAGATAGAGTTTAAAAATCCTTGCCCCCAGGGAGCAACTTGGTGTCACCCTCTCAAGGACAAGTCTGTTTGTCCTCTTGGTGTTCATGGTATGTTCAGTACTATTCTCTAGCAACACGACTTAAAAACATTGATCCTTCTTCTGCCATCCTTAGTAACTGCCCAACTCTCTGACGCATACCAAGCATTTGAAAGACTATGGACTGGATCATGCATACCTTAGTCTCTAGACCTATATTGTTGCTCTTGGCTACTCTAGAGAGGTCCCTGAGAGCAGATTTCCCCAAAGCAATTCATCTTTTGATTTCCTAACTGCTTGTGCCAAGAGTGTTGATTGTGAAACTGAGTAAATTGAAATTGTTAATAACCTGAATATCTTCTCCATCTATCATGAAGCTGTCAGTTGGTCCAGTGGTGAGAAACTTTGTCTTCTTGATATTGAGTTTCAATCCATATTGAAGCATGCAGTTCTTGACCTTCTGGAGCAAACAATTCAAACCCTCCTCCTGAGTTTCAGTAAGCAAGGTTGTGTCATCTGCATAATGCAGGTTCCTGATGCTCCAATCCTGATGCCACACTACTCCTCAGCCTTCTGAGTGATAAGTACAACATATAGATTGAAAAGCTTTGGAGACAGAACACACCCCTGATATACTCCTTTCCTGATTTTCAACCATTCAGTATTTCCTTATTCTGTTCTCATGCTTACTTCCTGGTCAAAGTGTAGATTTCGCATGAGCATAGTTAAGTGTTCTGGGATTTCGATTCTCCTCTACGTTAGTGACAATTTATTTTGATCCACACAGTCAAATTCCTATGCATAGTCAATGAAACACAGATAGACATTCTTCTAGTACTCTATTTTAAGCCAAGATCCATCTGACTTTCGCTATAATGTCACTAGTGTCACAGTCTCTTCTAAATACAGCTTATATATCTAGTAGTTCTTTGTCAATGTACTATTCCAATCATTTTTGGATGATCTTCTGTAGGACTTTGCTTACATGTGATATTGTTTGATAATTCCCACACACTGTTGGATCTCCTTTTTCTTTTCTTTTTTTTTTTTAGTAGGAATAAATACAGATCTCTTCCAGTCAGAAGATCAGGTAATTATTCTCCAGATTTATTGGCAGAAACTTGTGAGTAGATCCAGGCTGCATCTATTTGTTGAAATATGTCAGTTGTTTTTCCATGAATTTCTGAGGCCTAACTTGTCAATTACTTCATCACCATTGTTTTTTAATCACATGTTGTTTCATGAAATTCTTCTGTGTCAGCCACTTCTTTTTGGTAATGTGACGCTGTGTACTCCTTCAATCTTCTTTTATACTTCTTGGATAAGTAAATATTATTCCCATACCTTAATTAAATTTTACTACTTAAGACTTGAATTTTTTCTTTCAAGAACAAGAATCCCAGAACACTTGATTTTGCCTAATATGAAACCTATACTTGGACCAGGAAACAGTCCTCACAACAGAGCAGAGAAGCACTGCAGGTTTCAAAATCAGAAAGGGAGTGTGTCAGGGATGCATCCTGTCTCCATACCTTTTCAAACTATGTGCAAAACAGATCATTTGGGAGGCTGGACTTTATGAGGATGAATGTGGCATAGGGATTGGAGGAAGATTAATTAACAACAATAAAAACAGATGACACAACCTTGCTTCCTCCCTGAAACTGAAGAGTACTTGAAGTGCTTGCTGCAGAAGGTCAAGCATTATACAGTCTTCAAAATGGATTGAAGCTCAACATCAAGAAGACAAAAATTGTCCCTACTAGGCCAATTGGTAGCACCATGATGGATGGAGAAGAGATTGAGATTGTTAAC
>NW_006399875.1:1048294-1073495 GCF_000299155.1 Elephantulus edwardii
CAATGTGCTCTAATATGTCAGGAAGTGTGAGGATGACACAGAGAGGACAGAGTTCAGATCTCTTGTTCATAAGGTCTCTCTGGGTTATACTTGATGACACCTCACAACAAAAATAACATTCATTATTCAAATCTCAGTTGCATTGTGAGTGACTGAAGAGATGAGGCCGGAATCAGGTGCACTTTAGTCTTCAAACTGACATTGGAACTCCTCAATAATTTAGACAAGGCTCTGATGGGTCCAAGTCTCTTTGAGACCTTCCAGTGAACCACTGAACCCAAGGGACAGGAGTAGGAGTGGGGGAACTGAATGAAGAGGGGACTGTTGAGGTCAGAAACCATAATTAGACAAGACTTCAAACTTTAGGGATGCTATTGACTCTACACTGCTTGTAACTGGTCTTCCACTAATCTTAATAGAACAAATAATGAATAGAATCATATTCAGTCTTTCTACCCCAGAGACCCATATTTGTTCCCATTCCCAAGAAAGATAGTACAACAAAATGTGGAAAATATCAAACAGTATCATTAATGTCACATGCAAGCAAAATATTGTTGAAAATCATTAAAAGAGAAAAAGAAAGAAAGAAAGAAAGAAAGAAAGAAAGAAAGAAAGAAAGAAAGAAAGAAAGAAAGAAAGAAAGAAAGAGAAAGAAAGAAAAACAAAAAAGCCTGGAACAATGCATTGGAAAGCAAATGCCAAAAGTTCAAGCTGGGTTTAGAAAAGTCCAAGGCACAAGGGATATCATTGCTAATGTTAGGTGGATAGTGGGTGAAACCAGAGAGTATCAGAAGAATGTCTACCTATGTTTTATTGACTAAACAAAGACATTTGATTGTGTGGTTCACAACAAACTATGACTAACATTGAGAAGAATGGGAGTCTCAGAACACTTAATTGTGTGCATATGAAATGGAACAAAGAAATTCTTCATGGTTTAAAATCAAGAAGGGTTTTCATCAGGAGTGTATCCTTTCTCCATACCTACTATGCCTGTTTAATCTGTAAGCGAATAGTTCATGAATTTAGGCTCTATTAAGAATGATGTGGTATCAGAATTGGAGGAAGACTTATTCTATGCAGATGATACAACCTTGCTTGCTGAAAGCAAGGGGGACTTGACTACAGCTTTCAATAGGAAAACAAAGGTCCTTACCACAGTGCCAGTAAGCAACATCATGACAGGTGGAAAAAAGACTTGAAACTGTTTATGATTTTATCTTTCTTAGATCCACAATCAACACACTTGGTACCAGCAGCCAGGGGATAAGGAGATTTTGCTCTGGGCAAGTTCACTGACAGGGACTTCTCCAAGGTACTGAAAAGCAATGATGTCAGTTTGAAGTTGCTCCTGATTCGTCATGCTCTTTTCAATTACTTGCTATGCATTTGAGAGCTGGATAATTAATAAGGATGACGGGGAAATTGCTGTCTTTGAATTGTGGTGTTGAAGAAGTGTACTGAGTATTTTATGGATTGCCAAAAGAATGGACAGGTATATCTTGGAAAGAGTGAAGCCATAGTGCTGCTTATAAGCAAAATGGCTAGGAATCATCGCTCTTCCTTTGTGATTATTCTATAAATATCATGCTTGGAAAGGTGGAGGGTCAGCTAACAAGAGGAATGTCCACACTGAGATGGATTGACATGGTGACTGCAGCAATGGGCTCAAGTGCATCAGAGATTATGAGGACAGCACAGGTTAGAATAGGATTCAGATCTGTCCTCCATAGGGTCACGATGTACTCGACTCCACAGCACCTAACAACAACAACCCCTGAATGTGACATATTCTTCCATTTATCTAGGACTCTTTTTGCTTCTTGTAGTATCATTTTGTAATTTTCATTATATAAGGGTTTTTTGTGTCTCTAGTTGGATCTGTTCCTAAGTATTTCATTCTATGGTTAACTATTTTAACTGGCATATTTTTTTCTTATTTCATTTTCCACATACTCATTTCTACTCTCACAGCTGACATTCCCAATGCAATTTGTCTCTTGATGTCCTGGCTGCTGTTTGTTGATTGTGCAGTCAAGTAAGCGAGAACTGTTAACTATCTCAATCTCTTCACCATCCATACTGAAGCTGCCAATTGGCCCAGTGGTGAGAATCTTTGTTTTCTTGATATTGAACTTCAATCCGTATAGGAGGCTGCAGTCCTTGACCTTCTGTAGCAAGCGCTTCAGGTCCTCCTCAGTTTCAGCATGCAGGGTTGTGTCATCTGCATAACGCAGGTTGTTGATGACTCTTCCACCAATCCTGATGCCACATTCCTCCTCATACAGCCCAGTGTCGCGGAATCTTACTCTATCTTAAACCAACTTCACCACCACTGACAAACTAGATCCACTGATATAATAAATGTGTCAATCCATCTCTCCATGGTCTTCCCCTCCTGTGCAGACCCCTCTACCCTTCTAAGCATGATGGCCTTCTCCAAGGCCTGAACCCTCAAGACAACTTGCCTAAATCATTCTTTTCATTTCAGCTGGATCTGTTATAACATCACCTACTGCATTTCTTATTTGTATTATTTGTGTCTTTTATGTTTTCCTTTGTTAGGTTTGTCAGTGATCTACCAATTTAATTGACCCTTTCAAAGAATTAACTGTTTTCTATGCCATTTCTTTATGCTGGTATTTTAATAATTTCCTTTTTTTAGAGGTTGTGGGGATTGTTTGGTGTATTTTTATTTTTGTTGGAGGTATCGTATTAGTTATCTTTTTTCTTTCCTTTTGATGTGTTTGCTTGTTTGCTTATTGAATTTTGCTGCTATGAACTGACCTATAAGTACTGCTTTTGTTGTATCCCAGAGGTTTTCCGCCATCATCACTTTTAAGGAAGTTTATTATTGTACTTCTTCTAAGATAAATTTGTTTGGGTTTTTTTGGCATTCCTAACATGTTCAACATTCTGTGCCAAGACGGTAATTCAAAGGAATCAGTAGTCTATGTTATTCCATTTCCAGCTCTCATATGTAAACAAGTGATAATACATGTTGTGTCGTACAGCTAATGAACCTTAGTACACTTATTTATAATAACCTTTGTCCACAAAGTCACAGTATTCATTTATTATATATCTTTTAATTAATACTTAATTTAGAAAGCTCTATCTTCTATCACTTTCATTGGAAAATGGGAAATAATTGATTTTGTTTCAAGTGCACATATCCAGACATATACACACACAATGTTTCATTTTTCTGAAATTATATTGCTTTCATAGGCTAATAATATATTCTTAGCATTTCTTAGTCAAATTCAGAAAATTAAACTTTATTTTTACTGAACAGAGACTTCTCATTGTCGCTAGCCTCCAAATATGCCCTCGGTTCTACCATCTCCTTTGGCATTCTTGATTAACTCACACATAAATAAAAGGAAGATTCTTTGGGAACATGGGCCTTTACATCTTAAAAACTTCCTTATCAAAAATAAACAAACTTCTTAGTCATAAGAACTCTCAATACTTTTTCCTTAGTGAAGTGAAAATAACTCTTCACTTTTTAGAGTATCTTCCTTCCAAATAATAAAGAAAAAGTATGACGCCACTTCACAGAGGAGAAATCTGAGGAACATGACCTCAGCCAGGAGATCAAGGTGACTATCCACAGTGACAGACCTATGTCCACTCTTCTACCACAGAGATCCCTACGGGATCTGCCAACTGTGGGAATATTATGTACATTTTGACTATGGATATATCTATTCTTCCTTTATGAAACTTTCTTATCTCCAATTCCATGTGATTCTTCAGCCCTATGATATCCACTCACTGCCGGGGAGCTGATTCAGATGCATAGTGACTTTTCAAAGACAGAGTAACACTACCCCATAGTATTTTTCAAGGCTGTAAATCATTATGAAAGTAGACTGTCTCATAGTTCTCCCGAGGAGAGGTGAGTGAATTTAAATTCTTGTTAGCGATCATTTATTTAACCAGTGTGACCAGAAATAGGCCTTGAAAGCCCTAAGAATGCACTGTATTTCTGCTTCATAGTTCTTTATCCAAGTTTATAGGCAGAGGTAATGATAATATCCCTCCTTTTGTCTACATACAGAGAAAGCACTATATCCTTTTGACGTTCATTAGCATGTGTGGGGCCTTTTTCATCCTTAAATTTTCCAAGACATGGTGTATTGGCTTTACAACGAATATGCAGCTAAATAAGCTCTAAAATTTAAAAAGAAAATCTAAAAAGGTTAAAGTAATAGTTCCCAATTTTTAGGAGGTGAAAAAGAGTTTCTATAGCTATAAGGTAATGTTTTGACTCCTATCTCTAATTTTACCAAGACTTGGAGAACCAGAAAAGCTAAATGAAGTTTTTCTTTCTGGGAGGTGCTGGGTGACACCACTGAAACCTGCCCAGCTTTGAGCCTATTGAGGACCTTCCAAGCAAGAAAGCCCACCTTTGTTTGGAAGCTCTAATATCCGATGTGAAACAAGGGGCATGTCTATTGTGCCTGTCACCAGTGGCTCTATTAGGAACATTTAAGGCTTTTCCTGAGCTACATGGTGCATGGTGTAATTCCATTTTCTCCATGACGGCAGGAAAGGGAAATCAGGTAATTAAATGTGAGAAAGCCCAGGGGGGATGGGCAGCCCTTTCTGCTCAGTTAGCTTTCCCAATGGAGTCGCCCAGCTGTGGCAGCCCCAAGTGCCCCTGGGAGGACCCACGGACGCACAATGGCCCCATGCCTCCAGGATGCTCCTCAGAGCACACAAGACTCGTTGTCAGGAACAAATAAACCAGCCATGTCCTGCTCAAGTGCCACTGCTTCCCATCAGCTTGAAAAGCGCAAACAGGCGGGGCCTTCAGACAGGGCAACCTGCTTCACGCTCTGGGGCTTCATTGTCTGGAAGCAGATGGAGGGGCTCGGGGGCGTGGCTGGCATCCAAAGTTTACAAGGAGAAGGGCAGGAAGTGGGAAGGGAGGAGGCAGAAGAGAGGGAAAAAATGCTGCTTGAAAAAGTGAGTCATTTCAACAGAGGAGTTCACTTTGTGTTAAGGAGTCGACTTTACAATGGCATGTTATACACATTCTAGGATGACCTAGACAGAAGAAAGCAGGTGATGTACTTGCACAAATCTACCAGTGAAAACATTGTGGGTTGCCGTGGTCGGATATGATCCACCATTGATCACAGAATCTTTGGTTCTTCTGTGCAGGGTGTCATTATGAGTCATGGCAACAGCGAATGAATGAACGTGAAATTCCCTTTCTATAGACTTTAATACCAGGTCTATGCTTTTCAAATTCACATGGCCAAGAAACTCTCCCGAGGGTTTTAAAACATTGGCTCTGGGATTTGTTGTTGTTGTGAGTTGCCTGTGACTCATAGCAACCCTTTGTACAATAGCCCTAGACCCTGCTCTACCCTGTGCCAATCTTACTGTCTCTGACTCACTTACACCCATTACCCCAGTCACTGAATCAGTCCATCTCTTGGAGGGTCTTCCTCTCCTGCGCTGTGCCTCCACTTTGAAATTTGTTCACAATAATACACTACTCCCTGGAGTGCAAGAAATATAGAGTTGTGGGTAACTGTACCTGTCCACCAAAGAGCTCACCATCAAGATTGGAAACTAATTTGCCCTCTATTTCCTATCGATGGTCGAGGATATCTACCACTTGGTTTGATCGGTCAGGATGGGTCTTCAAATAAATAACTATGTTTGACATTTCAATTTAGTCCTTACAGTTGTGAATACATTTTTATGCTGAACACTTTTACAGATCATTTACATTCCTGTGTTTCTTTATATAAGAACAATGATGGGGGGAAATGTACTCATTTATGTGTAAATTGTGTTAACAGAATAATTTGCATAACCATATTCATCTGATATTGTTAAGTTTATATGCTTCAATTTTAAGAATAAGCAATTGTATATCTTAAAAAGATAAAAAGAGGTCTGCAAAGGAAGAACACAATTTGATTTAGTGATTTTTATTTTCAAAGCAAATGACTTCACAGATTGGTTTTTTTTAAGTGATGAGAAGATGAAGCCAGAGAAAAGCAAACTAGTCCAGTATGAAATGTTTGCCCTTAGAACAGAATTCTGTTACAGCAGACTTTCCTATGGATTTTGTTTTACTACCGGCAAATCATACTGGATTTCCAACCACATGACGTGCGGTTTGAGTAAGGAAAGGTCCTGTAATTAAGGGAAAAGTCGTAACAGTCTACGGCATTACAGCCCGTTTCCCAAACAAGAGCAGAGGAAACTAATTTTAAGCTGATTCTTTCCTTCAGTCTTACAAATGATCCTTCTAAAAGCCCCCAAATCAGTCTATGCCATCACCCTGCCTGAATTTTCTCTCTTGAGTTTTGTACCCTTGAATGACCATCCCTGGCTCCTCAGGTACGGCTGGTCACTGTACACCGGTGTTACTACCTCCATAAATTTACATTTGATAGACCCAGAAAGCATCAAAAGGAGATGGAGGGAATACACAGAATCATGGTACCAGAAAGAATTGATTTCAAATTTCAAGAAGTACCAAATGAACAGTGGCCAAAGGTAATGAAGAAGGTAGTGGAAGCTGCATTGAATGCATTGGCAAAGAATAAGGCCCCAGGAATTGATGGGATACCAATTGATTTATTTCCATTTAAGGGATGCAGCCTTGGATGCGCTCATCAATCTGTGCCAGGAAATTTGGAGGACAACAATCTGGCCGATGGATTGGAAGAGGTACAGATTTGTTCCCATTCCCAGGAAGGGTGATTCAACTGAATGTGGAAACTATCAAACAATATCACTGATGTCACATGCAAGCAAACTGCTGCTCAAGGTCATTAAAAAATGGCTGGAACAGTACATAGGTAAGGAACGGCCAAAAGTTCAAGCAGGATTTAGAAGAGGCCATGGCACCAGGGATATGATTGCTGATGTCAGGTGAATCCCACCTGAAAGTAAGGAATACAGAAAGAATGTTTATTTGTGCGTTATTGACTATGCAAAGTCATTTGACTATGTGGATCATGACAAGTTACGGCTGACATTGAGAAGAATGGGAATCCCAGACCACTTGACCTGTGCTCTTGAGGAACATATACCTAGACCAGGAGGCTTTTGTGTGAATGAAACAGGGGAGCACAGTATGGTTTGGAATTGGGAAGGGAATGCATCAGGGATGTATTCTATCTCCATACCTGTTCAATCTATATGCTGAACAAATTGTCCCAGAAGCTGGACTCTGTGAAGAGGAGTGTAGTATCAGGATTAGAGGGAGACTCATCAAAAACCTGTGTTACTTAGATGACACAACCTTACTTGCTGAAAGTGAGGAGGACTTGAAGCATTTGTTGCAGGAGATCTAGGAATGCAGCCTGCAGTAAGGAGTTTGTCTCAATATCAAGGACACAAAGATTCTTACCGTTGGACCAATAAGCCGTGTCATGATGGATGGAGAGGAGATTGAAACTGTCAACAGCTTCATCTTTGTGGATCCATAATTAACACCCTTGGTACAAACAGTCAGGAAATAAAGAGACACATTGCACTGGGAATATCTGCAGTTAGGGACCTTTCCAAATTTTTGAGGGCTAGTGATGTCAGTTTGAGGACCAAGGTGCTTCTGATTCAGGCCATGTTCTTTCTGATTACTAGTTGTGCATGTGAGACCTGGACAATGAGTAAAGATGACAGAAAAATAATTGATGCCATTGAGCTGTGGTGTTGGAGAAGAGCACTGAACATCTATGGATGTCGGAGAAAATGAACAGATATATCTTGGAGCGGGTGCAGCGAGAGTGCTGTTTGGAGACAAGAAAGGTGAGGCTTCATATCACATACTTTGGACATGTTGCTAGGAAGTGCTATTCTTGGAGAAGGACATTATGTGGGGAAGGGTGGAGGATTGGCAAAGAAGAGGAAGACCCTGAATGAGGTGGATTGATACGGTGACTGCAGCAGTGGGCTCTTGTGTGTCAGGAAGTGTGAGGGTGGCACGGGAGAGAACAGGGGTCAGATCTTTTGTTCATAGGGTTGCTGTGAGTCGTGCTCGACTCAATGGAACCTAACAACCATGACAAACTAATTTGTTATTGTTGTTGTTATTGTTAGGTGGCATCGAGTTGCATATGACTCATAGCGACTCTATGAACAGCAGATCAGAACCCCATCTCATTCTGTGTTATCCTCACACTTCCTGACACACTAGAGCCCATTGCGTCAGTCACGATGTCAACCCACGCGGTTGAGGGTCTTATTCTCCTTCACAGACCCTCCACCCTTCCAAGCATGATGTCCCACTACAAGTAATAGCCCCTCCTAGCAACATGCTTGAAATATGTGAGGCAAAGCCTCATCATCCTTGCCTCAAAAAGAATACTGTCTGCACCCTCTCCAAGACGTTTGTTCTTTTGGCAGTCCATGGGATGTTCCATGTTCTTCTCCAACACTGCAACGCAGATCTTTCTTAGATGTGTGTGATTCTGGTAATGGTCTTTCTGATCACTTGCTATACATCTCAGAGCCTGACAATGAATAAAGATGGCAGAAGAATTGTTTCCTTTGAGTTGTGGTGTTGGAGAAGAGCACTGAACATCCCATGGACTGCCAAAGAACAAGCAAATATGTCTTGGAGAAAGTGCAGTCAGAGTGCTTCCAGGAGGCAAAGATAATGAAGCTTTACCTCATTTACTTCAGGCATGTTGCTAGCAGGGACCATTCCTTGGAGAGTGATATGATGGTTGGAAAGGCAGAGGTCGGTGAAGGAAAGGAAGTCCTTCAACCGGGTGGCTTGCCACAGTGATTGCCACAATTGGCTCTATCGTGTCAGGAAGTTTGAGGATGGCAGGTATAAGACAGGAATTTGGATGTGCTGTTCATAGGGTTGCTATGTGTTGTATTTGACTTGACAACACCTAAGAACAACAACAGCTCATTTAGATCTGCATCACTTTCTGCATTATTAATCCTTTAAGGTCAGTGATGTTCATTTCTGGGCTCCGGGTGCCAGCTCATCAAGTCCTCCAGGATATGAGAGGATCCACACGATTCAAACAAAATGAAACACTAATACTATCTAGTCTACAATGAAAAAAGATAACAGACGAGGAAGTGATGCCCTTGAGTTGTACTGTTGGAGAAGTGTACTGACTATTCCATAGACTGCAAAGGAACAAATATGTGTCTCAGAAAAAAGTGAGTCCAGAGTGCTCCTTGGAGGTAAAGATGGTGAAGCCTCATCGCTCATACTTTGGGCATTTTGCTAGGAGAAACCATTCCTTGAAAAGGAGCATCATACTTTGAAAAGTGGAGGGTCAGTGAAAGAGAAGAACCCCAGTGAGATGGATTGGTGCAGTGACTGCCGCAATGGGCTCAAGCATGTCAGAGTTGATGATGACGGCACAGGACAGGACCAGATTCAAGTCCGTTGTTCATAGGGCCACTAAGAGCCAAACTCAGTTTGATGGCACCTGACAACAACAATCTACTCTGATTCATGTTTAGTGAGTTTTTGAAGGTCGACTTCCCAGCTTTTCTTATGGGATGCATCTGTGATTCATTTAGTAGCTAGGACATTGGTTTTTTGGTTTGTTTATTTTGGTTTGAGAATATTTCTTTTCTAACATTGTTTATTAATTCCCACATTGTAAAGACAGCGATTATATTGTGAAGATTGCAACTAGTCAGGATACAAAAAAATGAATATTCAGCCATGAGGGGAGTCTTGAGACATTGAAGTTTTATATTATTCAGATAGGGACTCCAAACAGTGTTATTGCAATGCAGTTGTTCCCACAACGAAGGAAGAATACCAGACTGGCACAGGAGGCAATTGTTCCACCTTCTCCAGCAGAGCATCCGGTGGATTCGAACAGCGTGCCTTTGAGATTGCAGCACAGCTTCTTGTCCCTAGGCCACCAGAGTTCCTTTAGGATGTCATTTTAATGATTTGTGTTCACCCAGCCAAAGCCATGATATTTTCAATTGCTCCATATACACCCCAGAGAGCACTGGTTGGTGACGTGGTCTGCAGAGACTCTGGTAAGTCTGGGTCTATCAGCAGATCTATAGGAGCAAGATGAAAAATCTCTTCCCAAGTGATTTACAGCGTCAGAAACTTGTCAGATGTCTGACACTGGGTCACAACTGACATTATGACGATGATCAATGATCCATCTACATGTGAAAGTTGGCTGTTGAGTAAAGATGCCAGGATAAGGACTGATGTCTTTGAATTACGCTGTTGGTGAGGAAGGCGAGCGCGCGTGTGCACACAAACACCCCCACGCTCCAAGCACAAAACCAAACAAAACCGCCCCCAATCTGTCTTGGATGAAGTACAGTCAGTATGTTGCTTTGAGGCAAAGCTGGTGAGATTTTATCTCTTGGATACTTGTCATGTTTTGAGGAAGAGTCAGTCCACGGGAAAAAGGACGCCATGCTTGGCTAAGTGGAGGACAAGCAAAGGACTTTCAGTGAGCTGGACTGACACAGTGTTGCAACAATAGGCTTGCTAACAGCAGAGGTGGTGAGGTTGGTGCAGGGGAGGGCAGGGTTTCCTCCTACTGTACATACAATATTGTCAAGAAATTGGAGCCACCTTGAAGACATTTCGAAATGACAACTGTAATTTTGGAGCAGGAGTGGCATCCACCTCCTAAACAACATGCCTCCGGACACTCTATGAACTTTGATAGATGTCAATAGTTATAGAGGGGCTTCAGGTCTTTTGTTCATAGGGTCGCAATGAGTCATGTTCAACTCGAAGGTATTCAACAACAATCAACGTAGTAAAGCTAGATTCTCCTTTTATTACTGATTTTTCCATCATACTGTTGTTGTTAATATGTGCTGTTGAGTCAACTACGACTCATAATAACCCTATGTACAACAGCTCTGACACCAAATCCTGAGCCAACTTCACCATCTCCAGCATAAGTGACCCTTTTGCCATGATTTCCCATCATAGAAAACATTTTTTCCTCTACTGTAATACAGAAATAAAGAAAAATCTGTTCAGCATACTCTGCATAGAGCCTATTCCGTTTCCTTTTTGCTGAGGTTATCTATCTATACAAGGCTGTGACCCCCTCCTTCCCTCTCACCCACATGAAACTCCAGACTTTTTGCTGGCCTTTTCCACATTTCCGGAACACACACATCTTGAAGACAACCCCACTGTGGAAGGTTTTAAATAAGAGCCACCAAATTGTGACTATTTTTAAAAGACAAACAGAGCTGCTTTCTGATGCTGTAAATACAAAATGTCAGTTGGGAGCTTGATTTTAAGGGTTGAATACAATTACTTTCTCCTGTTTCAACTTGACACATCACAGCTGGGAGCGAAATTTGGTGGAGAAAACCGAATTTCATGTAGCCTTGCCTGACACCAACTCAGAACAGGTTGTTCATCAAATCTGTTTGCAACGTGAACTTCTTGTTTTCTCTTGTTGTACATTGTAAGCCAAGGTTCACGTGGCGGCACTCAGAAAACCCGATAGCAGGGAGAGGAGAGAGCAGGCATTGCAAAGCCTCCCAAAGAATTCTGAATATTTATAAGCCCCCCTAACTCTGTTGCAAAATTGCCAGAAATGGATGTGACTTCACGCTCCCCCGTGAAAACAAGACCCCTCATGTGTTGCAAATCCCTAGTTTTATATTTAGTAAAAGGCAGCCAGAGAAGACACCTTGAGAGATGCGACAGTTGTCATTCCCAGGTGGTAAAGTGCTGTGTTTTCTGGAGGAGAAGAGGCAAAGAGCTGGCTTGATAAGGAACTACAGGAAAAGTTCCCACCCTGGGCTGTTTACCATAGATACTGCTCTTTCTTTAGAAGGTGGGAGTGAATTCAGCTGTTCTCAGTAGAAAATAATAAAATCAAACTCTGCCTACGGTGATAAGAGATAGACAGGGCTTTCCTTTCGACAGTGTTAGCAGTGGGGAATTTCTTTTAAATAGGTTTTCTCACTAGCTACCTATGTGAGGCAAGATTGCAGCCAAAACCTTTATTAAACCAACCCCACTATTAGCAGTGGCAACAGCACTGGGTGTATCTTTATGCCTGGCGAAGTCTCAGGCAACTGCAGTGCAATCTACACGTGCCTCGTTGCAACCACACATCTCAGTGTGGGTCAGGAAACTTCTCACACACACACACACACACACACACACACACACACACACACACACACGTAATATGGTGTGCTGTTTCGCCCAAGTAGTCGCAAAAGCAGACACAAAAGCATCACTGGTGAAGGTAAGAAGGGTACAGGCTACTTGAACTATGCTGAGAACCATGACATGAAACCAATCCAAAATAAAAGTTTTTGCTACGATGTCAATTCCAATTTATAGCAAACCACAGAACAGGTTAGAATTGCCAAGTTTTCAAGCTTGTAAGTCGTCATGGAACCAGAATGTCTCCTGTTTCTCCAGTGGGGCGCTTGGTGAATTAGAATATTTCAACATTTCAAGTAGTAGTTGAGGAAACTTTAATAATTGTGTCACTAAGGGTCTTCCTTCTGGGGTGCTGAACAGGCTAGATGATGGGGAATTAAGGAAGAAATACCTGGCTTTCAACTCGGATGTGTCATGCGAATGTCACTGGACTGGGCAGTAGTGAGGAATGCAGGGTATTAGTGTCACGCAGAGTATTAAAGTATTGAGTTGAGGCCCAGGTGAAAGGACAGAGAAGCAAACTGCTTAGCACGCCAAAAGATTTCAGAGAAGGAGCCTTACTGTAAACTCAGTGTTTCTCTTACCACGTCCAAAGAGCATGCTGCTGAGAGAGCTTGAGAACCTTCCAGCTGAATGCACACACAATAAGTATTCAACCTTCTCAGAAAACTTTGTTAAAGTTTCTTTCAAATTTGTTGGATGAAATAAATTGCAATGTGAACACTCTACGTTTTCAAAGTAAAACAGTATCCATAGCCCAGCTACCAGTAAAACTAGTTAATATACTCCATTACAACTCACAGACATAATCTGTATGTTAGGGTAAAATTATGTTCTACAGAGTTTTAAATAAATAATGTATTTTTTATATCAGATATCCAGGCCTTATTTTTGAGACTTTATGAACATGGCTTCTGCCTTTACCACGATCATGTAATTTCTTGCAATCTAAGTGGCCTTTGATAATGTTGATCATTTACTTCTTTAAAAAAAATAAAGATGGCAGAAAATAAAAAGAGGAAAATTGGGATGGGTGGGAAAAGGGACACCTGACTCAAATGATTATAGACTCTAAGCTCAAGTTAGTGTTTTCATCTATGGGGGGAAAAAACAATAAAAGAAACAGCCCCTTAAAAAAGTAGACACTCATGTGAAACCTGAATGGCGACCTGGAAAAAGAGTTGTGTTACCAGCACCCAAGGTCAGCGGTTTCAGGTAAGGTGGTTTGCCCAGAGGGGTAAGGAGGTAAAGGGGCTGCCTAGGAATCAGATTGACTTAATCGGTGGAAAGAATCATTGGAAAAACTTAATATCAGCAGTCAAAACTAGATCAGGGGCAAGTGGGTCAGACACCAATTATTCGTATACAAGTTCAAATTGAGGTTAAATAAAATTTGAATAAGTCCACAAGAATCAAGATATGATTTTGAATCTATTCCATCGGAATGTCAAGGTCATCTTAAAAATAAGTTTGAAGCATTGAACACCAATGATCAAAGACCAGATGAGTTTTGGGATGACAGCAAGGATATCAACCACGAAGAAAGCCAAAGGTCATTACAAAGACAGAGAAGAAAAAAGAAAAGGAAAAAAAGCAAAACAAAAAGGATATTAGAAGAGATTCTTAGTATCGTTCTATATGATTAAGAAGCCAAAACAAAAGGAAAAGCATGTCGAGGGGGAAAAGCTGAATTCAAAGAGCAGCTCAAGATGACAAAGCAAAATGGAATATGCAGAGGGTAGAATTGGAAAATAAAACCGGAAGAGCTCGTTTTGCATTTCCAAAGCTGAGAGAACTGAAAAACAAGTTTAAACCTCAAGATGTTATGTAAATATATTGAATGACCCAGAAAGCATCAAGAAAAGACGGAGGGAATACACAGAATCACTGGTACCACAAAAGGACAGACTGACACACACACAAAAAAATTTCAGGAAGTATCAGTTGAGCAGAAGCCAACGGTAATGAAGGAAAAAATGGGACATGCATTGAAGAAATTGACAAGAAATAAGGCCCCAGATTTTGATAGGATACCATTTGACTTATTTCTATTAACCTATGCACACCTGGATGCCCTTTCCAGTCTATGCCAGGAAATTTGGAGGACAGTTGTGTGTCCAATGGATTTGAAGAGGTCTATATTTGCTCCAATTCTCAAGAAAAGTTATCCAACAGAATGTGGAAACTATTGAACAATATCCTTATTAACACTATCACATGCAAGCAAAATATTGCTGAAGATCATTCAAAAACAACTGGAACAGTACATGGATAGGGAATGGCCAGAAGGTCAAGCAGGATTTAGAAGAGGTGGTGGCACCAGGGATATCATTGCTGATATTAGATAGATCTTAACTGAAAGCAAAGAAGACAAGAACAATGCCGCTTTGTACTTTATTGACAATGCAAAGGAATTTGACTGTGAGAATCATAGCAAGTTATGACTAACATTGAGAAGAATGGGAATCCCAGAACTTTTTATTGTGCTTATGTGAAACCTACACCTAGACCAGGAGGTTGTCGTGTAAACAGAGCAAAGAACACTCAGTGGTTTAAAATTAGGAAGGGTGTGTGTCAAGATTGTATTCCCTCTCCATACATATTCAATCTGTGTGCTGAACAAAAATATTCGAGAAGCAGGACTCTATGAGGGGAAATGTGTCATCAGGATCAGAGAGAGACTCATCAATAATCTGCTTGTGCAGATGACACAATCTTGCTTCCTGAAAGTGAGGAGGGCTTGAAGCACTTGTTGCAGAAGATCAAAGAACAAAGCATTAAAATGCACATTGCATCTTAGTGTCAAGAAAACAAAGATTCTTACCACTGAACCAATAGGTAGCATCATGATAGATGGAGAAGAGATTGAAACTGTCATCAACTTCAACTTCTTCTGATCCACCATCAACACTCTTAGCACCAGCATTCAAGAAATCAGGAGATATATTGGACAGAGAAAGTCTGGAGTTATGGATCTATCCAATTTATTGAGGAGTAGTGATGCCAGTTTGAGGAACAGGGTGCATCTGATACAGGCTACGAGGTTATTAACATTTTCAGCTTGCTCGGCTCCACAATCAACACTCTAAGCACCAGCAGTCAGGTAATCGAAAGATGAATTGCCTTACGAAAATGTGCTGTCAAGGACCTCTCCAGAGTGCTAAAGAGCAACGATATCAGTCAAGAGGCTAAGGTGCACCTGATCCAGGCCATGGTCTTTGCAATTAATTGTTATACATTAGAGAGTCAATGACCAAGGGTGTCAGGAGAAGAATTGATGCCTTTGAGTTGTGGTGCTAGAGAAGAGTATTGAACAATACCATTGACTGCTAAGAAAAGAAATAGGTCTCTGTCTTGGAGAGGGTGAAACCAAATTTCTCATTGGAGGCAAAGACTTTGAAGCTATTTCTAATATACTTTGGGTCTATGGCCTGGAATAATTGGTCCTTGGAGAAAGACCTCATGCTTTGAAGGGTGGAAAGACAGCACAGGAGAGGAAGAACCCAAATAAGATGGATTGACACAGTAACTGGCGTAATGTGGGTAGGTGTGTCAGAGTTAGTAAGACTGGCATAAGGTAGGTCAGAGTTCAGAGCTATATTTCACAGGGTTGCTATGAGTCAAAGGTGACTTGATGGCACATAACAACACCAAAATCTTGTGGTAATAGATTGATTGACCTTCTCCCACAGAACATCCTAGGATTCAAACCTCATGGGTTTGGGATTGTAGGACAGCCTCTTATGACTAGACTACCAGAGTTCCCTATGTGCATACAAAAGGGAATTAGAAAACTCTTATGCCAAAATGGCCCAAATACCTCAGACTCTTGGTATTTCAGTTAGCCATGAACAATATATCGTAACAATTCAAGAAAGGTAATACCCTGATGAGTCAATTGACTGTGGAATTACCACCTTCCAAGCATGGTGCGTGGTTTCCATTCCTGATCAGTATTTGATTCTTGGCACATCTATCACCACCAAGCTGTTGGAGGTGTTCATAATGCTATGATGTTGAACAAATTTCAGCAGAGCTTCCAAATTGAGATAAGGAATACAGAACGCCCTGGTCGTCTATTTCTGCAAATCAACCAATGAAAACCATATAGGATCACAATACTCTAATTCATGACTAGTCATAGGGAGCTCTTGTGACCTAGTGGCAAAAAGCTGTTATGCAATCCTGAAGACAAGGGGTTCAAATCCACCTGCTGCTGCTTGGGAAAAGGATGGACAACCTCTTCCCATATGATTAACTGCCTCTGAAAACCTGCCAGAGCGTCAGCTTTGGTTTGGTTCCAACTTGATTAACTTCCTCTGAAAACCCACTGGAGGGTCAGCTATGCGTCATTTCTGACTCGATGTTATACAATAACAACAACAACAACAGTCAAAGGGAAAGTAATGGACCAGAATATATTGTGTATTTTTATTAATTAGTTCCTGGGAGTTCAAGGAGAAATGATTGAGAGCTAACAAGAATAATATTAAATGGATAAAAACAAGTCTAAATGCTGATTCAACACATCTATAGTCATTCTAAGGCTAAAGGTGGTCTACTAGTAGGAAATTTTGCTGCAAACTCAAAAGCAAGTGGTTCAAATACACTAATGGCTTCTTGGGACAAAGATGGACATTAACCTCTTATGCAGTTCACAGCTTCTTAATAGCTTTTGGAGGGTGAGTTATCAGTCAGGTTCAGCTCCACAGCAATAATAATATAATGATATTCATTCTATTATTACAGAAAAATTAGAATATCAAAATGGAATATTTTAAGGTGGAAATATTTAATGATTATGAAACCTCAAATAATGTATTTCTTTGCACCCTAAGATATTTCTAATCAGTTAATTATAATCTAAGCATTCAATATATTCATTTTTAATTCAATAACTTTGTTGTTTTGTAATGAGGGTAAGTATTCCCTGATAAAGCAATGCAATTTATATAAATGTGATGAATGAAGAGAAGGAAATAAATAAAGTCAATCTGATTGCTATATTTATATTTTTTCTAAAAAGTTCCAGAGATGACAATTTCCCTTAATTATTAGATTCGACTCAGTTTTGAAATTCATAGTTCATTAGGGTTTAATTTAACTAGGTTTATTTGGGAAAAAAATGTGCAGAGCATCGTCATCAACAGGATATGGAAGCTTTGTATTTCAACATTTTTACTAAGTCTAGTCTGTTTAATTCGTAACTGTTCTAGAGAGAATAGAACAAAACTCTGATCGTTTCCCATCATCACAAACTCTGCTGTGTTTTCAGCCTGTTGTAGCCATTGTCAATATAACTCTTTTATGGTTTTTCTGTCTCTTGTTTACCCTTTACTTTTATGTCGATTATGTCCTTCTTTTTGGATTGCCTCCTCTGGATGTTGTTGTTATGGGCCATCAAGTTGTGATGCTCTGTTCAAGAGCCCTAAATCCTGCTCTATCCTGTGCCAATCTCATTGTCTCTGACACATCTCCCACATTACCCCAGTCACTAAATCAATCCACCTCATTGAGGTTCTTCCTCTCCTGTGCTATACCTCCACCCCTTCAAACATGATGTCCCTCTCCAAGGACTGGCCTCTTCTTACAACATGCCAAAAGTATGTCAGACGAAGCTTCAGAATCCTTGTCTCCAAGGAGCAGCCT
The DNA here is from genome assembly GCF_000299155.1 of Elephantulus edwardii. Lineage (NCBI taxonomy): Eukaryota > Metazoa > Chordata > Mammalia > Macroscelidea > Macroscelididae > Elephantulus > Elephantulus edwardii. Next base: position 1,066,089 of record NW_006399875.1, read on the forward strand.
GGTTTCACCCTCTCCAGGACAAACCTCTTTGTTCTCCTAGCAATCCATGGTATAGTCAACACTCTTCTCCAGTACCACAACTCAATGGCATCAATTGTCTTTCTATCATCCCTAGTCATTGCCCAGCTCTCTGATGCATAATGCACAATTGTGAAGACTATAGCCTAGATCAGACACACCTTAGTCTCTACTGTGACATCATTGCTCTTCGGTACTCTAGAAAGATCCCTGACAGCTGATTTTCCCAATGCAGTTAATCTATTTATTTCCTTGCTGCTGTTACCAAGAGTGTTGACTGTGGAGCCAAGCAAACTAAAACTGTTAACTATTTCAATCTCTTCACTATCCATAATGTTGCTGCCAAATGGCCCACCGGTGAAAATCTTTGTTTTCTTGAGGTTGAGTTTCAATCCATATTGAGGGCTGCAATCCTTGACCTTCTGCAGCAAGCACTTCACATCCTCTTCAGTTTCAGCACGCAAGGTGTGTCATCTGCATGATGCAGGTTATTGATGAATACTCCTCCAATTCTGATACTACCTCTGGATAGCACAACCAAAATAAATGAGACATTCTCAGTGTTCTGGGTTGGGATTGTATAAACCAGCAATCCAGAAGCTTTCTATGATCGAGAATGCACTCTCCTGCGTACTATCTTTGTATTTGGAGGAGTGGGACAAGACATCTCCTTTGTCCTGGTTCACAAGGCTCTGGAATACAAGGAGCCCTGTAACCTGGGTTAGGTTTCTCCTCAGCACTGATGAGACGAGCTCAGCTGAGCACTGCAGAGTTTACTGGCAGGTTCCACTCAGGACAGTCTTCTCCACGAGTAGAGCAGCGTGTTACATACAGAGAGGCCAAACCCAGCTGTTCTGTTCCGGACACTCCAGATCCAGACATGAAAGTAGTGACATCAGTCAGCATCCAGGATCCTTGCTAATGGTTTGCCCTGTGACTTACCTGTTCACTTTTATGTCACATCCACCTCTAAACTAAAGCCATTGTCACTGAGTCAACAAGGACAGTAAGACTCTGTCCTCAGATGAGTAGCACTCTCTCACATTCTTCTAGTGCAATGACTGCTCATTTTTTCAGTTGACATCCAAACATACAATCTACATCTTATTATACAGTTCACTTATGCCACTTCATAAAACAAATCAAGAAAAAGCCAAATTCATGGCCCCAAGTTATGCTTATTTGTGGTGACCCCCCCCAACTGATTTCTCACTCAGTTCATAAATTTGTATGTATGGAGACGGCTCTGTTTTTATCCTACAGAGAAGCTGATGGAGCCAAAGGACCAATCTGTCAATTAGTACCTTGGTACATTACACACTGTACCAGCAGGTCTCCTTTAATCTCATATCAAACTCAGACTCAATGCTATTGACTCCGTTCCAGCCAATAAGTACTCTCTATTGTAAATTATTCGCGGAATCTGTCCACATTTCTTCTTTGGACTCACTGGTAGATTTGAATGGATGGAAATCTGAAGCCTCTGGGTTAACAATACAGACTCCACCATCAGTGTCAACTTTAAATGTTGAACAAGCAATTAGAGAAATTAGAATTAACGTGGGGTCAAGATTGGTGGAAGATCTATCAACAATCTTCCTTATGCAGATGATGCAACCCTGCTTGCCGAAACTGAGGAGGACCTGAAGCACTTGCTGCAGAGGGTCAATGACTATAGCCTCCAGTATGGATTGAGGCTCACTGTCAAGAAGACAAAGATTCTCACCACTGGACCAATTGGAAGCATCAGGATGGATGGTGAAGATACTGAGATTGTTCACAGCTTTAGTCTGCTTGGCTCCACAGTCAACACTCTTGGCACCAGCAGCCAGGAAATTAAAAGGCACATTGCAATGGGAAAGTTTGCTGTTAGGGACCTCTCCAAAGTACTGAAGAGCAATGGTGTCTCTCTGGAGACTAAGGTGCACCTGATACAGGCCATGGTCTTTGCAATCACTTGTTATGCAGCAGAGAGTTGGACAATGACCAAGGAGGATAGAAGGAGAATTGATGCCTTTGAGCTGTGGTGCTGGAGAAGAGTATTGAAAATACCATGAACTGCCAAGAAAACAAACAGATTCATCCTGGAAAGGGTTAAACTGGGTGGCTCCTTGGAGGCAAGGATTCTGAAGCTCCATCTAACATACTCTGGACATGTTATAAGGAGAGACCGCTCCATGGAGAAGGACATCATGCTTGGTAGGGTGGAGGGACAGTGCAGGAGGGGAAGGACCTCTATGAGGGGGATTGATTCAGTGAGTGGGGTAATCAGGATGGGAGTATCAGAGGCAGTGTGATTGGCACAGGACAGAGCAGAGTTTAGGGCTGTTGTACATAGGGTCACTATGAGTTGCAAGCGACTCGACCACACATAACAACAATAATATAAGAGTCAAGGTTTCTGAAGCTTCAGCTGACATACTTTGGACATGCTGCAAGGAGGAACTGGTCTTTGCAGAGGGACATCATGTTTGGGAGAGTGGAAGGACCACACAGGAGAAGAAGTCCCTTGATGAGACAGATCGATTCTGTGATTGGGTTGGTGGGAGTGAAGTGTGTCAGAGACAGCGAGGTTGGCACAGGATAGAGCAGCGTTTAGGGCTCTTGTACACAGGGTCGCTATGAGTCACAAGCGACTCAATGACACATAGCAACAACAACAGCAATATAGGAGTTCTTTACTATCTATGACTTGGGAATCTATGAACTTTGAGAAATGACAATAGTTGAAGAATGACTTCAAGTCTTTTGTTCATAGGGTTGCTCTGAGTTGTAGGAGTCAGAGCTGACCACATTTATTGTTGTTGCTGTTCTTGGGTGCCCTTGAGTTGACTATGACCCATAGCCACCCTGTGAACAATAGATCTGAATTCTGTCCTATCCTTGACACCCTAGAGCCCATTTGATGCCACCTAACAACAACAAGCTAATAATGTGAATGAGGTAAATAGAACGTTTTGGCTGTAAACATGAAAATAAAGTACATAGATTACTAATGAGGGAACTAGTCAATTTTCTTAGCTTGCCGTGCTTAAATTTAGTAGATCTAAAGGCAGAAAGTGGAATCTTGTTACTATTGAGAAATAATAGAGTGTCAACACATTTTTTTTAAAAAACTGGTTTACTTCCAAAGGTCATATTCATTGTTTTTTCATACCAGATCTTTTTCCTTTCCTTTACCCCTCTCTCCCTCTACCCATCAAATTGTGTGACCTCACGATTCAATGCCCCCTCCACTCCTTGGAAACTCTTATTAGTTCTAAGCCCACGATTGTAAGATTGTTGAGCCGGACTGGCCAGGTTCAGTCGCAGCAGCTACAGAGGACATGGTAAAGAATCAGGGACCCTCAAGAAACAGTGTTGAAGTCTAATTGCTTTCCCATGGATCCAAGGACCAGAGTCTACACTAAGACTTACAGGAAGACTGGGAAAAAATGCCGTGATTGGTATAACTGAAAGAGCTGTGTATAACACCGTTCCAGGCCTGAGAGGTTTAAAGTCAGGTCTTTGAGAACACCTGAGAAGCTGTGTTGATGGAAGGATTCTTTTCTGTTCCCATCCTCAGTTGTAACCTGTAACTCCTCTAATACACCTTACAATTATAAATAATGTATGTCAATTTTGTGAGGCCATTGCAAAGGCTACTGAACAAGTAGTAGAACACTGAAGTATCGGAAGAGATGGTTGCTATTAGAATCCATGAAAGGAAGTGCAGGAGTGTGGGGAGAATACGTTACTCAATTGGAATACGTTTTGTGCTGTTGGTGGGAATTCCTCACCCTTGTGAGTGAGTGGAAGTCAGACATTGTTTATACCTGTGCTGACTGCATTGTGTCTGAGTTAAGTAAGGGATAATTAACATAATTGACATGAACACCTCCTCCCTTAAAAACAATCCCACCGTAATAGATTAGTTCCCATTTACTGGAGGACAGAGTAGAACTGCCTCTTTTGGATTTCATGCGAAACCTGGACCTCAACCAAGAAGCTGTCTCAACAAAGCAAAGGAACACTGCATGGATTAAAATTTAGAAAGGTGTGGCTCAGGGTTGTATTCTTTCTCTGTATTTAGTCAATCTGTATGCTGAGCACATTATTCAAGAAGTTAAACTTTATGAAGAAGAATATGGCATCAGGATTGGAGGAAGATGCATCAATAACCTGCTTTATGCAGATGACACAACCTGGCTTGCTGAAAGTGAGGAAGACTGAAGAACTTGTTGTAGAAGATTGAAGAATAGAGCCTGCAAAATGGATTGTATCTTAACACCAAGAAATCAAACATTATTACCACTGGAACAATAGGTATTGTTAGGTGCTGTCAAGTAGAATAGGATTCATAGTGACCCTATGAACAAAAGATCTGAGCCCTGTTCTGTCCTGTGCCATCCTCACACTTCCTGACACACAAGAGACCATTGCAGCAGTCACCGTGTCAATCTACCTGGTTGAAGGTCATCTTCTCCTTTGCCAACACTCCACCCTTTCCAACATCATGTCCCTCTTCAAGGAATAGCAACTCCTAGAAAAATGCCAAAAGTATGTGAGGCAAAGCCTCATCATTCTTGCCTACAAAGAGCACTTTGGCTGCACCCTCTCCAAGACTTATCTGTTTGTTCTCTTGGCTGTCCATGAGATGTTCAGTGCTCTTTTCCAACACCACAGCTTAAAGACACAAATTATTTTTCTTTCATTCTTATTCATTGTCCAGTCTCACACTCCATTCTCAATTTTAAACTATTATTAGCTTAGTCAGTAAGAATCGCATCTCAACATCAAGAAAACAAAAATCCTCACCAACATCATGTTACCTGGATAAAATGTTGAAATTTTTAACAATTTTGTCATGGCTTCACAATCAACATCCTTGCCAGCAGACAAGAGATCAGGAGATGCATTGCATTGAGCAAGTCTATTGTCACGGACCTCACTAAATTACTGAAGTGTAGTGATGTTAGCTTGAAAACTAAGGTGTACCTGCTAAGCCATGGTCTTTAAATCACTTGATATGCAAAGATATTTGACTGTGTGGATCACAACGAAACGTGACCAACCTTTAGAAGAATGGGAATCCCAAAATATTCTACTGTGCTTATGCAGATATATCCTTGGACTGGAAAATAGTCCTTAGAAAATAGTAAGGAAATAATGAATAGTTCAAAATCAGGAAAAGAGAGTCTCAGTGATGTGTTTCATCTTCAAACCTTTCAAGACATATCTGTTTGTTCTCTTGGCCATCCATGGGACGTTCAGTGTTCTTCTCCAACACCATAACTAAAAGGCATTAATTCTTTTTCAGTCATCCTTAATTCATTGAACAACTCTCAGATGCATAGAAAATAATCTGAAAGACTATGGCCTGAGTCAGATGTACCTTACTCCTCAAACTGACATCATACTTCTCAATAATTTGAAGACCCTAACTGCAGATTTTCTTAGTGCAATGTGTTTCTTTATTTTCTGACTGCTGGTACTAAAGGTGTTAATTGTGGATCCAAGCAAGATAAAGTTGTTGACAGTTTCAATCTCTTCTCCATGCATCATGACATTACCTATTGGTCCTCTAGTAAGAATCTTTGTTTTCTTGGCATTGAGATGCAATCTATACCAAAGGCTGTACTCCATGATCTTCTGCAACAAGTTCTTCAAGTCCTCCTCACTTTCAGTCAGCAAGCTTGAGTCATCTGCATAACAGAGGTTATTAATGAGTCTCCCTCCAAGCCTGATGCCACAGTCCTCTTCACAGAGTTCAGAATCTTGGATAATTTGCTCAACATACAGATTAACATCTGCATTTTCTAAAATCATGTTCATAAAATTTTGATAAACTTATATGGTTTTAATTCTACACAGATCTTAAAATCATTCTAATTTGGGGTAATTCACAGATAGCATTAGCATTCAGAGAGAACTTGGATCGATGTTATGTGATGAGATTATTCAGGATTCTTCAACTGATAACCTCTAGTAGACTGACATCCCTTAGATTTTCTGATGTGAATGTAATTAAAAGAAGAAATGGGATCTGTCTTTCTGGCTTGTTTGTGTGTGTGTTTTATAGATGAACATAATGAGAAGTCGAGAAATATTACTTCTATCTTTTATAGGATCTGAGGCATACTTGGCATCTAACTTATTAGACTTTTTATAATAATTAGTTTCAGTTAACAATAAATGTATGTTTGTTTGTACAGAAAATAAATAATTTCTTTCTTTATCTTCATTCTTCACTTTTCATGATTTCCCCCTCTTCTACATTCTACCTTTAAAAACTTATGAGTAGAGGGAGGAATGGGTGGGTAAAAGAAATGAGAAAGATCTTGTTTGAAAAACAGTGTATATGAACTCTGTATGTAAAGCAATATAAAATAAAAAAATGTATTTTAGAAAAAAATTATCACCAAAATAACTTGACATATTTGGAGAGGAATAATAATAATATTAATTTAAAATGCATTTTTAACTATACGGTTGAGTTTATGGTTTCGAAAAGGAAATCTGTTCTTCAAAATTGGGCAATGATCATGTTAAGGTAATATATTAGTCATAAGCCAAATCGTTAGGAAAATGAATCATTGGGTCTCAGAGTTTAGGAACATAGATGAAGGAAACATCAAGGTCAATTGGTGTTACACAGTCTACAAAGACAATATTTTAGGTTCCACATTGGTGAGTAGCCTTTTGAGACTTAAAGCTTGCAAACAGCCATCTAACATGCAAATCCTGGTCTCTTTCTCATATAAAACAAAGACAAGTGAAGATAATGAAAGGCTACTAGTGAAAAGGACAAGTGGATCTCAGGAACTTCAGTAAGACTGAGACTAAAAGAAGCAGATGGTGGGCAAGTATTATTTCTTTTATGGAAATATTAAAATAGAAGTTCCCTAACAAAGAGGGTCAATAGAAAATTCCTTGATAATACTGTGCTTTGTCTTTTCAAGCTGCCCTCTGAAATCTTCCAGTTGTTTCTTTTACTTCAGCATTTCCTTTCTTTGTTTTAGCCTCTTGATGTATCTCCTCTTTTCAGAATCTCTTCTGACATCCATTTTGGTCTTATTTTTTTTTTTTTCTTTCTCTGTCTTTGGAATTATCTTTTGTGCTCTTCCTGGATGATATTCTGGATGTCATGCCACAACTAAACTAGTCTTTGATCATTAGTGTTTAGCGTCTCAGACCTATTTTTAAGGTGGTTTGTAAATTCTGGAATAATAGACTCAAGGTGAACTTGCTTTCATTTTCTTTTTTATGGGTGGGGGCATTCTTTTTTTGTTGTTGTTTTATTAATTTTAATGAAAATTTACAGTGATTTTGGATTTCCATTCATTCATTGTTGCACTTTTCTCCCTGCCCACCCCTCCCCCCAGTACACTTTTCTTTTTGTAAAATAAA
>NW_006399875.1:1074730-1089090 GCF_000299155.1 Elephantulus edwardii
AATTAATGTCTCTTGATCTATGCATATTTGTTGTTGTTGTTTTTGTTATTAGGTGCCATCAAGTTGCCAGTGACTCAAAGTGAGTCTAAGTACAATAGTCTGATCTCTACTCTATCCTGAGACAATCTCACTATCCTTGACATACCTACCCGTATTATCCCAGCTATTATGTCATCTGGGGCCTTGCCCTTTCACATTGCCCTTTCACCCTTCCAAGTATGATGTCCTTCTACATGAACTGGTTACTCCTAGCCACAAGATCAAAGTATGTAAGATGGACCTATTGACTGGGAAAAAAACATGTGGCAATACCATTTTAAACAAGGGTCTCATATCAAAAGTTTACAGAATCCTACAAGGCCACCACAAAAATAATAGTGACAGCCCATTTACAAAATGGGCAAAAAGATGCAAAGAATTTTCACAGAGGAAGGTATTCATATGGCCAACAGACACATGAAATGCTCAAATCACTGACAATAAGAGGTATTCAAATCAAAACCATAGAGACACCGTCTCACTTCAGTAGCAGTGGCCAAGTTTAATAGGACAGGAAATAATAAATGCTGGAGAGGATGTAGAGAGATAAGAACTCTTATTCCCTGTTGGTGAGATTGTAAAATGAAACAACCACTCTGGAAGGCAGTTTGGCATTTCTTAAAAAAATTGAATATACCATCAACAAACGAATGGCTAGAGAAGCTGTGGTATATTCGCACAATGGAATACTATGCTGCATTAAAAAATAAGGAACTCATGCAATATTATTAAAAAAAATTGAATATAGAAATTCCATATAACTCAGCTCTTCTACTACTAAGAATAGATCCCGAGAAAATGAGAACTGAGGGACAAACATATATTCATACATAATGTTCATAACAATGTTATTCACCATCACTAGAACATGGAAACAGCCCAGATGTCTAATCAAAATCAAATAGATTGAGAAGTTATAGTCCATTCACACAATGGAATACTATGCAACATGTAGGAGCAATGATTTTGAAAATCACTAGCTAACTCAAAAGGTGCTTGAGAGTATTATGCTAGGTGAACTAACTCAGTGACATACTGACAAATACTATATAAGACCATTACTGTAGAAATAGAAAGATAGCTAGTAAAATATGTATGAAGATCCAAGGGGAGAGGAAATGATAGGAAGAGGGGTGAGGGTAAGAAGGGTGGTAATGTTAGGATTGCACAATTTTATGGGTGGAGAGAGAGGTGGGTAAAGGAAATGGGAAATATTTCATGAAAAACAACATATACAAACGTTGTAAGTAATCACGTATAAAATTAAAAAAATTTAAAAAAATTCCTTACTTCTAAGGAATATTCTGGTTTCACCCTCTCTCGGACAAATCTGTTTGTTCTCTTGGCAGCCCGTCATATGTTCAATACTTTTCTCCAGTTGTTATTGTTATGTGCCATCGAGTGGCCTGCAACTCATAACAACCCTATTTATAACAGCCCTAAACCCTGCTCTATCCTGTGCCAATCTTATTGTCTCTGACACACATACCCTCATAACCCCAGTCATTCAATCATTCCATCTCATCAAGGAACTTCCTCTCTTGTGCAGTCCCTCCACCCTTCCATGCATGAAGTATCTCTCCAAGGATCGGTCTCTCCTTGTGACATGTTCAAAATATGTCAGATGAAGCTTCAGAATCCTTGCCTCCAAGGAGCAGGCTGGCTCACCCTCTCTATGATGAACCTGTTTGTTCTCCTAGTAGTCCATGCCATATTCAATACTTTTCTCCAGCACCACAGCTCAAAGGCATCAATTCATTTTCTAGCATCCCTAAATATTGTCCAGCTTTCTAATGCATAGCAAATAATTGCAAATAGCATGGTCTGGATCAAGCATACCTTAGTCTTCAGACTGACATTGTTGCTATTAATTCATTGGAGAGGTCTCTGACAGCAGACTTTCCAATGTAATTAATCTTTTAATTTCCTGGCTGTTGGTACCAGGGATGTTGATTGTGGAGCCAAGCAAGCTAAAGCTGTTAACTATCTCAATCTCTTCACTACCTGTCATGATGCTGCCAATCAGCCCAGACATAAGAATCTTTGTTTCCTTGATGTTGAGCTTCAATCCGTATTGTAGGCTGTAGTCTTTGACCATCTGCAACAAGAGCTTCTTAATTTCAGCTAGCAGAGTTGTGTCATCTGCATAACACAGATTGCTGAGAGTCTTCCTCCAATCCTGATGCCACAATTCTCCTCATAGAGCCCAGCGTCCCAGATAATCTGTTCTGCATAGAGGTTGAAAAGGTATGGAGATAGGACACATCCCTGGCATACAGTCTTCCCAATTTTGAACCATGCAGTGTTTCTTTGCTTTGTTCTGCTGACTGCCTCATAGTCCAAGTATATATAGGCTTCAAATAAGCACAATAAAGTGTTCTGGGATTCTCATTCTCCCCAAGGCTAGCCACAATCTCTTGTGATCCACACAGTCAAATGCCTTTACATTGTTAATGAAAGACAGGTAGACATTCCACTGGTACTGTTTTTAGCCAATATCCATGTGACATTGGTAATAATATCTCCAGGACCATGGATTCTTGTAAGCTCTGTCTGTATTTCTGGTAGTTCTCTGTTGATATTTTGTTCCAGTAGTTTTTGGATAGTCATCAGCAAGATTTTGCTTGCATGCGATATCAGTGATGCACTTTGATAATTTTCCCACTGTGCATACTATTACCTGGTATTTTCTATTCTTTTACCCACCCCCAATCTTCACAATAAACACTACTATCCTAATGACCTCCAAACTTCCCTGTTTTTTACCCCTTTCCTCTTCCCTTCTTGGATTTTTATACACAACTTGTTGTTTTATAATAATGGTATTATGCAGTATTTATCCTTATAAGACTGGGTTAGTTCACCAAGCATGATGCTTTTTAGAATCTCTCATGTTATATAGTCTACTACAAAATTGTTATTCCTTTGTTGCTGTTATTATGTGCCATCGAGTTAGTGCTGCATAATATTCGATTGTGTGCGTGTACCATAATTTCACAATCCATTCATTTGTTGTTGGACATTTGGAATGTTTCCATTTTCTTGCCATTGTGAACAGTGCTGCTATGAACATACATTACATATCTCCATTTTTGTTTCAGTTCTAATTTCCTTGTATTCTTATGTAGTTGGGTCACATGAGATTTCTATGTTCAGAGTTTTGAGGAAATGCTAAACTGCCTTCCACAGTGGTTGGTTATACCATGATACAATCCCATCAGTAGAGTATGAGAGTTCCAATCTCTCTGCCTTCTCTCCAGTGTTTTGCTTACTGTCCTGGTAAACTTTGCTACTGCTGTTGTTATGAGATGGTGTCTCACTGTTTCCATGTGCATGTCTCTTATTGCCAGCGATTTTGAGCATTTCTTTGTGGGTCTATTTGCCACCTGAATATCTTCTTTTGTGGAAAGTCTTTTCATGTCTTCTTGCAATTTTGTGATTGTGTTATGTTATCAGTCTTTTTTTTTTGTGGAGATGCTGTTTGTTGTTGTTGTTGCTGTTATTTGCTGTGGAGTCATCTGTGGCACATAGTGACCCTATGTACAGCAGCTCTGAAGCCTGCCCTGTCTTGAATCAGTCTCACTGATTCCAACACACCAACCCCCACTGCCCTGGTTACTGTAACAATCCATCTCATCCTGGGTCTTCCTCTCCTGCACACCCTTCCTCCCTTCTGAGCATGATGTCCTTCTCCAAGGACCAATCCTTCCTGGCCACAGTGCCCTAGGTATGTGAGACAGAGTCTTTCATAATTCTGTGAACTTTAATGATCTTAAATGTCATTGTCAAATGTTGTTTGTGGTTTTTTTTTTGTTTTTGATTTTTTGTCCCTAGTCTGTAGGTTTTCTTTTCACTCTATCTGAAAAATAGGGTTGCTTATTTTTTATTTTGTTTTGGTTTTGGTTTTTTGTACACAGGGACTTAATTTTTCTAATATCTCATCCGTCAACTTTGTCCTTTCTTGGTTGTACACTTCTCACTGTATTTGCAATCCTACTTACACCATAGGTGGTGGTGGTTGTTGTTGTCAAGTGCCGTCGAGTCACAGGCGACTCATAGCGACCCTGTGAAGGAGAGTCCTCAACGCTTGGGTGCCTTTCATCCTCTCTCCAGGTTCATAGGGTTTCTGGAGGCAAGCTATTATGGAAGTGGATGCCACTCCTCCTTCCAAACACCATAGGTTAAGCCTTCTAAATTTGTTCCTATTTTGTTTCTTATGATCTTTATGTCTTTGAGCTTAACTCCTAGGTCTCTGATAAACCTTGAGTTGATTTTTGTGTGTGCTGTACTGTGGATCTTGTTTCTGTTTTCTGCAGGTAGATGTCCAATTTTGTAAACAACATTTGCTGAAAAGATTGTCATTTCCCCATTTGATAGATTTTGATTCCTTGTCAATATCATCTGACTGCATGCAGATGGATTAATTTCTGGTTTCCTGATTCTGTTCCTCTATGTGTCTGTTTTGTCATTACTGCTGTGTAGTGGATTTTGAGATATGGGAGTGCTGTATCTCCCTCTTAATTTTCATTTTTGTTAAGAGCTCTGTTCATTCAAAGTCTTTTTCCTTTTGGATAAACTTGTCAATTGCCTTTACCATCTCTGTGAAAAATTAGTATGGTATTTGCATTACGGTTGCGTTGAACATGTGTAGGTAGATTTTGGTAGGATTGTTATTTTCACTGTGTGGGGTCTTCCTATTCATGAACTGGAGTTATATTTACATTTAGCTAAGTCTCTTATTGTTTCTTGTAGCAATGTTTTGTACTTTTCCTCATAAAGGTTTTAAGTTTTTCTAGTTAAGATTATTCCCTAGTGTTTCTGCATCTTAAATTTGAATTTACTTGCATGTGAGTTGTGAGGTTGTAGAAAAATATATTGAGTTACTGTTTTCTAGAATACACTAAATATTCCATGGAGAGTCCAAAGAACAAACAGATACATCTTGGAGAAAATATAAACAGATTGCTACTTAGAGGCAAGAGTGGTGAGGGTTTGTCTCATATACTTGAGGCCTTTCTTTAAGAGAGACCATTCCCTGAAAAGGGCCATTTTGCTTGGACAGTTAGAGTTTCAGACAAAAAGAGAAAGACCTTCATCAACATGTTTTTTAAAGCAATTAACTCAAGTTTGCCAGTAATGTTCATGCTGACACAGGATAGGACTGAATTCAGATCAGTTGTTTGTACAATAGCTGAATTATATTGAATACGATGACACCTAACAGCGACAATTAACAATAGAGTGGGAGAAACATGTGGAAGAAAACAAAACCCCTATAGAATGACCAGGACTTTGGCTCTGCTGACAAAGTGTGGAGAGACAGCCAAAACTATTGCTATCATTCACCCTTTTACCTTTTAAGCAATTTTTATGGTTCAACTTTCAGCCAAACAATAAACAGGCCTATAAAGTAAATAGAGATACTAGGGAGATATGTACTCCCTAAAACAAACATCAATGTGAGTTTAAAGTACAACATCTGCACAGGGCAAGCTTAGGAGGAGAAGAAAGAAAGACTAATGGAAATGGGATACACAGACTGGAAGTAGGATGAGAGCTATTTTATTGAGAGGCTTGCAATCAATGTCATGGAAAATTAATTTACCTATAAACTTTAACACAAATCACAATAAAAAGATTAAAAAAGTGGACCTATGCCAATTTGAAGAGATTCTCTGTGGAAACAGTTGCCTATGGAGAAAATGTTTAACATATCAAAAGAGACCCTTGTGCATATCCACCCCAGTTCCTCTCAAATTCATCATCAGCAGTTGCCAGGATGCATTGCCATCTCCACTCCCATTTTCTGAATTGACTGAAGAGAATGCGATGGATATTCGTCATAGAAATTCTCAAGCCCATGTTTTCAGCACTAGGCTTGTCTGATCTACAATAATAGAGCCCTTGATCACAGGAGTCCTGGAGAACCAGTAAACTGAGTGTTGTTTGGTTTAATTTCACATCCAAGGACTGTTGCTTCCACTAACAATCTTTTAGAAGAACATTCTAAAGCTTTCAAAGATCTGTTTTTTGAAATGTTTGCAGTGAATTCTTGCCCCTGAATGTGTGAATCTGAAAACACGTTTGCTTCCTTTCTCCACTTACAAAGAACTGTGGCGGCATAACCTTTTTCTAACTACAAAGTTAATGGTGAATTTTCACTGCCTGCTCACAGAGAAAAGGTGGGGCAGTCTCCACTAAGATTTCTATCATTAGAGACCCAATGGAAGGTCACAATGCTTCACACTAGACTTGAAGGCAGCCTGTTTGAGTTTTCCGCTCTACTTGCAAATCACATGCATCTTGTAGTACTGGCCCTTAGAAAAGGATAGAAGACGTGCTCATGACAAGTGTGCCCAGGTGGGGTGTGTTGGTGTTTTCTGGGGTAAGCAGAAGCAACTACAGTTCAGCAAAGAGCCTGAGCACTAAGAAATACAACTACTTTCCCTATAAAAACTAAGACAATCAATCTTCAATAGGTGATCTAGGGACTAAACTTGTATTTGTTTTTTTTTTTAATTATGTTGTTACTCAACCTGGATGACCCCAGAGGAAGTTATGATGAGCGAAATGTCTCCATCACAAAAGGACAAATGCTGCACAATACCACTGTTATGAACTGGACTGACATGGGGTTTGTGGGGGAAAACTGAGAAAAGGAGGTAAGTAATGAGCTGTGGGAGGATGTCAAACATATCATCCAGGTAAAGTGCAAACGGTCATTACAATGACAGAAGAGGGGGGAAAAAAGACCAAAATGGATGTCAGAAGAAACTCTGAAGATTGCACTGGAGCATAGAAAAGCCAAAGAACAAGGAATAATTCAAATACTAAAGAGCTGAACAGAAGATTCCAAAAAGCAGCATGGGATGACAAAGCAAAATATTACAATGAAATGTGCGAGGAGCTAGAGTCGGAAAATCAAAAGGGCCTCATTCGTTCAGCATTTCTTAAGCTCAGGAAATGAAGAATAAATTCAAACCTAGAGTTGCTATAATCAAGGATGCTTTAGGCAGAATATTAAATGACCCAGAAAGTATTAAAAGAAGATGGAAGGAATATACTGAGTCACTGTAGCAAGAGGAATTGGCAGACACAGAAGAATTTAATGAAATATATATGAGCAAGAGCCTATGGTGATGAAGGAAGAGGTTCAAGCTGCTTTGAAGGAAATAGCAAAAAATAAGGCTCCAGGAATAGATGGTATACCAATTAATGTATTTCAGCTAACAGATTCTGCCCTGGATGTGCTCACCAAGCTGTGTCAAGAAATCTGGAGAACAACCACTTGGCCAACTGACTCAAAGAGATCTATATTTGTGCCCATTCCAAAGAAAGGTGACCCAACAGAGTGTGGAAACCAGAGAACAATATCATTGATTTCACATGCAAGCAAGATTCTACTGAAGATTATCCAAAAACTACTGGAACAGCACAACAGCAGAGTAGTGCCAGAAGTCCAAGGTGGGTTTAGAAGGGGTGGTGGTACTAGGGATATTTTAGCCCATGTTACATGGATCTTAGCTGAAAGCAGGGAATACCTGAGGAATGTCTTTCTCTGTTTCATTGACTATGCAAAGGTGTTTGACTGTGTGGTTCATAACAAACTGTGGCTGACTCTGAGAAGAATGGGAATCCCAGAAGACACCTGATCATGCAAATGTGAAACCTATACTTGGACAAAGAGGCAGTTGTCAGAATAGAGCAGGGAAACACTGTATGGTTCAAAAGTGGGAAAAGTGTATGCCAGGGATGTGTCCTATCTCCATACCTTTTCAACCTGTATATGAAACACATTATCAGAGATCCTGGGCTCTCTGAGGAGAAATGTGGCATCAGGATTAGTGGAAGATCTATTAACAACCCGTGTCATGCAGATGACACAACCCTGCTTGCTGAAACTGAGGAGGACCTCATGCACTTGCTGCAGAGGGTCAAGGAATGCAGCCTTCAGTATGGATTGAGGCTCAATATCAAGAAGACAAAGATTCTCACCACTGGACCAATTGGCAGCATCAGGATGATGGTGAAGAGATTGAGATAGTCAACAACTATAGTCTGCTTGGCTGCACAGTCAACACTCTCAGCACCAGTAGCCAGGAAATAAAAAAAATGTATTGCGATGGGAAAGTCTACTGTTACGGACCTCTCCAAAGTACTGAAGAGCAATGGTGTCTCTCTGGAGACTAAGGTGCATCTGATACAGACCATGGTCTTTGCAATCATTGTTATGTATCAGAGAGACAATGATTAGGAAGAATAGAAGGAGGGTTAATGCCTTTGAGCTGTGGTGCTGGAGAAGAGTATTGAATGTACCATGGACTGCCAAGAAAACAAACAGATTCATTCTGGAGAGGGTTAAACCAGGTTGCTCCTTGGAGGCAAGGATTCTGGGGCTTCGTCTGACATACATTGGACATGTTTTAAGGAGGGACAGGTCCTTGGAGAGGGACATCATGCTTGAGAGGATGGAGGGACGGCGCAGGAGGAGAAGACCCTCTATGAGGTGGATTGATTCAGCGACTGGAGTAATTGGGATGGGTGTGTCAGAGGCAATGCAATTGGAACAAGATAGAGCAGGGTTTAGGGCTGTTGTAGGTCGCTATGAATTGCAGGCGACTTGATGGCAGATAACAACAACAACAACAATGAATACTAAAGTGGAATAGATGAAGGGGAAAACTGTTGAAAGGGGACATATGAGCTTTCAAAGTTTCCAAAATATGGCTCATCCTGACCAGACTAAGATCTTTTAATCTCATTTTCCCTGCCTTTTGGGCTCTTCCCCTGAAAACTTTGAGTAAAATTGTTTGATTGAAAAAAAAAGAAGAATATATGATTAGGCATTATATATATATGTATGACAACATCCCAGAAAGATTGAGAAGTAATTGCAAGGAGGCATGGGGGTGGGGAGAAAGAAGGTTATTTTACAGCAATAAATGAGTACTTTAAAAAAAGTGAACTGGGGTTGGGAAGGGAAGGAAGACTGGGTAAAATGTTCAATAATGAATCAATGAAAATCTAACTCTTCTGTAAACTTTCATAAACATCACAATTAAAATGAAAAATTATTATAAAATATTATTTTATTTAAAACTAAATTATAGTGGAAAAACTACTGTTGCTTTGAAATTTGTTCCATTTATACAAACAACAACAATGTAAAACCAAGTGTCATTAATAATCTCTAACTCACAGGAACCCAGGATGCACCAGAGCAGAATTGTTCTCTAGATGTGTAAGTAGCCGCCTTTTCCACCCAGATCACTGAACTGTTTCCTAAACTACCTCTGAGTGATAGTGAACTATCAACTTTTTCGTTAATGTTTGTCATTCTGTTTCTTTCTGTGGAAAGTAGGTTAAAAATACAACAAAAATAATACCAAAAAATTACCCACAATAACACAGAAATACCATTTTTATTCCAGCATAAGTGGTTATTACAAAGTACCTCTTTTTCTTTTGTATTGGGGAAGGAGAGAAAAATTATGAACTTACATATGTAGAATTATTTACCTCCTCCTCCTCCTCCTCCTCCCCCTCCTCTTCCTCTTCCTCCTCCTTCTTTACTGTCAAATCAAAACCAACTTAGAGCAAACCCTACAGCAGATTGTCAGAAGCAATAAATTGCACAGGAGGTGATTGTCCACCTTATGCTCCACAGAACAGGTGATGGATTTGAACCATGTGTCTCTTAATAGGCAGCACAACTCCTTACGACTAAGCTGCCAGAGCTCCCCATTTTATTCCTAAACCAGGTTAATTTCTAAAGGTTATTGAACCTTGAAAGGTTCTAATTGATCTTGAAAGGGGCATCATCTTTGCCTACAAACAGAGGAAGCATCACAAATATTCATAATTTGAAGGATCAGCTGTCTGTGTCCTCAGGCCCCTGTTGTCTACATAGCATCCTTGCTCTCTGAACCTTGAGTGTTTGTCTAGGGAGTCCTGGGGCAGGAACTCCAAGTGAGGAGCTCGGTTAATTGTTAACTCATTGTCCACGCATAGCATCTGTTGACATTAGTAATGTAATTGCAGTGATAATAAGCTCATTGACTCAGTATCTAAGGAATAATCAGTCAGGACATCACATCTGTCTTGCTTTACTTGACAGCCCATCTTTTTCCCTGAATAGATGATGTCAGTGTGGGCCATTGTTTCTAAGAGATGGAGCAGCAGTAAGCCTTCACTCCCTTCCCTCCCCCTCATCCCAGATCTATCAATTCCCTTCCTTCTAAAGAGTGGAGGAGAGTGGTGGGATAAACACAATGCTTTGCTACCTCTAACCATTATCGGACAGGATCATTCTCAATAGGACCACAGACAATACACTCCCAAGGCCTTCCTCAATGAGTGCTTCCTGTCTGCACGTGTTGACAGAGATAACATCCCCTCACCAGTGGCCTTGATTAAGGGCCAGCAAGAAGCAAACACTGGAGGTGAATTTCGGTTTTAAGAAAGACAAGATGGGAGCTGACAGCAGAGGAACTTTTGTTGAACTGGGACAACATCCACATGCCAGGGCTTTCCCCTTCAGAACTCAGTGACTGGAACATATAATGAAAACTCACTTTTCCAGGGTGAAGACTCATGCACTGTGACAGGCAGTCCTAGTTACCATGTGAATGCTGCCTACGATAAACAGAGCTGCGTGTGAGGAGGTCAAGTTCAAACACATAATGTGCAAGTCATCTTTGGGGTTGCTTTACCTCTCAGGCTCTTAGACTCCTTCTCTGGCTTAAGTTTGTGTTTCCTCAATCTCCAGGGAGCCATGGGGTGGAGACTCTCCAGGAAGAGCTTTTGGGAC
The DNA here is from genome assembly GCF_000299155.1 of Elephantulus edwardii. Classification (NCBI taxonomy): domain Eukaryota; kingdom Metazoa; phylum Chordata; class Mammalia; order Macroscelidea; family Macroscelididae; genus Elephantulus; species Elephantulus edwardii. Next base: position 1,085,580 of record NW_006399875.1, read on the forward strand.
TGCCAGAGTTAACCCCTGTTCTTAGAGGGCAGGGACCACAGGATGTGTTAGCAGTAACTGTGCACACACAGCGGGATTCGGCCGCCTCCCTATTACATCTTCACCTCGTGACTTCATACAATATGAGATCTGTTTCCCTTAATAAAATCAAGTCATAAGGCATATGTGCTTCATCTAAGTCTGATCTCACTAAGAAAATCAATCACTCTTCTTGTCCACGCCTTCTTTTGCCTCAAGTCAGAAATATGATCACACACATGCAACGTACATACATACCATTCAAATGTACATCACACACATATTTTACGCACACCACACAAGCACATTTCTGAAAATACACATCACAAAGACATTATAAAATTCATATGTAATAACATCATATGCATATATCACACATATAGAAGGGGCACACACACATACTGTACTTGTTGTTGTTGTTGTTGCTGTTATGTGCCATCGAGTCGTTTGTGACTCATAGCGACCCTATGTACAAGAGTCCTAAATGCCGTTCTATCCTGTGCCAACCTCATTCCCACCACTCTACTCACAGAATCGATCCGTCTCATCCAGAATTTTTCCTCTCCTGCGCCGTTCCTCCACTCTCCCAAACATGATGTCCCTCTCTAAGGACTAGTCCCTCCTTGCAACATGCCCAAAGTATGTCAGATGAAGCTTCAGAATCCTTGACTCCAGGGAACATTCTGCCTTCAACCTCTCCAGGACAAACCTGTTTGTTCTCCTAGAAGTCCATGGTATATTCAACACTTCTCCAGCACCACAGCTCAAAGGCATCTATTCTCTTTCTGTCATCCCTATTCATTGTCCAACTCTCCGATGCATAGCATGTAATTGCAAAGACTATAGCCTGGATCAGGCGCACCTTAGTCTCCAGCCTGACATCGTTGCACTTCAGTACTCTTGAGAGGTCCCTCACAGCTGACTTTCCCAATGCAATTTATCTCCTGATTTTCCTGGCTGCTGTTCCCAAGAGTGTTGACTATGGAAACAAGTAAACTAAAACTGTTAACTATCTCAATCTCTTCACCATCCATACTGATGCTGCCAATTGGCCCAGTGGTGAGAATCTTTGTTTTCCTGATGTTGAACTTCAATCCATATAGGAGGTGCAGTCCTTAACCCTCTGCAACAAGTGCTTCGGGTCCTCCTCAGTTTTAGCAAGCAGGGTTGTGTCATCTGCATAACACGAGTTGTTGATGATTCTCCACCAATCCTGATACCACATTCCTCCTTGTACAGCTTAGCGTCTCGGATGATCTGTTCTGCATACAGATTGAAAAGGTATGGAGACAAAATACATCCCTGAGAGACCCCCTTCTTAATTTTGAACCATCCATGTCTTCTTGCTCTGTTCTGTTGACTGCCTCTTGGTCCACGTATAGGTTTCGCATTAGCACAATGAAATGTTCTGGGATTCCCATTCTTCTCAGTGTCAGCCATAGCTTGTTGTGATCCACACTGTCAAAACCCTTTGCATAGTCGATGAAGCACAGATAGACATTCTTCTTATATTCTCTGCTTTCTGCCAAGATCCATCTTATATCTTACATTAGCTATAATATCCCTAGTACCACGACCTCTTCTAAATCCAGCCTGCACATCTGACAGTTCTCTGTTCATATATTGTTCCAGACGTTTTTGGATAATTTTCAGCAGAATCTTGCTCGCATGTGATATCAAAGATATTGTTCGATAATTTTCACACTCTGTTGGGTCACCTTTCTTTGGAATGGGAACAAATATCGATCTCTTCCAGTCAGTTGGCCACCTGGCCGTCCTCCAGATTTCCTGGCACAACTTAGTGAGCACATCCAGGGCAGCGTCTGTTTGTTGAAATAAATCAATAGGTATGCTATCAACTCCTGGAGCCTTGTTTTTTGCCAATTCCTTCATAGCAACTTGAACTTTCTCCTTCATCACCATAGGCTCTTTCATATGTTATTTCATTAAATTCCCCTGTGTCAGCCAATTCCTTCTGATACAGTGACTCTGTGTACTCCTTTCAATCTTCTTTTGATACTTCCTAGATCACTAAACATTCTACCCAAACTATCTTTAAGCACTGCCACCCGTGGCTTGAATTTGTTTTTCAACTCCTTCAGCTTAAGAAACGCTGAGTGAGTCCAGGCTGTTTGATTTTCTGACTCCAGCTCTCTGCACATTTCATTATAGTATCTTGCTTTGTCGTCCCAAGCTGCCTTTTGAAATTTTCTGTTCAGCTCTTTGATTTCTTGATTTCTTCCTTTAGCTATGGCTTCTCAGTGCTCTAATGCAATACTCAGAGTCTCATCTGACATCCATCTTGTTCTTTCTTCTTCTTTAGCCTTTGTAATGATCTTTTGTATTCATCATGGACGATTTTCTTGATATCCTTCCAGAGCTCATTTGGTCTACACTCATTGGTGCTAAAGGCCTCAAACCTGTTTCTGAGATGGTTTTGAAATTCGGGTGGGACAGACTTAAGGTCAAATCTTGGTTCCCGTGGATTTGACTTAATTTTTCCTCAACTTCAGCTTAAATTTTGATATGAGTAGTTGGTGGTCTGTCCCACAATCAGCACCCGGCCTGGTTTTCACAGCTAATAATTAACTTCTTCACTGAGTCTTTCCACAAATGTAATAGATTCGATTCCTATGCACACCTTCAGGTGAGATCCATGTGTATAGTCTGCGTTTATGTTTCTTATAAAAGGTATTTGCACTATACTACACATATATTATACACACATCAACTATGTATGTATTAATATGTGCATGACACACAAACAAACATCCCAGATCACACACATCCGGCCAATCATACACATACATATCACAGACACATATGAATCACTCATATACGCATCACATACACTCCATAAAGTATTATATACACATTCATTCACTTTAAATGTGCATCACAAACACATATGTGTCATACTTATAATACACACACATAGTTACATGCATGACATCCTCTTTTTCTCTCTCACACACATGCACAACATATCACAGACACAGTGAAAGAAAAATAATAATGAGAAATTGAAATAAAATCTTTCTTATGAATATTAATTAGTGACACTTTCCAAGTTGTCCACTTATAATCAGAGACATTGAAAGGCATGCTGGTTTGTATTGAGTTGTTGCCAATCCAGATGCTGTTCTGTGGAAACAGTAAGAACTGTTTAAGATTCTCAGTCCTGCTACAATAATGGCCAGTGCCTTTCCAATAATTTAGAAACAGAGAGAAAGTTACATTGTTCCTATATATATTCTTATGAGCAGTAGACATTTCAACAGGAAGTAAAAGTCAGTCTTATATCACCAATAAGGATAATAGATGAACAAGCACTCACAGCAATGGTGTAACTCTGGAGACTAAGGTGCACCTAATACAGGCCATGGTCATTGCAATCACTTGCTATACGTCAGAGAGTTGGACAATGACTAGGGATGATAGGAGGGTTGATGCCTTTGAGCTGTGGTGTTGGAGAAAAGTATTAAATATACCA
>NW_006399875.1:1090010-1098769 GCF_000299155.1 Elephantulus edwardii
TGAAAAAATATATGCTGAAAAAATATATATACATATGCTGAGTGCCATTGATTATAGCATGATTCATAGCGACCCTAGGAACAAAAGACCTGAAGCCTTTCTATAACTATAGCTGTTTCTCAAAGTTCATAGATTTTCCAGAGGCATGTTGTTTAGGAAGTAGATGCCAGTCTTGCTTTCAAATCTATCTTAAACTAGAGAGCTCCACTAAACACTGTCTACCATGGGTAACCTATATGGCATTTGACATCCCAATGGCACAAGGTTCAGCAACACAGCAACCCCAGGTTACCTCAATACAGAAAATGAACAGAAGAATGCTGTACCACTTAGAAGAAATTTCCTCTAAAATAAAATAGTAACCGATTTTTAAATGCAAAGGTCCTCCATGAGATATTATTGACCTTTAACAAGAGTCTTAAATTAAAAAAAAATCACTATAATATGTTGTTGTTGCTGTTGTTAACATGCCGTCAAGTTGTCTGTGACTTATAGTGACTCTATATCCCTCTCTCTCTCAACAATATTAGCTGGATATTAACTGAAAGCAAGAATATCAGAGGAATGTCTATCTGTGTTTCATTGACTATACAAAGGCATTTGACTATGTGGTTCATAAGAAATTTTGGCTAACCTTGAGAAAAATGGGAATCCCAGAACTTTTAATTGTGCTTATGCAAAAAATCTATATTTGTACCAGGAAGCAGTCATAAGAACACAGCAAGGAGCCAGTGCATGGTTCAAAATCAGGAAAGATGTGCATTCACCCAATCTCCATACCTTTTCAGTCTATTTGCAGAACATATCATTTAGGAAATGGACCTTATGAGAGGGAATGTGACATCAGAATTAGAGACAGATTCATCAACAACCTGCATTATGCAGATGACACAATCTTGCTTACTGAAACTGAGGAGGATGTGAGGCATTTGATGCAGAAGGCCAAAGACTGCTGTCTTCAATATGGACTGAAGCTCAACACCAAGAAAACAAAGACTCTCTCACCACTGGGTCAATTGGCACAGTGACTACAGTAATGGACTTTGTTGCAGATAAGAAATGAAGAGGATGATTTAATATCAGGCAGGGCTTCATTCTGTTGTATCTAGAATCACCACGAGTTGGAGGTGAATCAAGTGGCACCTAATGTCAAGATGAGTACAGTACACAGAGCGTGCAGACTCAGATGATAAGGAAAACTTGGACTCCGTTACCAATGATAGTGTTCTTTCATAATATTCACAAATTACACTAATATCCAAAGAAACTGGATTAATTATTTTATTTGCACTAGTTAGAAAGAGATTGGTTGTTTGATTTTTTTATTTTACTAATTTTTTTTTTTGCTATGGGAGAATAATGAATTTTGGGATCACTTCATTCCTGAAGGCATGTTTCCTGCTCCTTCAGAGTAGGATCTGCAATCTCCTCTCATCTGATTCACTGCCTCTGAAACCCACTCTACAGGCAGGTATGAGTTGGTTCCGACTCAATGGTACATAAGAACAACAAGCAAAGAAAATATTGGCAAGGAATAGTGGATATACCATGGACCCAGGTAGAAATACCTACCCAGGTAATTGGGTAGAAGACCCAATAAATCCGTCTTGGAAAAAGAACAGCCAGAATGCTTCTTAACAAGAGAATGCCAAGAGTTTCTCTCATGGACTATGGACATGTTATGAGACACAAGTCCTTGGAGAATTGCATCATGTTTGGTGAAAAAGTCAATTAAAAAGTGATCGACCTTCAACAAGATGTACACAGTGGCTACAACAATGAGCTTGAATAAAACAAATCATTATAGACATGATATGAAACCAATAAATATTTTGTTTTGTTGTACAAAGAGTCTATGATTTAGAACCATCTTATTGATAACTAACACCACCACCACAACAGTTCAGAGCATAGTAAAGTCAGGGTCCATCCAGAATGAAGGCTGCTTAGTGGAGTGGACTTGAGGGGAGGGATAGTATAACAATGAAAGAATTTTTCTTTTACTTTTCAAAGAGAAGAGTGAACTGGGAGAAAGGGGTGAGCAGGGAGAAAAGTGCAGCAATGAATGAATGGAAATCCAAAGTCTCTGTAAATTTTCATTAAAATTAATATTAATTAAAAAGAAATTAACATAGTCCTAAGGGGCAAGCCATGCACTAAATAAACTTAAATATTTCTAAAAAAACCCAAAAAAACCAAAACAAAACACCAAGAAATAGTCACAAAATCCCCAAAAAACAGACTGAGATTTACACAGCTTGCTGTGGAAAATGCTTCAGGTTTCACGGCAATAACTGTCAGACTCAGATGCACTTTATGTCTATAGCCTTGACTCCAGCGATTGATGAAGCAAATGGTCCTTGTTAATAGAGATAAGCTGTAGAAAGAGAGCAGGACAGACAGCATTTCAATTTAGATCTTTCCAATAACCCAATAGATGCCCTTGTATAATTGAGTTTCTAAGAATGCATTTTTTTAAATAAAAGATTGTGTTATACTTCTCCATCAGATTAGCATGGGAGTTCAAACTTCTGATCTTTAGGTTAGTAGCTCAATTCTAAAATCAAGTATGAAATGCGCCACTAAGCATCAAATGCTGTTGATAGAGTAATTTTCGACTCATAGCGAACCCATAAACAACAGAAAGTAATTGTGTGTGATCCTGAATCATTCTTACGGTCTCTCCCACACTCAAGCCTATTGATGGAGTCTCTGTTTCACTCTTTCCCTGGACTCCGACTTTATCTAGGAAAAGTTCATGGAACAGAGATGTGAAACTTCCCCCAGAGTCTAGCTCACACTGTGTTTCTTTCCTTTCTCCTGTTTTCACTTGGATGCAGGCACTTTCCCCTCCCTCCGTTCATGTGCATTCTTTTGAAGCAACCTATTCCTACTTCTATCATTCCATGACGGGACTCTTAATCAAAAGAAACGTTGTGAATTCTTTTCTGGCAGTTAAACTCACACAATGCATGGCGGGCGGTTGAACACAGGGTTGAGTTAATATCTCAAAAGACTTTAAGGGGTGACTATATTTCTCAGCGATAGTCTTCGTCTTTTGTGATGTAACCGGAGAAATGATGTCTCAACCTATGATTATGTAATCTGATCACAAATTCTTATATCTCTATTATAAAAAAAATTAATCATTATTGAAAATTACTTTTTATTCAACATCTACACTTGCTTTCTTATCCTCAAGTTGTGGCAGCAAAATCTATGAATTAAGTGTTATATGTAGGACAATTAACAATGTGAAACAGAACATGCATTGCAAAGTGGATTGGGGAAGAGGGAAAGAGATAAGTGTGTATTGATAAATGAGTGAAAACCAAACCTTTTAATAAATTTCTATTAATATTGGGGGGGAAAAGGTCAAAAAAGAATACTTCAAAAAATTGATATTTGTCTGGGACAACTTCCTAACAGAAGTTTATTCATTCTCATTAAAATATTTTAAAAGTCAAAGCCATTTTACATCAACATTTGTTAAGTACACATTTTCTAAATGAAAAAGTTCCTCATAAAGACAAAACCAAATCAAAGTTTCCCTTTATAAAGAGCATCTAAAATAATCAGGGTGAAAGGATGCTGAGAGCAGATTTCATTCTATTTAGCTGCACTTACTGTTAACAACCTTTCACAGGCAGCCTCGAGAGGTCTCTAGGGGACCCTGAGGTTAGCTGGTGCAGCCTTCTCATTTTCCATATGAAGGAATAGAGATGGAAAGAGCAGGAAATTCCACCAGAAGCAGTCAGCTAATTAGAGAATGAGCTAAGAGGACACCCCAGGACTCTTCTTAATCTGGTGTTTCCCCCAAGAATATGCTTGCCAGCTTCATACTACTGATCTTAGAATCAAGTCAATTTCACGACAATCTAACGTAAGTATATTCTAAATTGTGCACTGTGCCTAACACCAAAACACAGTGACCCAATCTATAAAGAGGAGAGCTGTACGTGTTAAAATTTTCAAGATGGTGACCTTTGGCGAAAAGTAAATCAAGCCTTATTATTTTGGTATCCTTGGATTTCCTAAAGCTTATAACTTTTCAGTGATATTGTCATTGTTAGGTGTCATCAGGTCAAGTATGACTCATAGAGATCGTGTGAACAGTCAACTTGAACTCTGTCCTACTCTGCACAATCTTCACCTTCTCTAAAACACTCAAGTCCATTGCTGAAGTCACCCTGTCAATCTATCTCATTGGGGGTCTTCCTTTCCTTCTCTGATGCCCCATCTTTTCAAGCATATTGTCACCCTCAAATGAACAGTCTTGCCTAGCTTCATGTCTGAAGTGTGAAAGATGAAGTTTCACCAGATTTGCCTCCAAGAAGCCTCTCTGACTGTGCTTTCTCCAAGATAAATCTGCTTATTCTTTTGGCCTTCCATGGGGCAACCAGTGCTCTTCTCCAGCATCACTGCTCAAAGACATCAGTTTTTCTTCTATCATCCTTATGCACTGTGCGGCTCTCAAATACATAGCAAATGATGAGAACGACTATGGACTAAATCAGATACACCTTAGTCCTCAAGCTGACATCATTACTCCTCAAAAATTTGAAGACGTCCCTAACTGCAGATTTTCCCAGTGCAATGCATCTCCTAATCTCCTGACTGCTTATACTAAGGGTGTTATTTGTGGATCCAAGAAAGATGAAGTTGTTGACAATTTCAATCTCTTTCCCTTCTTATCAATTTGGAATTGGTACAGGCACATAAATCCACAAATTGAGGATTTTAGGGAAGTCCTCTTCATTTATACTAGAGAATATTATTGTGTGGTATTTTCCAATAATATTCATATTATAGTACATATTGCTCTGTGCGGATAGAAAAACACATTTTAAATGGAATTTTACTGCTTTTTAAAACTTTAATCACTATGGAAGAATGTCTTGGCAATGAACACCAAAGATTTTATGTAATTGGAAATCAATACAAAATGGAAACTTTTTATATCACAAATATATCTGAATCATATCTTTGGAAAGGTCTTTAGAAAGGGTTGGGTGTTTTTTTTTTTTTATTGTTACATGCCATTGAGTGGACTTCTACTTATAAAGATCCTATATGCTCAACAGCTCTGAAGCTTACCCTGTCCTGAGCCAGTCTTACTGCGTCTGACCCACCTGCCTTCAGTTCACAGGTGACTGTGTCAATCCATTTCATTTGGGGTCTTCCTTTCTTCCACTAGCCCTCTACTCTTCTGAGGATGATGTGCTTCTCCAAGGATTTTTCTCTCCTGGTCACATGTACAAAGTACGTGAGATGAAGCTTCAAAATCCTTGCCTCTAAGGAACAAGTTATTTTCACCCTCTCCAAGACAGATCTGTTAGTTCTCTCAGCAGCCGATGTCATGTTCATTACTCTTCTCCAGCACCACAACTCAAAGGCATCAATTCTTCTTCTGTTGTCATTGGTCATTGTTCAGCTCTTTGATATATAGCAAGTAATTGTGAAGACCATGGCCTGGGTCAGGCACACCTTAGTCTCTTTTTGCTATTCAGCACTCTGGAAAGGTCCCGGACATATTTTCCTAATGTACTTTTCCTTTTGGTTTTCTGAATGCTGGTGCCTAGAATATTGGTTTTGGAGCCAAGCAAGTTGAAACTGAAAACAATCTCTATCTCTTCTCCCTCTTTCCTCATGGTGCTACAGATTGCCCAGTGCTGAATATATTTTCCCCCCCTTGATGGTGAACGTCAATCCACATTGCAACTACAGTCCTTTACCTCCAGCAGCAAACACTTCAGGTCCTACTCAGTATCAAACAAGCAAGGTTTGACACAGGTTGTTGATAAGTCTTCCTCTAATCCTGATGCCATATTCCTCGTCATAAAGTCTATCCCCCCCGAACTATCTGCTCCATATTGTTGTTGTTTGTTGTTATGTGCCGTCGAGTCGTTTTCGACTCATAGCAACCCTATGCACAACAGCCCTAAACCCTGCTCTATCCTGCGCCAACCGCACTGCCTCTGACACACCCATGCCGATTACCCCAGTCAACGAATCAATTCATCTCATGGAGGGTCTTCCCCTCCTGCACTGTCCCTCCACACACCCAAGCATGATGTCCCTCTCCAAGGACCTGTCCCTCCTGGCAACATGTCCAAAGTATGTCAGACGAAGCCCCAGAATCCTTGCCTCCAAGCAGTAGCTTGGTTGAATGCTCTCTAAGATGAATCTGTTTGTTTTCCTGGCAGTCCATGGTGCATTCAGTACTCTTCTCCAGCACCACAGCTCAAAGGCATCAACTCTCCTTCTGTCCTCCCTAGTCATTGTCCAACTCTCTGATGCATAACAAGCGATTGCAAAGACCATGGCCTGTATCAGGCGCACCTTAGTCTCCAGAGAGACACCGTTGCTCCTGAGTACTTTAGAGAGGTCCCTAACAGCAGACTTTCCCATCGTGATACGCTTTTTGATTTCCTGACTGCGGGTGCCAAGAGTGTTGACTGTGGAGCCCAGCAAACTGAAGCTCTGAACAATCTCAATCTCTTCGCCATTTTAGAACCACTTAGAATACCATGCTTTTGTTGTGTGCTGTCTGAACAGAACCTACTCATAGCTGAAATTCCAGTGGTTTTTATGAGGCAGTAAATCACATGGAAGGAGAGTACCCAGCCTTTCTCCTGTGAAGTAGCTGGTGGATTTGAACCACGTGCCTTTGGGTTTGCAGCACAAAAGGGCATTACTTTTTTAATATGCTAGTACCCCAGGCATCTATGTAAATTATGCCTTTTAGAATTTATTTCTTGCTAGTAATATTTCCCCCAATAAACTTATATAGCTAGCATTTTGTCAACTCTCCTGTGAAATATTGTCATCAGGAAGAGAACAGAAGGGCTAACTGCGCATGGTTAGAACAAGTGGGAGCGTCATCCGTCAATTGGGATGATTGTACTTTGAGTTGTAATTAAATATTGAGAAAGGATAGACATCTTGGCTGTTGATGAACTACATAAGCAAAATCAGCCACTGGTGTGGGGAGAAAAGGCACTTGGGTTTTCACCTGGATCTTGAGAAACCTCAGCTCTCACACTTGTCTTCTTCCTATTGAGTGAAATGCCTGCGAGTGCTCCACCATTAGGATCAATATCCAAGCCATTATGTTGGCAAAAGAGGCAGCAAATCACATTTACGTGGATTGTCAGACTCATTATTATAAGCAGATGGCAGCTCATGCACTACAATGCAGACCCAAAAAGACTGACATTATTTCAAATTAAAATCTATAATGCAAATCCACATCTCCCAGTCTTTGTGCAGACTGGAGTGCATTAATCTTCTCACTGATTTGCTGATGTGCAGGCTGCCCGAGCTGTTTTCACATGAGTGGAGCTAACAGGAGGGCTTTTAACCGAGAATGGTTAACATTTATTCATACAGATTGATAAAAGCTAACATGCAATTTTCTTTACTAGTAGCTCCCTAATAGGAATTAATGGGACATTTTAAAGAGAAATTCCAAGATCAGGGGACCCACGAAGAAAGAGCCCCACAGAAAAGAAACAATGTCATGCTCCTCTGGGCTAACACAGCTCCATTAGGTCTTTATATTTATTTACAATGGCTCAGTAGTTTTCTTTCAGCCGTACTTTGGAGACAACGCACTACTTTCTAAAGTGCAACTGTTCAAAATAGAGCATCCATTTGACATAGGTTCTTCACGGGCCATGCTGGAATGCGTGCTTCCAGACTGAAAGGGGCAAAAATTCAAGTTTTCATTAAAATATTGGTCAGTATCTTAAAACCAACAAAATGGTAATGGTTTTATGCCTCAAAGAGTTAGTTGTTTAGTGCTTGCTATTTTTTTAAACTATAGATGACCGAATCTTTTGTCATTGAGCCGATTCTGACTCCTAATGAATCTATAAAACAGAGAAGTGTCGCCTCAAAATATTCCCAGCGCTGTAATTCTAACAGAAGTAGATTACCAGAACTTTTTCCAGGGAAATGGATGGTAATCTGAAATTGTAGCTATTTGGTTATTAGCCCAAGGCTTAATTTACAGTGCCTTTTGGACACATGCCCTGAAAATAGTTCAACTGTATTTTACTTGGCTTTGTTTCTTATTAATCCCCTGAAACAGTTTGACTATTAAATGGTGTCCCTTAAATACGGAAATAAGACCATATTTACCGTTAAATATATAAGATGTCCCTTAAATATGCTTATTGGTCCAAATTTTCTGTTAAATATAAAGACTGCTCAACAAAACTAAATGAAGTAATATCCAGTTCACCCTATAATTCAAATTTTGGTCAGACAGTTACACAACACATAAGTATAAATCTCAGTGAAGAAACGCTGGCCTTGTGGCCAGGGGGAAAAAAACCCAGAAGAACCCAAACAAATTTAAAAAACCACACAAACACCAAACCAATAACAAAATCCTCACAAGTATGTTGTTGTTGTTGTGTGCAATCAAGTAGGAACTGACTCCAAGCTGATCGTCCAGTGCATTTTCTGAGGGAATAAATCACTTGGGAGGAGATTTTCCTTCCTTCTCCCACAATATACTGATAACTAGGCTCCAAGTCATAGCCACACGACACATAACAGAAAGCCACCTGCACAGGCTGGCACCATCCTCAGACTCTGTTGTGCTTATGTCCATTGTTTCAGTCATCAGTGTCTTCCTATTTATTGGAGTAATTTCTTTTTTCCTTCCTTCCTCTTTTTTTTTTCTTTCTTTCTTTCTTTCTTTCTTTCTTTCTTTCTTTCTTTCTTTCTTTCTTTCTTTCTTTCTTTCT
>NW_006399875.1:1098887-1134628 GCF_000299155.1 Elephantulus edwardii
CTTCTTCTTCTTCTTCTTCTTCTTCTTCTTCTTCTTCTTCTTCTTCTTCTTCTCTCTCTCTCTCCCTCCCCTCTCTCTCCCTTTCTCATTATCTCTCCCTTTCCTTCTCCCTCCCTCCCTCCCTCCCTTCTTTCTTTCCTATTTTATTTTTTTTTTGCCCTCTGCTTTTTACAAGACTAATGCCTTTCTCTGAAGACTGATTCCTCGTGATAATATGAGTAAATTAATTGAGATAAAACCTCACCAGCTTCACCTTTAAGGAATACTGTGGCCACACTTCTGCATGTATATGACTACAGAAGGAATAAATGGTGAGATTTCTTTCTTTAAAAAAAATAAGGTCATTAGAAATGAGTCACCCCAATTTGTTGTTGTTGCTATATGCTGTTGAGTAGCTTGGATCTCTTAGCAACCCTATGTAAAATAGCCCTGAAACCCGCTTTGTCGTATGCCAACTTTACAGTCTCTGACATTCTTATGCTCATTATCACTGTCACTGAATTAATCCATCTCATCTAGGGTCTTCAACTCTTTCACTGTCTCTCCACCCTTCCAAGCATGTTGTCCTTCTCCAAGGATTGGTCCCTCCTTGCAAGATGCCCAAAGTGTGTTAGACAAAGCTTCAGAATCGTTGCCTCCAAGAAGCAGCCTGGTTTCACCCTCTCTAAGATGAACCTGTTTGTTCTTTAGCAGTCCATTGTATAATCAATAGTCTTCTCCAGCAGCACAGCTCAAAGGCATCAATTCTCTTTCTATCATCCCTAGTCATTGTCCAGCTCTCTGACGTACAGCAAGCACTTGTGAAGACTATGGTATGGATAAGGCCCACCTTTGTCTTCAAACTGACACCTTTGCTCTTCAGTACTTTGGAGAGGTCCCTGACAGCTGTCTTTCCCAATGCAATTCGTCTTTTGAACCCAATTTTACAGATGAGAAAACAAGCTCATCTCTTGTTGATGTGTTATTGGGTATTCCACACAGATTTTGTAGAAAGCTCATATCATCAGTGTCATGTGGACATTTCGGAACCTTCCAAGACTACCTGTGGAGGTCCATGAAGAAACAGGTCTTGATGTTTAGTTGTTGTTGTTGTTACATGCTGTCATATTGTAGGTGACTCATAGCGACCCTATGAACAAAAGACCTGAATACTTGTATAAGTTTTATTCCTTCTCCCAGTTTATAGGGTTTCTGGAGGCAAGCTATTTTGGATGTGGATACCACCCCCGCTTCCAAGCTTGTTTAAATCAGGGAGCGCCACCAAACACTGTCCACCATGGATAACCATTATCGCATTTGGCACATCAGTGTCACAGTGTTCAGCTTCACAACAACCATGAGTTACTTCTATATAGCAAGTGGGCAGTCCAGGGCTATAGGACCTAGAAGAATGTTTGACCAAAAACAATTAAAAACAGGCCTGAGGGCTGCAGATTAGAGTCACCCACCTTTGGCTTGGTACCATCACTTTCTGCCCAGTAGGACAACTGATCTCTCTCTCTACTGTTGTTGTTGTTGTTGTTAAGTGCCGTCGAGTCATAGGTGACTCATAGTAGAAATACAAATATAACTTTTGAGTTCTGGAGAATATGGTAGACAGAATTCTAAGAGATCCCCAAGGTCATCCCAGACACAATGTTCATGTCCTTTGAAAAAACCTCCCCTTGAATGTGAGAGGATCTGCAAACTTCAAAGAACTGAATGCTGGTAATGATCAGCAAATGTGGAAGACAGCACCACACCTCAGAGGACAGCGCATCTTGAGTTGGCCCCTTGATCATAGCTTGTGAAACTCCAAGCACAAAATCCTGCTAAGCTGACTGACAAAAAAATTGTCGTTATTGTACTGTTGAGTTGAACTTGATGCATTTCTGACCCTCCAGTGGGTTTCAGAGGCTGTAAACTGCATGGGAGTTGACTCCCCGCCTTTCTTCTGTGGGGGCTTTGAGTTGACAGCACAACCCTTTGCCCACTAGACCATAGAGCTTCCTACAAATTCCGGCCAGTCAAAAAGCTCCCTGCCCTCCCTTAAGGACGCCCTGAATTCTTCTCCTGTTGCTCATCTGGCCCATCACCTTCATCTTCTTCACCCTCTCTGTGGCCTACAGTTGAAGAGCTTGCTGTGTGTTCTGCTGGACTTCCTCCTCAGTCAGTCCTTTGGGGAGTCACATTCAAGGGGGTATTCCCTTCACCAGCCTCTCATTCAACTAGGTATCAGTTTTGTCTTAACGGCTCAGACTGTCTGGTCTCCTGTTTCAGTAGAGAATATAATAAAGTGACTCACACTTTCACAAGACACAGGTGAGACTGAACTTGATGGTAGGTCTTCATAAAGCGTCAGTAGATATTTCCCTGTTTTTTGCACTGTCATCCCTGAAGCCTGTTGATGTCAGATGTTGCTATGCTATGTAAATCACAGTCTTCAGTATCCTACTTTTAGATTGTCAAGTTATTATTCCATTTTCCTTTTTTGAGCCAGAACAGTGCATACTCTATCGGTTTCATTTCAATGCTCTCATCATAAACCTCCATGTTATTATGACCCCTTTAAATCAAGTGTTTATGAGTTCTCTAAGCACCACCTGGAAATTTTACCTTAAGGTCCTCAAGTCATTTGGCTACAAATTACTGACTATTCTCTTGCACCTATTTCCTTGATCTGGATTTGATTATTTCTAATTATAATAAATGTCTCTCTGCATTCCAGACATGTAAGGTTGCAGTCACTCCACCGGCCGATTATTTTATACTTGTGTATGGAATCAAGAGAGCAGAGTTCCGAGTCAAGCGTATTTCCCCTGCCCTAGAGTGATATACTGATTCACCTTTCAATCTTTTATTGTGAAGTAAAGATAGATCATGAACACTGATTTTTCTTCAGTTATGAGCTATATTGTGCAGTGTCTTTTCCTTCTGAAAGTCAGTTCTGGCTTCATAAAAAACAGTGATCAACTCATTGTGAGGTTCCTTCCTTGAAAGTTTTTACTTTGACTCTCTATATAGATTGGATCCTTATACGAAGCATGGTCTAAAACAATGCTGTGTTATATCTCTATTGGCAAGTGGTTACAGGAGATGATACCAGTGGGACTCTGATTATTCCCTTCCTCTAAAGGTACCTTACCTAGGTCGGTATAATGCTTCCAGAAGTAAAGCACACAGAGTTGATGTTTCAACCCCAAGCCTTGGTACTGTCACACTCCCCCCATTCTCTGTTCCTGGTCTTCACCGCAGCTCATCTCACAGCCTGAACACTTGAAAATGCTGCTACTCAGGGCTGTCAAAAGGTGCAGGATGTGGAAGTCAAGTTTGCACAGGAGGCACGGAGGGGGTCACCCTGTCTGATTCTATGCTGACCTTTCCTACTCAGAAGACCACTGTGTCTTTCAAAAGTGAGGGAACCTGCCAAAGGCGGGGCGGACCGGGCGGCAGCTCATAGGCAGATTCTCCCTCTGTATTTTCACAGACCAGAGAACTATTTCCTCTGCCTCTAATTCCCTTCAAAAACACTGACGTATTTCCCAGTTTAATTTGACAAACACTTCTTACTATACCTTCAAGAAGACAAGGTTGTTACAGGGAGGCTGTTCTTTCTTTCTTTCTTTCTTGGTGGGGGGGCTGGGGGGGCTGTTCCTTCTAATTCCCATTTCATTTCAAGCAGCTAGTGCTATCTATTGGCTAGCCAGAGAAGGTTCTAGGGGTGTTGGTGACAAATAAAGTCAGTGTTCTAGTTTTGCCTTTTGCTGTTTTGTTTGTTTGTTTTTATTCTTGAAATAATTGAGTATGTGACTGTGATTAAGTGAAAGCTGTTTTTAAAGAAACCCAAGAAGAAAAATACAGAGACTTTCAAATGCCATTCTGAAGAAGGAGAGAGGGTCATATGAATTATATTTAAAATAAAGAATTGTGTGTATGAACTGTTAATGCCTTTCCAGAGAAAAGTTGTATTATTGTTGTTGTTGTTGTTGTTGCTGTTAGGTGCCATCAAGTTGCCTACTACTCACAGACACTCTCTTAGTAACCTGTTTCTACCCTTTTCAGAATCTCTAGTATGCATGGTGCAGTTGCTGTGTCAATCCATCTTATTGAAGATTTTTCTCTTTCTCTGATAGGTATGAGAGATCATCGTTCATCATCTTTATCTCCAAGGAGGACCCTGGTAGCACTTCCTCCACCATGATTGTTCTTCTGTCAGTCTACAATATATTCATATACTTCTTCAATTACACAATTCAAATTCTTCAGTTCTTCTGCTTTTCATTAGAAAAAATGTGACACTATGAAAACAAACATACAAGTAATTGGGAAGTAGTGTTTCAATAAGTCAGTCATAAGTTAAAGAATAAGAAGCTGATCATTAATAACCTTTCTTTAAATTACTTCTCTGGACCCACATATTTATAAATGACTCCTAACAACTTCCCAGATTTTCTGCGATTTGGAGTCCCAGGCTCTTCAGTTTCTATTTTTTTTCCCCCCTGCTCATCTCTAATTCTATCCCTTGAAACATTTTTTTTAATTTAATGTGAGCCTTCACCATAACTTATTCTCTGATTAGAAATTTTGACAGCACTCTCCTGCCCACTTTTGGATATATTATTTTTTTAAAAAAATATTTTTATTATTTTTTTTTATTTCAATGAACATCTACAGAGATTTTGGAATTCCATTCATTCATTGTTGTACTTTTCTCCCCTCTCACCCCACCCTCAACCCCTGTTCTCTCCTCTCCTTGAGATATATTCTTGAATGCCCTTCTTGTGGGAAATATTTTTGTTTTTGTTGTTGTTGTTGATTTTTACCTTAATGCTATGACATATATTGTCATTGGTGCCTTCTTCCCCTTATTATGTTATTCTTAAGAACTTATTGTCTTATTTGTTTTCAGGATGTAAAAAGAAAAAAGAATATTTACAAATGGATGTATGTTTTAAAACAGCACTAAAAACATACACTGCACTTTATTCTACACTCTAAACTTCGTTGGTGATTAACCTTCCAAGCTCTGATAAAAGAGAGAGATGATCATTCTAGAGGGGGGTGCATAATCAAAAGAGGATATGAGGAGCTATGAGAGGCTGTATATCATAGTGAAGTTGAACTTGAGCTCTAGATCCAGACCACAGGTTCAAATCCCAGGAAGAGACCCTTGCTCATTGTAGTGGGTGCTGTTTTTTGCCATCGTTGTGAGTTGGACCCAACCCATAGCTGAGCCTACAACATGTTCTCAGAGGTGGTCAATTGCATAGGAGGAGATTATCCTTCCTTCTTCCTCTGAGCAGCTGGTGGATTTGCACTGACCAAAGCTCTCATTTCCTCAGCTGCCATGATCTAGAAATTAACAGATCTCAGTGGGATCTAGTGTGAGGATCTTTGTACCTCGCTTGGATCCACACCATGAACATATGCTGAAGAAAATACATGCAGGACAGGAGAAGCTAGCTATCCTCTGCTGTTGGCCACATCTGTGCTGTCACATGAAATGCCTTTGTTAACAGAGAAGGAGAAGATGCATTATCAATAGAACAAATTCCCACATAGGGTCAATATAAGTTGTAATCAACTCAATTACACATAACAACAACAATAAGCCTACGAATTCCAACATACCTGTGGAAAAGAAATAAATGGCCACTTTGGTTGTAAGCATTGAGCCTTATCTTTGCTAATATGTAGGGCTTATGATTCAGAAACAAATCAAGAAAGAGAACGTTTGACTATAAGTCCTTTTTTGGGTATCTCATGGTGTTCACTCTCTTGCCCAGGTTCCAAGAGAGCTGAAGAATGTCTACTGTCATACCAAGAGTAGCCGCTACACGTCTTGGGATAGAGTTTGTTCCCCAACGTTTGGATTGTAAGCTTCCTCAGAGAGAGAAAACCAGAAGTTCTAAAGGATGCATTCTCAGATGACGTGAGCTACTTATGGAAACAACAGCCTCTGTGTGGCTATAGGATTTGGAGTGGGCATCATCCAAACGCCTGCACTAACTTTAAGCATGCCTACTTTAAAATGGCCTGAATGACTAACCATCTGAATGAATGAGTGATCAATGAATGGAAATTATTTCCTAATGATTCTCCAGAGTTGTTGTATCATAAAATCACCTGGAAGGTTGGGGTGGTTTTTTTTTTTAGTATTTTAAAAAGATGTTAATTTTTAAATATTTAAGAAACTTAAAATATTTAAGGCACAGTGTAAACTCTAAACTAATCACACATTGAAATGCGGTCAATTTACCAATGTTTATAATTTACCAGTGATTCCAAATTCTAAAGAGTAATTTGAGGATTCCTAAGAAATTTTACACTTACTTCTTCCAAAACAGATGTGCTTGCTCTTTTGAAAGTCCATGGGATATTCAATACTTTTCACCAATATTACAATTAAAAGGCAACAAATCTTCATTTTTTTATTCCTTGTCTGACTTTCAAATGAGTCTGAAGCAATTAGGGATAGCATGGGTTGAATCAAAGGCAACTTAGTCCTCAAAATGAGAACTAAAGAACAAACAAACTGGCCATGGAGGCAATGCAGCTCGGGTGCTTCTTAAAGGCAAGGATGGGGATGTATCTTTGACATACTTTGGGCATGTCTTCAAGACAGTACAGCTCTTGGGGGGAGGGGAAAACCAAACACATTATGCTTGAAGAGGATTTGTTCTTTCAAGATAACATCTACCTGATTAGGTGCTTTGTCTGCAAGGATCGCATTCTTTGAAGACATCTGCCCTCCGAGGTCATACAGGAACTGTTCATACAGCATCTAAAGCTCTTGGTAGGCAGTTAGGTGCCTTCGAGTTGACTACAACTCATAGCGGTGCTGTGAACAACAAATCAGAACCTGTGTCACCCTCATGAGCGCTAACACACACAAGCCCATTGTTACAGCGACTGTGTTAATACATCATTTTTAATGAGCATCCTCTCTTAAAGGGATGTTCATCCACTGTTCCCAACGTGATGTCTTTTCCCAAGAATTGGTCCCTTCTGGTGAGTTCTGGTGGCCTAGTGGCAAGAAACTGCACTGCAATCCCAGAGGTACGTGGTTTGAATCCACCAGGTGCTCTGCTGGAGAGGGAGGACAATCTTCTCCTGTACCAGTCAGATCTGATTTGATGGAACATGCACAAAAAGTAATAAAAAAAGTAAAAAAAAAATTACCTTCTCTTGACATCATGATAAATGCATATGGGATGAAGTTTTACTATCCCTGTGACGATGGAACACCATGGCTGTACTTTGTCTAAGACATATTTGTTTATTATTTTTTGTAGATTTATGGGATATATAATGCTCTTAACCAACACCACAATTTGAAGGTGTTGATTTTTCTCTGGCCTGCTTTATTCTTTTTCAAATTTCATATGCATAGGAAGCAATTGAAAATGACATGAATGGTATCACACTCACCTTAGTCTCTAAGTGAATATCCTTGCTACTTAGATCCCTTAAGAGTCTTGGTAGCATCTTATCATAATGCAATACGTCTTTCAATTTCATAACTGCTGCCATCATAGCATTGATTGTGGATCCAGGCAAAATGAAGATATTGACAATGTTCTCTTGGTGAAGAGGAAACACGTGGAGATGCCTAGGCTGTGTCTGTAGTGTGCGTTCCAGAGTCTTGGTATGCCTGCATTGATTGAATGTTGGTCTTCCAGATCTGAACACTCTCATGGGATTATAATTTAATTTAGACAACACCTAAAAATGGAAAGGACATTAACAAAAGAGGTATTCCTACAAATTGTCCGTATAGGCTAAAATGAAAAAAAAAAACAACAACACAAAAATAAACAAAACCTTCAGCTGATTAAGAGTCCTCGCTCAGTCTCCAAAGTGCTGAAGAGTAATGATGTCCACTTAGAGACCAAGGTGAGCCTGATCCAGGTCAGTCATTTCAATTGACTATTTGCTATCCCTCAGAAAGTAGGACGATGAAGAAGGATTACAGGAGAAGAATTAATGCCTTTAAGTTTTGGTGTTGGAGAAGAGCTGAAAAAGTGGACTGTGGAAAAACCAAAGAGAAAGAAAGTGCCACCAAGGTGCTGCTTGGAACCAAGACGGTAAAGCATCATGTCACATATTTTAGATGTGTTGTTAGAAGGGTCGAGTCCAGCAAAATTTAACAGAACAGCAAGCAACAAATGCTGGCGAGGTTGTGCAGAGACTGGAACCCTTATTCACTGTTGGTGGGAGTGTAAATTGGTGCAACCACTGTGGAAAGCTGTGTGGCGCTTTCTCAAAAAGTTGCAAGTAGAGATACCATTTGACCCAGCAATTCCACTACTGGGAATATACCCCAAAGAGACCATAAATGACATCTAAGCAGATATATGCACACCCATGTTTCTTGCAGCTTTGTTTACAATAGCAAAGAGCTGGAAACAACCTAAGTGTCCATCAACAAACGAATGGATACAGAAGGATACAGAAGCTGTGGTATATTCACACAATGGAATACTGTGCTGCATTGAAAAACAAGGAACTCATGCAATAGTATGCAAAATGGATGACCTGGAGGACATTATGCTGAATGAAATATCTCAGTCACAAAAGGACAAATACTATATGGTGCCACTGTTGCAGAATGAGGCTGACAGCAGAGTGGGGGTGAGACTGAGAAAAACTGGGTAAGTTATGCTTGTTGCATTGAAGCCTATGTGGGACAGAATAGTTTAAAAGTAATGTATTTAGGGCATTATGATTATCATAAGAGTCCGGAATGAGGGTTGCAGAGTTGAGTATACTCGGGATGGGGGTGGGGATTGTGTACCAATGAAAGAGTTTTTCTTTTGCTTTTCAAGGAGAGGAGAGACTTGGGGGTGGGGGTGGGGTGGGCGGGGAGAAAAGTGCAACAATGAATGAATGAATGAAAGTCCAAAATCTCTGTAGATGTTCATGGAAATGAATTTTCAAAAAAGAAAAAAAAAAAGAAAAAGAAGGGCATGTATAACCATGAAAAAAAAAAAAGAAGGGTCCAGTCCACGGAGAAAGATATCTTGCTTAGAAAGACATCAAGCGTGGAAAAGAAGAGGGTCCATGTAGGAAAGAAAAACCTTAGAGGAGATAAATTGATAAAGTGCTTGTAGCCATGGTCTCAACTGAGTCAGAGATGGTGACGATAATAACGGATACGGCAGGGTTCAGATCTATTATTCACGGGGTTGCAATGTGTTGCAGTTGACTTGGTAGCAAATACTAACAAATCAATTGTCCTTCTACATTAAAAAATTAATTCTCCCTTTAAAGGTATTACTAAAGAAATATTACTAAAGAAAATTTTTTGTCTGATGCACTGAGATGTCATTAAGTCAACTCCAACTGAATTTGACCCATTTCACAAGAGTTTAAAATCTCTCCCATCCTGTGCCATTCTCATATTCTCCACTGCTGTAGTTGTTATTATGTGCCTCGAGTCGCTTGCGGATTCATAGCGACACTATGTACAACAGCCCTAAACCCTGCTCTGTCCTGTGCCAATTGCACTGTCTCCGACATACCCACCCCATTACCTCAGTCACTGAATCAATCCACCTCATAGAGGGTCTTTCCCTCCACCCTCTCAAGCATGATGTCCCTCTCCAAGGACTGATCCCTCTTTAAAATATGTCCACAGTATGTCAGACGAAGCCTCAGAATTCTTGCCTCCAAGGAACAGCCTGGTTTAACCCTCTCTAGGATAAACCTGTTTGTTTTATTATCATTATATTCAATACTCTTCTCCAGCATCACAACTCAAAGGCATCAATTCTCCTTCTATCCTCCTTGGTCATTGTCCAACTCTCTGATGCATAAAAAGTGATTGCAAAGACCATGGCCTGCATCAGACACACCTTAGTCTCTATAGAGACACCATTGCTCTCCAGTACTTTGGAGAGGTCCCTAACAGCAGATTATCCCATTGCAATACATCTTTTTAATTTTAATTTAATCCTCCACTGTACATAAACAAATTGTTGCATTCACTGCCCTGATCCATCTCCTTGAGTCATCGTGCCAACCAATCTCCTCTGTTTTATTTTTCCAAGGATTGGTGTGCCTGATGTCCATTGTTTGGTTATCTGTTTTTTGTTGGTTTTTTTTTATAATTCATTATTCATTTCAATGAAAATTTATGGAGACTTTGGATTTCCATTCACGCTTTGTTGCACTTTTCTCCCCATCCCGACCCTTCCCCCTAATACACTACCCTCTTGGAAGAGTAAAAGAAAAATTCTTTCATTGTTTTACAATCCCTCCCCCCAGGTGCACCCCACTAGGCAGACTTCGTTCTGGACTCATGTCATGACAAAAATACCTAATCACATATCCCTCTTAAACAGTTTTCTCCCTCATCTGTTTCAATGCAGTATACATTATTGAACCCATCTTTCTCAGTCTCACCCCAAACCCGAGGTCAGTCCCATTCTACAACAGTGGCAGCATGCAGTATTTGTCCTTTTGTAACTGAGATATTTCACTCAGCATAATGTTCTCCAGGTCATCCATTTTGAATAATATTGCATGAGTCCCTTGTTTTTCATTGCAGCATAGTATTCCATTGTGTGACTATACCACAGCTTCTGTATCCATTCGTTTGTTGATGGGCACTTAGGTTGTTTCCAACTCCTTGCTATTGTGAACAAAGCCGCGATAAACATGGGTGTGCATATATCTGCTTGGATGTCAGTTATGGCCACTTTAGGGTATATTCCCAGTAGTAGAATTGCTGGGTCAAATGGTATGTATTTGCAACTTTTTGAGAAAGCGCCATACCACCTTCCACAGTGGTTGTACCATTTTACACTCCCACCAACAGCGAATAACGGTTCCAGTTTCTCCACAACCTTGCCAGCATTTGTTGCTTGATATTCTGTTAAATTTTGCTATTCTGACTGAGGTGAGATGATATCTCATAGTTGTTTTAATTTGCATCTTTTTTAGATCTAGGGATTTTGAACATTTCTTCATGTGCTTGTTAAACTCACACACTTCTTGCCTCTGAGTAGCTTCTTGATTGCAGTTGTTCCAAGCTAGATTTGTTTACTCTTTTGACAATCCATAGTATATTCAATAATTTTTGCTGCCAACATATTTCAAAGGCATTTGTTATCCTTTGATCTTCTTTTATACCATTCCTGAATTTATTGAGCTGTTTGTGTTATTTTATTATTTTAATTTGTTAATTAAAAGATATTTGTTACTTTTAATATTAAGCCACAA
Source organism: Elephantulus edwardii (assembly GCF_000299155.1). Taxonomy (NCBI): domain Eukaryota; kingdom Metazoa; phylum Chordata; class Mammalia; order Macroscelidea; family Macroscelididae; genus Elephantulus; species Elephantulus edwardii. The sequence continues at coordinate 1,110,093 of NW_006399875.1, forward strand.
TTGAAACCAAAGGTTAATTCTCTCTCACAAAATATGTTATTTTTTGTGTTATTGAAATTTGAGCTCTGTGTTTACAGAGAAAATTAGTTTTCTAGCCCACAATTCATACATCCTGTGGCACCTAACAACAAAAACAGCATTTCTGGCTTGCATATGGCAAAGCACAGAAGGTTGTATCAATCACAGTTTCAAATTGTTTTATTCACTCTAAGCATAAAATAGGTTTTTGAATTGACTTCAAGTTACCTGACAAACAGTTCACTGTTGCTGTGTTCCTTTTATGATAGAGCATACACGAAATAGATTTTGTACCAAATGCTGCTGCCCGCTGCCCTTTTCAAGTTCAGACTTTCGTGAACCTGGTTTCTCTACAGAAAAGGCTACCATTGTTTCTACACCAGGCTTTTTGTGAAGCACGTGAGACAGTATGAACGTGTGAGCTTAATCTCTGGCACTTAACTGTTATTGCAACTCAGAGCAAGGTTACCTATTTATTGGAGAATGTAAATTGATCCCTTATAGTCTATGAATTTATTAATCAAAGCAACACATTGGGATGTGCTTGTTTCATTTCTAATCATTTAACCTTGAATTTCTTACATTTTACCTGCACATATGTCAGAAACATAACTCTTAATACCTTATCAGGTATTTAGGAATTTCAAAAAGTTTGTGGTAATCTCTACAAGACTGTTTCTCATTTGCAAAATCATTTAAACATATCATGTCCATGACCAAATAGTTCACACTAAAATACTAACATTGGTAGTTGGTAGTTCAAAGCCAGCAATGCCATGTAACATGGCCCTGAAATCTACTTTCGTAAAATTACAGCCAAGAAAACTTTGTGGAGCAATGGTTACGTAGGTGGTATTTCTTATGAAAAATTAGTAAATGGTGAAGGCTGTTAAAAATTTCGAGTACTATTGCAAATTGGATTTCCAGAACGTTTAATTGTGCTCATATGGTACATGTATGTGGACCAAGAGGCAGTCTATCCAAAGGGAAACTGGGTGTTTTAAAATTATTAACAAAAAGACAGAGTAAATTACATTCTCTTTAGATTATCCCATTACATACACGTCTTGCATAGGGGAGAAGAATAAAGAGTTCTGAGAGAACACTCTAAAGTACGTTGCAAAGCTAATGAGAATGATGTTCCTTCCGATCCACCAGTGGCTTCTTGGGAGAAAGAAGGGAAGTCTTCTCTCACTAACATTTAGAGACTCCTAGGTCCCTAGAAATTGGGGTTAGCAGGCCACACTGAGTCTTCTGGTGGGAAATATAGATCAAATAACGTTTTGTTTTGTTGTAGGTAGAGTCACTACGGATTGGACCCCAAAACAATGAGGTAACAGGACAAAGAAGCAAATTAGGGCATTGTGTGAGGGTTGTTGACATGATGTTGGTTCTGACTGACAGCCACTTTATGTCGAACAAAATAAGACACTGATGCTCTTGAACCATCTCACATTCTTTGATGTATCTGAGCTCATTGTTGGAGCGGTTCTCTCAATCTATACCATTGAAGGTGTTTCGGTTTTTTGAACCTCTCCTTTACCAAGAATGCTACCCTTCATCAGTTGATGCCGATTGAAAAACTGCACCTCTAAAAAGCGCTCTGGTTGCATTTCATCCCATTCAAATGTATTTACTCTTTCAGCTGTTCATATTCAATATCTGCTGTCAGAGACCTTTCCAGAGTGCTGAAAAGCAACGATGTCAGTCTAGAAACTAAGGTGCCCCTAATCCAGGCCTTGGTTGTCACAATTACTTGCTATACATCAGAGAACTGGACAATGACTAAGGATGACAGAAGAACAATCGATGCCTTTGTGCTATGGTATGGAAGAAGAGTCTTGAACATACCACAGATCACCAAGAAAACAAATAGGTCTGTCTTGGAGAGGATGAAATCAAGTTTCTCCTTAGAGGCTAGGATATTGAAGCTTCATTTCACATACTTTTGGTATGTGGCCAGAAGAGAAGGACATCACGCTTGGAAGGGTGGAGGGACAGCACATGAGTGGAAGATGCTGGATGAGACTGATTGATAAAGTAACTGGGGCAATGGGGATTGATGTCTCAGAATTAGTGAGCCTGGCTCAGGACAGGGCAGGCCTCAGAGGGGCTGTCTATAGGGTTGTTATGGGTCTCAGGCAACTCGATGTCACTTAACAACTACAACAACATACATCTAAGGCATCGATTTTTCTTTGATCTTATTTATTTTCAAGCTTTTGCTTACATTTGAGCTAACATAAAGTCATCCTGGAATAGTGCTGCTGTGTTGTTGTGAGGTGCTGTCTAGTCAAGTACAACTCAGAACAAGCCTATGAACACCAGAAATGAACCCTGCCCTCTCCCATGCCATCCTCCTCAATGCTCGAGTCCATTGTTTCAGACACTGAACCCCTTCCTGCAGTCCTTGTATCTATCTATGTTGTTGATGACCTTGCTATCGTTCACTGACCTTACACCTTCCCAAGCATGATGTGTTCTTCCAAAGAACAGCTTCTCCTACCAATATGCCAAACTACGAGGGATGAAGCTTCTCCCTGTTTTCCTCTAAGGAGCAGTATGGTGACACTTTCCACAAGATACATCAGTTTGTCCTTTTAGCAGCCTGTGGGATATTCAGTACTCTTTTTCAACACTACAGCTCCAAGGCATCAATTCTTGGGTTATCCTTATTCATCGTCCAGATGTCAGATGTGTAGGAGTTGGCTGAAAAGACCATGTGCTGAATCAGTCAGTCACACTTCAGTCCATACTGACATCATCACTCCTCAATGTTTTGGAGAGATCACTCCCTGACAACAGACTTGTCCAGGTCCCAAAGGTACACCGTTTACATTAATCAATTAGTGGGATAAAGGTGTGTAATATCCTCCTATGTGATTTACTGCCTCTGAAAACACACTTCAGGGTCAGTTACAAGTTCCAACACGACAGTATATAATAACTATAACAGCAACATTAGGTAAAAGTGATAAAGCTTCATCTCACATAGTTGGGTTATGTTTTCAGGAGAGGCTATTCCTTGGAGAAGGATATCATGCTTGGAAAGGTGGAGGGTAGGCCAACTAGCAGAAGACCCTGAATCAGATGGATTGACACAGTGACTGCAGCAATGGGCTCAAGTATGTCAGAAATTATGAGGATGGCACAGGATAGCACAGTTCATAGGATCACTACAGGTCATACTGGATGACACATAATAACAATAACAACAATGTATCTGTGCTGCCAACCCAAAGGCACACAGTTCAGATCCACCATCTGCTCCACTGGAAAAAGTGGACAATTACTTCCTGTGCATTTTACTGCCCCTGAATACCCTGTGGAGGGTCAGCTATGGGTTGGTTCCAACTCAAAAGTACATAACAACAATGGCCTAGAACTGACTATCTTGTGGACTACCAAAAGAATAAAGAGCTGTATCTTGGAGAAGGTGAAGCCAGAGTGTTCCTCATAGTCAAAGATGATAAAACTTCACCACACAAACTTCGGACATGTTGGTAGGAGAGGATATTCACTCGAAAATATTTTGCCTGGTAATATATTATGCCTGGTAATACTGTGGATTGACACAGTAACCTAATAATTGGCTCAAAGTATGTCAGAGATTTGGGAGGATGCCACAGGATAGGGCAGGATTCAGATCTCTTGTTCATAGGGTTGCCATGAGTCGCACTCAACTCAATGGCCCTTGGTAACAATCACCACAGCCTAGGGGTTTCAGCTATTCCAAGGTAGAAAGATGAGCAGTCTCCTCTCATGCAATTCACAGCTTTTCAAAACATGTGAGAGGATCTGCTAGGAATTGATTCAAAGTAGATGGCACCTAAATATAACATTGTGTTTAAATAATCCAGAGATTTTGTTGCACTAGACCATGGGGTGTAGAACTAGATGTAGGCCTGTGAAGCAGAAGGCATGATTCACACTGCTGACTGCTGGGGAGGAAGGCAGCAGCAGTAAAGCGAGCAAATCCATTTACTCCTGCTGCTCTGAATGACAGCACAGCAGGCAGGTCTGCGTGTGCTCTGCTCCCCTCGGCCTCTGTCCTCTGACTCGCTCCAGAAGCTGGTCATCGAGGCTGTGGACAGCGTGTCCATCTTCAGGAGCTCCAGCAGCAGGAGAAACAGCTGCAGAGGCAACAGCGACTCCAAGGATGGCAGGAAGTGGGCTCCCATAATGTCCTGCGGTGGTGTTGGCACAATCTACAAATATTAAATCATAATTTTGCCACCATGTGAAGGTTGGGGTGGAGAATGGAGTGATGCCATCTGTAATCCAAGGAACCCTCAGAATCTCCAGTTACGGTAGAGCTAGAAGGGTCTCCAGTTACCATAAAGCTAGAAGACACAAGATAGATAATTCCTTAGAATCCTCACAAAAGAATCAATATCTACTCTCTTAATTTAGTATTTTTTAGCTTTGAGAACTGTGAGCCAATCCATTTCTGTTGTTATGCTCTGTTCTAGTTTGGTACCATGTAACCACAGCCCAAGGAGAGCCATTTCCAGTAGGTAAGGAGTTACTCTAGCCAAAAGGTGTGGCTCGTCTTCTGAGGCTGTTTCATTGGATATCCATAATCCATGAGCTCATTTCAAACTCAACAGATTTTTTAAAATTAAATGTTGATCTCTTCAAATATTTAACATAACATCTTAATAAATAAAAGATTATAGACCTTATTCCACAAAGGGGCCTATCACAGTTTCCTAGCTCGTTATGCTTTTATTTTTATATCGCCCATCTGGCAAGAGTCTGTCTGAGAGCTTCAGAAGCTGGAATAAAGTTAAATTCAAATCGACAGACCCCCAACAGGACTGCCCTGTCTCAGAGTTTCTCAGTCTCTCTCAACAGAAGGGGGCGGAGCAGGGTCGTGTTTAAAAACAACTGCCTGTTGAGCCAGAGAAATGCAAGTTTCAGTGTTACTCGGAAATTCATTAATTGTGTGTTGTTCTTGAAACCGTTTAATGACCTTTTCTGTTTCGGGGCTGTCGTAGGGTAGAGTGACAATGATGTTACCGGTTGTTGACTTGCTTAAATAGGAGATTAACTCATCATTTTACAATATCAGGGGTCTGTGGATCATTGTCATCTTATTGGCTCTGGCTCTCAGTGGTGAGGTGTAAGAGGATGAACTTGGCTCGGCCTTTGCCATTTTCATGGTCTCCGCTGTGTTTATGTTTGTTGCTAGAATCACTACATTGATCTATACAACTGAGATTTTTTCCTCAACAGATAAATCTTCTAGGGACAGGACAGTCTTGATAATTTGCAAAAGGTACATGAAATGAGGTAGCTTATTACTAATTTTAGTTTTAATAATTATGACCTTCAGCAATAGTCTTTTTTATTTGAAGAGCTCCCTTTCTCTCTCTTAGGGAAATTTTTCTATAATTGAGCATTGAAGTCCTGTACAAGTCCTCTGGAATTTACTTTGATTCTAAGAGCTCATTGGAACAATCAAAGTTCCAGTGGGAACAACTGGAAGAAAAATTTGTTTCAAAATATCTGAAACACCACTGAATTAGAAACAATTAGAACTATAACCCACTGTGGCTTGCCTCATCATGATAGACAGATAGACTTTCAAGAAACAAAGCCAAAGATCATCAGAATATTTATTTTAGTTACGTGCTTGAAATGCCTTGCTGAGGAATTCTACTTTATTTCGATGATATTCTACTCCCAGTGAACAACGGTCACCTAGTACGCATTACATTGCTTACATCTTTGAAGAGTATTGTTGTGAATTGCCCTCAAATTGCCCCCAATTCTTGGTAGTCCCATAGTCAAAGAAACAAAGCACTTTCCAGTTCCAACATATCACCATGATCACTTGCAGATTGAATACTGGAAGACTTACATGGACTGACTAATGGAACTGTTTTATCAGGCACTGTTGCCTCCTCTCAATATGGAAGCTCTGTAGAAATCTGTTCTATAGATTTCCATGGTCAGACGCGTGGTAGTTATGAAGTGTCAGTAACTGAACCTGGGTCTTCAGCATGTGAGACAACCATTCTGCATCATTGCTAGCTAAGTAGAAAGTGTAAAGTGTAGCTTCAAGCTCACCTAACACTGTAAGAATGTGGTATCTAAAAAGCAAAGTGTTAGAGTTCTGCATATATCCTATGTATTCTTCTAGAAAATGAAACATGGACCAAAACAACTCTTGATCCCTGTGCTTAGATGCTGTTCTGTTTCCTTGTTCATCTCTGTAAATGGACACCCCACACATCCATTCCTGAAGATTAACTCTGTGGTGTTCCTACTTCTGGGCTTCTACACCTTTCCTCATCTTTAAGCAGATTATAATCTGGTCCTTTTTTAGTGCAATCCCTTCCCACAGGCTTTGACATAGGTATCAATAGAAGGGGAACCTTCTGAAATATGAAAGAAGGAAAACCTTCTTGCATATCTGCTCTCAGATCAAAAGATCAGTTAGGGCTGAATCAATAAGGACTCACGGTGCTCCTAGGAGTGTAAGAGTAGAATTAGGATTCATTTATAGGATTTTTTTTTAAATTTTCTTTCATTTATAGGGTTTTTATGGACCAAATTTTCAGGTAACAAATGACCACATTAAATGCATGTGCTATCCTGTCCCTCAGTTACTTTGATATAAGAATAAGATGTCTACATTCCCTAACAAAAGGCTCAGAGGTTGTCTTTTAAAGCCCCATTGAGTGTCATTTACAGGACTGTCCAAGGTGGCTTCTCCAGCCATGAAAATGCTCTGGAGAGAAGGGCCCTGAGAAGTTGATCCTGCTGAGAGTGAAGTCAGAACCTGGAATTTGGGCTGAGATGTTCATACATGTGTGCCTGGTGACTCTGCTGCCGCCAAGGGTGAGAAGGGTCTACGTAGCCCGCAGAGCAAGAGCTGTGCCTCCCAGCCGCTGAGAATCCAAAATGAAAACCTGATCTCCCAGTTCTTACGAAGATATATCGGCCTAAAATGAAAGATACAACATACATTCTTTAATAATCAGTTAGTCTGATTTATTAACTCTTAAATATTTAAAAATATGGTATATGGGCCTTTGAATTCTTGCTCCAGGCTCTGCAAATGTAAAAATGAATTGACCTAATTCCTCCTATCCAAACCATGACACCAAAAATCTCTAAATCTTCAGTTTTCACAACACCAGTATTTTTTCTGCCATCTATTTAGACCCAACCACTGCTTTTTCCTTGCCTTTTGTAACCTGGAAGAATCTATGGAAATGCTCTGACTTCTTTCCTATTTCTTATACAACAGACAGATCAACAAGTCATTGCTCCCATACAAAACCCCTCATTGTTTTGTTACAGTCTCCTCCCTCCATGTTCTTTTGCAACAAATAATTTCTTTTCTTTTAGAATGGTTGTTAGTTACACACTTTTTTATGATAAACTAGGAAACTCTCTACTCCACATTTTGCTTTCTTTTGGTATATTTGTCACAATGAATAAGCCAATATTGGTGCATTACCTTTAACTAAATTTCATAGTTTATTCAAATGGCCTTTGTTTCACTGTGAAGTCCTTTTCTCAGTTTTCAGAATCTTATTCAGAATATAAAATTTTGTTATGATTTCTCTTGAGGATCTTAGCTTAGTTTCTCAGACTTTTTTTGTTTCATATGACATTGAAATGGTGAGAGACTTCACAAGACAGCCTCATTTAGAATTTATTTGATGTTTGTCTCATGGCTAGAGAAGGGTTATAAGCAGCAAGGATGTTCTTTAGCGATGTGAATGGTGACGATGAACTTCGGATATATTATCCAGGTTGGACCAAGAAGCAGTCCCTGGAGAAAAACATCATGATCAGTAACATAGGTCAGTGGAAAAGAGGAAAACCTTCAAGGAGATTGACTGACAGTGGCTGCAAGAAAGGACTCACATGTACCAGCCATCGTGAGGATGGCATGGAACTGCGAAGGGTGTTGTGGGTTTTGTGAGCAGGATTGTTATAAAAGAGAACTGACTTAATGGTGCCTAAGGACGATTAGGTTTTAGTGACTGTGGGTAGTACAAAGTATAAGCTAAAGACAGTTGTTACACTTTATATTCGGACACCTCAAAGGAAAGTTCTAGCAAACTACTTCTGAGAAAGAAAGAAAAGAAGAAAGAAAGAAAGAAAGAAAGAAAGAAAGAAAGAAAGAAAGAAAGAAAGAAAGAAAGAAAACAAAACAAGGGAGAAAACAGGGAAGAAGGGGGGGCAGAGAGAAGAAGAAGAAGAAAAAAGAATAAAAGGAGGAGGAGAGGAAGAAAGGGAGGAAGGAAGGAAGGAACGGAGGGAGGGAGGAAGGGAGGAACGGAGGAAGGAAGGAAGAAAGGAAGGGAGGGAGGAAGGGAGGAAGGAAGGAAGGAAATGAGACAGAAATAACCTGGGGAAAACATTGTGGGTCACAAATTTGGTCTGACAAGCCTGACGTGAGGTTGGCATAAGTGAGAATCCATGCCAGCATGTTTAGAAGAAATGAAGCACCTTTCTCATCATATCTCGCCCAGGGTACATGCTCTGAACACAATTTTTTATTGATGATAATGACCATGACAACGTGACTGAGTTCATGCTCATCAGGCCTCTGCACTGTCAAGTTACTCCTCTTTTCCCCCCTTGCCCTGCTGTGTTCTTTAGAAAAGAATCACTGTGCATAGTCCATAGTCAAATAATGAGGGAATATACCCCACTGCCTAAAAGAAAAAAAATGCCTGCAGTTATTCAGTAAAAATTCTGCAGTTATTCAGTAAAATTGGATTGCTTCCTTTTCCTTTCATCCTTTTCTGGGTGAAGTGAAAATCGCACTCCTACTCTTCATGAATCTCAGTACCCAGGACAGTTGTATTAAGAATAGGGGTATATTCACAATAGCTTAGGCTACATTCGCCTGTTTATGCTTTGATTGTGGCCACTGTTCCACTTATGTTGTCTCTGTATTTGCTGTTCTCCCTCTCAATGTTGTGTCTAACTCCTGTGAGACACAGAACTAGGAAGGATTTCAAATACAGGGCCACTATTCATTGGAGCTAACACAATGATATTTAAGAACAATACATACTTTTATTTACACATGGAAAAACTTTAACAAAGGAAATAGAAATCATACATCATCTTATTATCCAGGTATAAACATCTTAATAAGGTACCATATGCCCTTATCTGAAGTTAACTATATCTTTTGCATGTAATTGAAAAGGGAATAAAATCCTCATCCCTTTTATTTGATTTACGAGGGACTACACACAAGATGACATGATCTGTAGATTTCCGCTTTCCTTATATGGGAACACCAATGTCTAACATCAAACTTTGGGCCAAGAGTTTGACATCTTATATTTAGAATCAGTCTGTCAGATAAGCATTTTGCTGAATGGAGCAGATACATTCGATGTCCTCCCAACCTGATGCATGTGTCTTGTCCCTTCCCTTTCCCTGCTACATCAATATCCCTTGCAGTCCTGCCTATCCAGTTCAGCACCTCCCTTCCCCAGCCACCCAATTATATGATGGCTTAGGCCACAGTCACTTCTGTGATGTCTTGCACCTCACACTGCTACTGGCCTCTCACTCTGATGCCTGTATTATGTTTAGAAGAATGTAAATCCAAATCCCACGTACCACCCTAACAGAAAAATTTTTGTCTGAGGCAGTACTGGGTTTCCCAGTTCTTGCCCCATAACTTTTGTTTCACAGTTGTCGTTTTGGGACTTATTGTCTCTGAGCTTCCTTTTACATCACAATGCTACCACAATGCAGTATTTCCAAGGTGAGGGCTAGGTCTCTAGACCAGGCATGCTGGTGTTGTTTATCTGATTCGCTGATTAGATTAATTCAGTGAATTCACTCAAGGTTTGAGGTAGTGAGGTCAACTATTTCCACTTTTGATTTTGCGGTGAATGCTTCTTATGCACTGAAGACTATGGGAATTACTGTAACTAGAGAAAAATAAACCAGTGGAAGACAAAGTATTTCATACAATATAAGTGTTTGAGTAGTCAGAGTAATGATGTGGTAAATTAACCCATGCAGGCAAAGGACTGAATGTCTTGAATGGATAATTGATCGTTCACAAAGCTGGTGGAATTCTGGGAGAGGTGTTGCCTGATCAGGAAGACTAGAAGGTTGTGTCAGACCCTGTCATGTGTAAAGCTTTGGGGTCCCTGATGTCCAAGTAACAACATATGATCAAAAGGCAATGGTGGTGAAGGAGGAAGTCCAGGCTGCTCTGAAGGACTTGACAAAAGTAAGGCCCCAGGAACTGATGGAAAACCAATTGACGTAGTTTAACAAACAGATGCTGCCCTGGATGTACTCACCATGTTGTGCCAAGAAATCTGGAGGACAACCACCTGACAAACTGACCAGAAGAGATCCATAGTTATACCCATTCCAAAATAAGGTGATTCAACAGAGTGTGGAAATTATCAAATAATATCACTAATATCACACACAAGCCAAATACTACTGAAGATTATTTATTAAAAAACCAATGGAACAGAGAACAAGAAAATTAATAGAGAACTACCAGAAATACAAGCTGAGTTTAAAAGAGGTTATAACACTAGAGACATTATCACCAATCTCAGATGGATCTTGGCAGAAAGCAGTGAGTACCAGAGGAATGTCTATCTGTGTTTCATTGACTATGAAAAGACATTTGACTGTGTGGATCATAACATACTATGGCTAACCTTGAGAAGAGTGGGAATCCCAGAACACTTGATTATGCTTATGCTAAACCTATACTTGGACCAGAAAGCAGTCATCAGAACAGAACAGGAAACTTGCATGGTTCAAAATAAAAAAGGACTGTGTCAGGGATTCATCCTGTCTCCATACCTTTTCAATATATATTCAGAACAGACCATTTTGGAAGCAGGGCTTTATAAGGAGGAATGTGACATCAGGATTGGAGGAAGACTCATCAACAACCTATATTATGCAAATGACACAACCATACTTGCTGAAACTGAAGAGGACCTGAAGCACTAGCTGCAGAAGGTTAAGGATTATAATCTTTGATACGGATTGAAGCTCAGTGTCAAGAAGGCAAAGATACTCACCACTTGGCCAATTGGCAGCGCCATGATAGATAGAGATTGAGGTAGTTAACAATTACAGCTTACTCGGCTCCACAGTCAACACTTTTGGCACCAGTAGTCAGGAAATCAAAGGACAAATTGCACTGGGAAAAATCTGTCAGGGACCTCTCTAGAGTACTGAGAACCAATGAGGTCTGCCTAGAGATTAAAGTGAGCCTGACCCAGGCCATACTCTTCACAATTACTGCAATTCGGACCATGACTAAGGATGGCAAAAGAAGAACTGATGCCTTCAAGTTATGGTGCTGGAGAAGAGTCTTGAACATACCACAGACCACCAAGAAAACAAGTAAGTCTGTCTTAGAGAGAGTAAAATAAAGTTTCCTCTTAGAGGCTAGGATTTTGAAACTCTGTCTCACATACCCTGGACACAAGGCCTGGAGAGAACAATCCTTGGAGAAAGACATTATGTTCTGAAGGACGGAGGGTCAACGCAGGAGAGGAAACCCTGAACGAGATGGATTGATACAAGAACTGGGACAATGGGTGGGATAGGCGTGTTGGAGTTAATGAGACTGTCTCAGGATAGGGTAGGCTTTAGAACTATTGTACACAGACTTTCTATGAATCACAGGAGACTTCACAGCACACAACAACAACAACAACAAATTTATAATCAGATCTCCAGAAAAAAGCACACCCGCAAATGAGTAATTTCCATTTTTGAAGTAATAATAAAGTAGTGACAAGGGCAATTTTGATTTGGAATCTGGTAAAGGTTTTTAGATTTTTGTTAGTTTATTTGTCTGCAACTAGAATTTTGCACAATGAATGAGGGGGAGCAAAGGACTGATACATTTAATTGTTCTTTTAAAGAATTTTAAATAGGACTTCCAAAATAAAGGACTTTCTCAGAAGCAGTACAGCCAGAATGTTCCTTGGAAGCAAGCATGATGAAGCATTGTCTCCCACATTTTGGCTGCGTTGTCAGGAGGGACCTGTTCTTGGAGAAGATTGTCACGTTTAGTCAAGTCAATAAAAAAGAAGAATAACCTCAATCACGTGGATGAAGATAGTGGCTGCAACAGTAGGTGCTAACACAACAGAGATAAGGTGAAAATGGAGCAGTACCTCATGCTTCTTCCTTCTGCTGTATAGAGCACTTTCTGTGTGGGATCCAATTTGTCAACATCTAACAATAGATAGTTCATTTTTGCTCCTAGAAGAGATACTGAGTCAAAGAATTTTCCCTAAAAAAGGAAAAGAAAAGGAAAAAAAAATTATGCGTTCTGCTCCAGAGGAATTTTCTTTAAGTAGTCAGTGGTACAGTTGTCAGTGTTTGAAACTATGATTTCTGTTCTGCCGGGCAAACCTTATTGATCTAATTTCATTCCATTCCACAAATGCAAGAATAGTCTATGATGCCTTTTATGGTATTAAAGAAATCGCTCACATTTTTATCAGAAACTCAGTATTTAAAACAGAGCAAAAGAGCAATAGTCTTCTTTTAGGCACACAGGGAAAATATATTGTTGTCATCAGCCAATAAGAGATGGACAAAGTAATAAAGTAATTTTTAGATGATCAACTGTACATGCTTTATAAAAAGCTGAACAGAGGCTCATTCTTCTCTTACATGGGTCTCCCATACGTATTAGTTGAGATTGTCTTGGGAGAAGTAAACAGGGCTGTGGACATAGCATTCTGACAAGATGAGCTGATCATGGATCCCAGTGAAAAGTTCAAAGAATGATGGATAGCCTGTCCCAGCTGAAGGTCATTCTGTCAACAGGAAACCTAACAGTCTCACAAGCATCAGCAAATAAAATGCATTAGTCAAAGTGGTTGAAAATAGCAATGCTTTAGGTATGTGAGTCCCATATCCAAGCAAGGCTTTCGGTGTGTAAGTCCCATGTCCTATATGCAGACCCATGGAAATCTGTTGCGTTCAGTGAGACAAATGGATTCTAAAGCATTGTTATTGGCCTATAACTGGCGATAGTACTGAAGAACAACTCCAAAGGGTGGCACAAGGATAGGGCGAGTAAGTCAGCAGAACCTCTAACTTTGACAATATCTTGTTCCTATCACTGTTGTTGATGAAGGTGCTATCTTAACTGTAAAATACAGAGTGAGTGGTATCAGTGTGGTAGCATCCAAGTTCCACTAACTCCACAAGGTAGAACAGTCCTCATCAACAACATCAACTGCACACAACTGATTCTTAAGAGATCAGCCATATTATACTCCTGAACCTGCTTCTATCAATTATAACATGAATCATCCTTCCCTGGCTCTCAGAGTTCTACTGCTGGGTCTACTAACCCGTTGTGATGGCCACACAGAATTCACATACAATATGCTTAGTTCGGGGCCTTATAAGGGAAGTAACAGGTTGGAAACAAGAACCAATATTCAATCAGGACTCAGGAGGACACCTCAGGAGGGCTCAAAGATCCTCAGACCTTCTGCCAGTTATACACAGGTCATTTAGTCCTGGTGTCTCCCCACAGCCCTCTCATAATCCCAGATGAAGGTTCTTGACTCTGTCTTCATGGGAATGCTGTTCCAGTTTAGCTCCACTTCAAGTTAGTCTTTTAATTGTCACTATCTTTGCTGCTCCAGCTGTTGCCACTGTTAGTGCTGATATTAGTCTGTCTCATGCAAAAGCCTTTGCTCCAAAAGGATCGGATGCACCCGCACCCTCTATTTTTTTCTTGATGGTAGAGAATTACCCATTGACTGCCTTATAACTGGCTCAATTTATTCCTGCTCAGATGGCAAAACTGCCCAACCCGTGCTATGCCCCTTTTCCACATGTGCCCATCCAAACGGTGCTAATGCAGAGTTCTATGCTATGAATTGTAGTCAACTTGATGGCACAGCGTAACTACAACAACAATAACCCAACCATGTGGTGAAAATCACAGCCAGTGGAAAGGAAAGTAATTTTAAATAATACATCTTAAATTACCTCATCACCTTAAGTGTCAGAAAACGTGGTATTCAGGGTCAGACTTCCATATTGACTTAGTCAAAAGAAAACCTGGCCATTAGCTCAGAAGTAGTGATGTTTGGAAGTGATAACAGAGACTAGATAGAAAGTAAAGAGCAAAGGCTGATTAAATTTTGAATAGACATTTTAGGGTAGCATACAAAACAATTAAACTTCTATTGTCCTTTTTAGCTTCATTGTTTGTGTGAATAAAAAGTTATAGTAGAAATGGAGGTATTTTAAAGATGCAATGTTTCCTCTAAATTTACCCATGCATACCACCGCAGTCAAGGTTTCATGGCACTCAGTCACAGAGTGGTGACATAAAAAATTGAAAATAGAGATCTTACAGTCACAGTTACTAATTTAGCTGATTTTTAAAAGAAAAATAATCTTTTAAAAAAAGAATAATGTGTTGGCATATTGAAGAATGATGATATTTCCTAACTGATGTGACAGTGAATTGTAATAGGGTTGGCACAAAAGTAATTGCCTCTATATGTTGAAATGACATCGTCCTGATGAAGTAATTTCCCAACTGCTCTGAAATACCTTGATCTCACCAATTGCCCACATTGCATTGTCAAAGGCTGGGTTTTAGTTTTACAACATTCACAATAAATAAACTTACTAAAGGCTTGCTTTTAACTCAGTTAAACGTTGGTTTTCATAATTGACAGTAATTACTTCAACTTTCTGACATCTGAATCCTGTGTAGTCACTGACCTGTGAAATATTTTTTTTCCCTTGAACAATCTTAGTGAAGCTAAAAGATGCCAGACTGTTCCTTCACAAATGATTTGGGAAAAATTGAATATGAGGGGGGAGAGAGAGAGAGAGAGAGAGAGACTGAAAAGGAGGAGCAATAGAATGAAATAAACAGGAGGGAGGAAAAGACCCTTCAGGAAAGGAGACATCCAGGACAGGGTGTAGTGCCCTCTGCAGGATTACTCCTACTCTTAAGTGTTCCTGGCAATGCTTGTTGTTGTTGTTGTTAGGTGCTGTCGAGTCGAGCATGACTCATAGTGACCCTATGAATAAAAATCTGAACCCTGTTCTATCCTACACCATCCTCACACTTCTTGACACGCAAGAGATCATTGCAGCAGTCATCGTGTTGATCCACCTGATTGATGGTCTTCTTCTCCTTCACCTCATCATTCTTGCCTCCAAAGAGCACTCAGGCTGCACCCTCTCCAAGATATATCCATTTGTTCTCCTGGTCTTCCATGAGATGTTCAATGTTCTTCTCCAACACCACAGCTCAGAGGCGATATTAGATGTTACATATATATCCCATGAACTGAAAAGCAAGAATGAGTGAAATGCTATTAGTTACTTTTCTAACCTCCCCTTGTGTCTAAGAATGGTACACATTGTCTATATCTGAAATCCTAGTAGGGTACACTATGGGTGAGGATGAAAGTGGGCTCTGATTTTTCCCCTGCAGGAGTGGCATCCACTTCTGTAACAGCTTGCCTCCGGAAACCCTATGAACCTGGAGAGAGGATGAAAAACACTCAAGCGTTGAGGACTTTTCTTCAGGGTCGCTATAAGTCACGTGCAACAGGACAGCACTTAACAACAACAACAGTTTCCAATTTGGTTTTGTTATCATTGTTTATTTATATTTATGTTAATGTTTAGATTTAGATTTAGAAGCAGGAGTGTCATCTACTTCCTAAGTAACATGCCTCGGGAAATGCTATGACTTGTAGAGGGGCTTCAGATCTTTTTGTTTATAGGGTCACAATGCGTCCTGCTTGACTCAAAGGCAGTCAACAACAACAATAACAAATATATATACATACATACATAATGTTAACGATTCACTACTTGTATTGAGTCATAACTATTCAACTTATTTAAGCATTTCCTCATCTAAACATTTCCTGAACTGGCAAAAGAAAAAATGGGTACGTCTTCAAAAAAGTGTAGCCAGAATTCACCTTGGAAATAAGGATGTCTTATCTCACATACTCTGAGCATGATGTTCGGAAAGGCTATTCCTTGGAAAAGAAAATTATTTTTTGGAAAGGTGGAAGAACTCTGAAAGAGAGAAGACCCACAGTGAGATGGGTTTGCCCAGTGACTGCAGCAATGGGTTCAAGTGTGTCAGAAATGATGAAACCGGCACAAGATAGAACAGGGTTCCAAACTGTTGTTTGGAAGGTCGCTATGAGTCGTATTAAACTCAGCAGCACCTTATAACTACAACATCTCAAAGTCTCATTTGTATCACGGAAAACACTTTCTTTATTAGAAAAGAAAATATGGCTAAAAGATGAGTACTGCCTTTTAATCAAGTATGATAAAATGACTGTAATAATGTAAATAAGACTGCAGGGGTTTTGTTTATTTGCTTTTATATGTACTGTTTTTTGTAAATAATAAATTCAGGCATGTTGCTTTTGTTTTATGTGCTTGTGATTCATAGCGACCAAAATTAAGCAATATTGCAATAAAGCTAGTCATGTAAATATTATATTTAAAGTATTCTGTTATTCTATAGTCTATTAATTGTACATTAGCAACATACAAACATTTTTCTGTGTTCCAAAGAATACAAAACTATGATAGAGACACAAAATGGGCATTTGGTGTTGGAAAAATGGCAGACTTTCTTGAATCAGGGATAATGCAAACCTTCAATTTATAAAAACTGCCTTATTTTTGAAGTATAATAAAGCAAAAAAAAGTATCAAGATGAGATGTGCTTGTAAAATATCATTAAGTATGTTTTTTCTAATATACATAAAATGAAGTCTTTCACAGTTACATTTAAGTTAGATATTTTCATAATATTGATTTGAAGCACACTACTTTAAAAAAAAATTTCACAATAAGGAATTTATTACAGAAATTTCTAAATAGGTTAAACATAACCCCAGATAGATTGATTACATGTAGATTACACCATATGTATTGATTACATATGGGATATTGATTACGTGTAGAATGAAAGAAATCCGACTGTTTGCTTTCAAGTGCTTTCTGAGCCACGGTAACACTTTGGGTTCCTCAGTACAACTGTGCTTTCAGACTTGTCAGTGGTTGTGGTCCGCCTGCAGTAGATTGCCAAATCTTTCTCTTGAGTTACTGAGTGAATTCAAAACATCGACCTTCTGTTTAGCAATCTAGCATGTAATCTTTTGCTTCACCCAGCGATTGACCCCATTAAAAGTCAGAATAGAACGTGAAAGCCAACGAAAAGTTAGACAAGGCAAATGAGTGAGAAGCTGCCTTGGCAACTTGTAAAACAACTGTTTGCAGATAATCTCATGACTACATGGAGAAGGTTCAACTTAAGCACAAGACCTTTAAAGATAGTTTAAGAGCTGGTTTTAGTTGGGCTAACTGTGTTATTCCTCTTCTAATTTCTTCCTGAAAGATTAATTAAAATTCCGCTTTGATTTCCAACTTTGTATTGGTAGCTAACTAATTGAAAGAACCGCCTTCCAAATTTAGCTTATTTTTGTTAATATAAAAGAGAATGGAATCTTATGAGGAAGAGCTCAGTGAGTTTCTGGGGATTCATTGGCCCCCACGGATACAAAAGGAAAACACGCCGGGTGTAATATCTTGGGCATATGGTCACAACATGGGGACCAAGGAGGCCAGGGGAAGAGAGGATAAAAGACTGAAAACAATTTCAAACACTAGGAGAAATCCTTCTGGCTAAGAATAATGTACCTTCCGTGTCTTTCAAAAATTTCCACAACAGATGGACTATTGCCCCCCTCTCCCCAAAGAAAGCTAAAAACAGTAGGGCTGATTCCAATTACTAACTTGGATTTTAAGGAAACAGAGAAAAATCACAGGTTCTAACATTTCCAGTGTTGAGATGAACTCTACACAAAGTTATCAACCAAGATAGAAATTCAACACACCCGCTACAAATAAGAGAGGGTACACGGAACAGAGCATATTAATAAGATTTGCTTCTCTCTTGAAAGCTGTTTTAATGGGGTATCGAGGCTTTGTAAGCATTAAAACATCTATCTCCTTTCTCTTCAACTTCAGCAGACACTTCTTTCCTCCCAACTGCCCTCATTTACTTAGTATAATCTTATTATAACAAGTTATAGGGTATAAACTATTGTTACCTAGTCTTGAGAGGCTTCCACTTCCTGGCCAGAACTTATCAACTGGATTTTTCTTTTAAATTCAGAGTCACTGTTAGTTTCTTTCTTAAAGTGATCAGAGGTTTAACCATGAAGCTAAGTTTACCCTGCACTCATTAGAAGGTTGATGTAGCTTCAAATCCACAACTTTTATTTTTCCAAACAAACATAGGGTGTCTTTCAATTAAGCCAATCCCATTTGTCGAGTCTGAAACACATTTTCAGCAGGAGAAGTTGTCACTTCAAGCAGGTTATGTATGCACTTTTCTTATTTTTTTTTCCCACTCAATGGGGCAAATGAACATCACATGTTGGGGAACAGTCCCTCAGAGCGCGGGTCTGCTCTGCTTCCTTATCCTGACACCCACATAAGTTGCTAAGTGCTTCCACCTCCATACAAGTTTCCCCATGTAATTTTCACGCTGTCCTCAGCTATCTTTTCTCCAGATGGCCATCAGAAGGTATTGAGGGAGGGGAAACCCACCTGATGTCCTGGGCTTTGGGGTTTTAGAATGCCATTCAGGAAACTCTGGTTGATGAGGGATCAAGGGAAGACAAGTAAAACTGGTGAGTTTAACCCTTCTGTGACTCACGGGATTTTTATTGCTCACTAATATTTTTAGGCTCTCAGATTTCTGGAGAAGCTGATCCCAGCTGTCGTACATGGAACCATCTGACAGAGACCTGTCTGTTACCACCGCATGGATCTGAAGGAGCGGACCTCATCCTGCCCATCTTACTGCCCTCGTCCACTTGGTGAACATGTGTTCCACATAGCTCTATCAAAATCCACATTACTTCAATTTTTCTCCCCCTTCATTTCTTTATTCCTTTCATTAGTGAAAACACATGCTATCAACAAACCATTAAGAATAGAAAATACTGCGTTTTTTTTTCACACAATGAATGCCTTCTTTTGCAGTTTGCCAAGTGCTCTCCCTGCCTCCCTATCAGAGGTATTTTCATAAGCACTGCCAGGCCACTTTAAATAATATGTCGTTGCAAATGAGAATTAATGTAATGTTCTTATGAAAATACCACTTAGAGAAGCAGTTGGTAAGTGAATGTAGAAGTTGTGTGTTTACTACAGAAAAATATACTACAGTTAAAAGCTTAGTCATGAGATCAAAGAATGCCTTTTTTGCCTGGATGGCACTTCCTGTTAACATGGGCTCTGGTGGCCTAGTGGCAAGAGGCTGACCTGCTATTGCAAAGGCACGCAGTTCAAGGTCATCCATTGGCTGTCTTGTGGGAGAAGGATGGGTAATCAAATCTCCTCCTGTGCCTCTGAAAACCTGCCGGTGAGTCAGCTATGAGTCAGTTTCAATTTTATGATACACAACAACATTATTTCTAGCTGGTTTTCCCCATACAAACCAGTTGTGAACAGAACACACTATTTTTGGAATTTTTTTTAAAATTTCTTTTATATTGGTGTGCTTACAGGGTTTGTATACATTATGATTCATACTATTACTAAAAATTAAATGTTTGAAAAGTTACTTTAAAAACATGGAAAAAAATAAAATGAAAGGCTAGCTGTTCTGCTGGAGGGGGATGGGCAGTCATCTCCAC
Source organism: Elephantulus edwardii (assembly GCF_000299155.1). Classification (NCBI taxonomy): domain Eukaryota; kingdom Metazoa; phylum Chordata; class Mammalia; order Macroscelidea; family Macroscelididae; genus Elephantulus; species Elephantulus edwardii. The sequence goes on from NW_006399875.1 coordinate 1,129,838, forward strand.
TTCATTTACTACTTCTGAAAACATGCCAGAGGGTTAACCAGCGCTCGGCTCTGACTCGACGGTAGACAACAGCCACAGAGTGAGACAGGAAAAGCTAAAGGGCATTCATATTTCATCATCAAAAAAGTACATTATCCAGTTTAGTGCTAAGAGAGCAATCGACATTACTGACATGGAAAGGTTTACTTTGTCCAGTGACTTCATTCTCTGTTCAATCCCATCGACAACGTTCTCCTTTTGTTTCTGGTATTGATGCACCTGAAATTTTCGTGAACAGGTTTCCTTGGCATTCTTAAAAGTCCTAGGTTTCCTTAACGTGTGGTTAAAATTAATGGAATTCTGCTCTGTGCCTCTCTGTCACTAATACTTATTGTCGCCTGATACTTGACTATGCATCTTCCTAGATGCTTATTTGCTCAGTGATGCCAAAAGAAACTTAAAAATAAATTCTGCTATGATTCAGAAGGAATCTACACACCACGTCTCCCAGTGTCTACCTTAGTATCCAGGAGCTGTTGTTAAAGTTTTACATTCTCAGACTTCATTTGAAAAATGTACATTATAAGAATACCCACCTAGCGCATTAATAATTGTAAAGGGGAAGATAACTCTTGTTGTTTTCCAGTGTTCTCCGTCTGACCTAGTAAATATTGAATCAGTATATTGCCATTTTGAAACTTACTTATGGCTGGCGGTTGTTGTTGTTATGGGCCGTGAAGCCGCCTGCACTCATGGTGACCCTATGTACGACAGCCCTAAACCCTACTCTATCCCTTGCCAAACTTATTGTCCCCAATACACATATCCTAATTATCCTAGTCACTGAATCAATGCATCTCATCAAGGGTCTTCTCCTCCTGCACTGTCCCTCCCCCCTCCCAAGAATGACGTCCTTCTCCAAGGACTGACCCCACCTTGCAACATGTCCAAAGCATGTCAGACGAAGCTTCACAATCCTTGCCTCCAAGGAACAGCCTGGCTTCAACTTCTCCACTACGAACTTGTTTTCCTAGCAGTCCATGATATATTCAATACTCTTCTCCAGCACCACAGCTCATGGGCTTGTTCTTGTTAAGAGCCATTAAGTTAAGTACAACTTGTAGCGACCCTATGAATTACACATCTGAAAAGTGTCCTATCACAGGCCATTTCTGATACATTATAGACATTATAAATAGAAAAGAATAGATTGATAGGGATGGAGAAAGAGAGAGAGAAGGGGTGGGGAGGAAGAGGAGGGGAGGGGAGAGAAGAAGGAAGGAAGTAAGGACAGAAAGAAAAAAGAAAGAGAGAGAGAGAGAAGGGTGGGAGTGGGGAGACACACACACACACACACACACACACACACACACACACGGTGGGGGAGGGAGTGAGGAGAGAGAAACAGACAGACAGAGAGAGAGAGAAGAAGGCAGTGAGGAGAGAGAGAGAGAGTATAAGACAGGTAAACCTAGTGCTAAAAAAGTTAAGTGTTTACCTGGTAACTGAAAGTTTGGTGGTTCAAGACCAGTAGTTCCAGCAGAAAATGACCTGGTGTTTCGCTTCCATAAAGACTAGCCAAGAAAACCCTCTGTTGTGTTTCTACTGTCACAAGATTGCTAGGTGCCAGGATACCAAACAAAAGGAAAGAATAAAAGACAGAGAGGTAAAAGAGATAGAGAGAAAGTTGAGTTTGTGAAACTAACTAACATGACTTTGTTGTTGTTGTTGTTCTTGTTATGTGGCATTGAGTCATAGCTACCCTATGTGAAACAGCTCTGAACTCTGCTCTATCCTGAGCCAGTTTTGTTATCTCTGATACACCTACCACCATCACCCCTGCTACTAAGTCAATCCATATCATCCAGGGTCTTCCTCTCTTGTGCTACTCCTCCACCCATCTAAAACTGACGTCCCTCTCCAAGGACTGATTCCTCCTTGCAACATGCCCAAAGTATGTGAGACAGAGCCTCACAAATCCTACCTCCAAGGAACAGAGAAGTTTCACCCTCTTCAGGACAAACCTGTTTGCTCTCTTGGCAATCCATGGTATATTCAGTACTCTTTCCAGCATCACAAGTTAACCAATTCTTCTTCTCTTTTTCTTAGTCATTGTCCAGTTCTCTGATACAAAGACCGTGGCCTAGATTAGGCACATCATAGTCTCTAGATTGGCATTATTGCTCTTCAGTACTCTGGAGAGGTCTCTGATAAGAGATTTTTCCAATGGAATGTTTCTTTTGATCTCTCAGCTGCTGGTACCAAGACTGTTGATTGTGGAGCCAAGTAAGGTGAAGCTGTTAACAATCTCATTCTCTTCACCATCTATGATGGTGATGTCAATCAGCCCAGTGGTGAAAAATCTTTGTCTTCTTGATGTTGGGATTCAATCCATATGTAAGGCTTCAGCCTTTGACCTTCTGCAGCAAATGCCTCAGGTCTTCTTCAGTTTTGGCAAGCAAGATTGTGTCATCTGCATAGTGCAAGTTGTTGATGAGTCTCCCTCCAATCCTGATGCCACATTCCTCCTCATCATACATCCCAACCTCCCAGACAATCTGTTTTGCGTATAGGTTGAAAAGATATGGAGTATACTTTTCCTGATTTTGAACCATGAGGTATGTTCTTGACCTGTACTGATGACTGCATCCTGGTCTAAGTATAAGTTTCACATAAGCACAACCAAGTTTTCTGGGATTTCCATTCTTCTCAGAATTAGCAACAGTGTGTTGTGATCCACATAGTGAAATGCCTTTGTATTGTCAATTACACACAGATAGACATTGCCAAAATACATCTAACATTGACTATAATATCCCTAGTACCATGGCCTCTCCTAAACCCAGCTTACACATCAGGCAATTTTCTGTTAATGTACTGTTCTAGACATTTTTAAATAACTTTCAGCAGGAATTTGCTTACATGTGATACTATTAATATCATTCAATAATTTTCACACTCTGTTGGGTCACCTTTCTTTGGAATGAGAACAAATATGGATCTCTTCCAGTCAGTTGCCCAGGTGATTGTCCTCCAGATTTCTTGACACAACGTGGTGAGCACATCAGGACACAATCTGTTAGCTGAAATACATCAATTGGTATTTAAATTCATGGGGGCTTGTTTTTGGCCAGTTCCTTCAGAGAAGCTTGAACTTCCTCCTTCACCACCATAAGCTCTGGATCATATATTGTTCCATGAGATATGATTATGGGAGCTAAGAAATCCCGAAAGTCAGGCTACAGGCTGGACATTTCAGTACCTGTGGCTGAATGTGGTATATAAGTGGTGGTAGTTGTATGCCATCGAGTCAGAACACACAGCAAGGTTTTCAGAGAGTTAATTGCATGAGAAAGGATTGCTCATCTTTCTCCCACAGAGCAAGCTGGTGAATTCAAATTGTGTGCCTTCTGGGTTGCAGCACAGCTTCTTACCACTAGGCCAGCAGAGATTTAGGAGAAAAGATTTCTAGCTTTTTTTTTAAATTTAGTGCCTGAGACAAAATCATCCCTATGGAAATTTGCAGTATTTGTCTTGTTTTGTTTTTACAGCTTTCAAAGGATTCCAAGATGTTTACCCGTCCAATTATGAAGAGCAGCCTGCTTTACTTAAAACAGTAAATGCTAATCACATATAAATACTTCATAGGAACATTAAGACTATAGTGTGAACAATCACTTGGGCAGCAGACCCTAGTCATGTTGACATCCAAAGTTAATCATCATGGGTATAATTGTTAAGAAGCTTTGAAAAACTGGCAATGCCTTTTAAAATGCTACTTTACAAAACAGTTTATCAAACATGGGCTTAACATGGAGCAGAGAGAGGGAAAGAAGAGAAGGCAAGACAGAAAGGAAAAAGCTAAGTTTTAAAATAAGTAAAATTTGGGATCAAATTACCTGACATTGGAATATGTTGAGATATATGCATACACATATCTGTCTATCTATCTATCTATCTATCTATCTATCTATCTATCCATCCATCCACCAATTTTATACACACACACACACACACACACACACACACACTGTAGTGTAGTGTAGTGTGGTGTAGTATGGTGTGTGTGTGTGTGTGATGTGTGTGTATACATATATTTATATGCATATGTATATATATGTATGTAGATATGGATGATTAGATATATGAAGATAGATAGGTAGATAGATAGAGAGATATAGAGAGATGGAGATGGACATGGAGATAGAGACAGAGATAGAGATTTGTTGTTCTTATGCTGTCGAGTCACCTACAACTCATAGTGACCCGATGTACAACAGCCCTAAACCTGGCCCTATCCTGTACTAACTAATCTTACTGTCTCCAACACACATACCCCTTTACCCCAGTCGCTGTATCAATCCAAATCATCGAGGATCTTCCTCTCCTGTGCTGTCCCTCCACCCTCTGAAACATGATGTCCCTCTCCAAGGACTCGTCCCTCCTTGCAACATGTCCAAAGTATGTAAGATGAAGCTTCAGAATCCTTGCCTCCAAGGAGCAGCCTGATTTAACCCTCTCCAAGATGAACCTGTTGTTTTCTTAGCAGTCCATGGCATATTCAATACTATTCTGCAGCACCAAAGCTCAAAAGCATCAATTTTCCTGTCCTCCCTAGTCATTGTCAAGCTCTCTGACTCATAGCAAGTGATTGCAAAGACCATGGCCTGTATCAGGCATACTTTAGTGCCAGACTGATATTATTGCTCTTCAGTGCTCTGGAGATTTCTCTGCCAGCAGAATTTCCCAATGTCTTCTAATTTCCTGGCTGCTGGTGCCAAGAGTGTTGACTGTGGTGCCAAGCAAACTAAA
>NW_006399875.1:1141388-1149563 GCF_000299155.1 Elephantulus edwardii
CTGCATCCAGGCTTGATTTAGTCGGGAACCTCCAGCCAACACTATCCACCATGGGTGCCCATTACCACGATTGGCACATCACTGTCACAGGCTTCAGCATCACAGCAACCACGAGTTACCTCTGTACAGCAATGCACAGACCAGTGCTATACCACCTAGAAGAATGTTGTGTAGTCTCATATAATGTGTTCAACATCCACCTATTTGTTATTTCACATATCTATAATCATTACATTAGAAATATTTGCGTCCTCGTTTTCCTTTCTCATTTTACTATATACTTGCATTATGACACAATCCTACTTGCTGAAGCTGAGGAGGACCTGAAGTGCTTGCTGCAGAAGGTCAAGGACTGTAAACTTCAATATGGATTGAAGCTCAAAATCAAAAAGACAAAGATTCTCACCACTGGGCCGATTGGCAACATCACAGTAGATGGTGAAGAGATTGAGATTGTTAACAGTTTCAGTTTACTTGGCTGCACAATAAACCTACTTGGTATTAGCAGCCAGGAAATCAAGAGACGACTTGAACTGGGAATGTCAGCTATCAGGAACCTCTCCAGAGTACTGAAGAGCAACAACATCAGTCTGGAGATTAAGGTGCACCTGATCCAGGCCATAGTCTTCACAATTGCTTGCTTTGCCTCAGAGAGCTGGACAGTGACTAGGGATGATAGAAGGAGAATTGATACGTTTGAGCTGTGGTGCCGGAGAAGAATACTCTGTAAGTCTGGCTGTTTGCTGAACCTTGATGGAAGTCCTGAGGAGCACATTAGGGAAGGTTTTGGGGGGGTCATGTTTGATGTATATTACTGCTCTTTCTCCCCCAAGAGCAGATGTCCTTAAGCCTTTGCCTAGGGTGAATGTCTGCTCAAAGGTATGGCTTTAAAACCCCGCAGAGGGGGCAACCACTGTGGAAGGCAGTATGGTGCTTTCTCAAAAAGTTGCAAATAGAGATACCATTTGACTCAGCAATTCCATTACTGGAAATAGACCCCAAAGAGACCATAACTGCCACCCAAGCAGATATATGCATACCCATGTTTATCACGGCTTTGTTCACAATAGCAAGGAGTTGGAAACAACCTAAGTGCCCATCAACAAATGAATGGATAGAAGAGCTGTAGTATATTCACACAATGGAATACTATGGTGCATTGAAAAACAAGAAACTCATGCAATATTATTCAAAATGGTTGATCCTGGAGGACATTATGCTGAGTGAAGTATCTCAGTTACAAAAGGACAGATGCTGCATGGTGCCACTGTTGTAAAGCAGGAGGGACCTCGGGGTTGGGGTGAGACTGAGAAAGATGGGTTGAATAATGTATACTGCATTGAAACATATGAGGGAGAAAACTGTTTAAAAGGGATATGTGATTAGGTATTTTTGTCATGACAGGCGTAGACTGCATAGTGGAGTGGACCTGGGGGGAGAGTTTTTAAAACAATGAAAGAATTTGTCTTTTACTTTTCCAAGAGGGTAGTGTACTGGGGGGAGGGTTGGGAGGAGAGAAAAGTGTAACAATGAATGAATGGAAATCCAAAGTCTCTGTAAATTTTCATTGGAATTAATAATAAATTAAAACAACAGCAACAAAAAACCCCACAGGGTCCTTGGGCCTGTGGCCCTCAGTTCAAATTTATTCATTTTTGAGTGGATATTCCTTGATTGATACAACAATCTTTTGTGTATTTTCTGAACTGAACAACGTGGAGTTGCTGTGATGCTGCACACTATTCCTTAGTCTTGTCAAATCACATAATGGTTACCCATTGTGTACAGAGTTTGGATGAACTTCCAGATTGATTCATGTGGGGAAGCAAGAATGGCATCCACTTCCTAAACTAGATGCTTCTGGAAACTCTACAAACTCGATAAATTCTACAAAATCTCTAAACTCTATAAATGTACAGAAATTATGTAGAATAGAGTGCTGTACAGAAATGATGTTACTTATAGAACAGAGTTCAGGTCTCTCGTGAAAAACTTGTTCTCAGTCGTATTCGACTTGATGACACTTAACCATTGCTAAATGAAACTAGTGCTGTTATATCTGGAGGAACACTTTTCCACTTTGTACATCACTCTTTGTCAAGGTGCTGTATGAAGTAACCTGGGTTTGCTGTGATGCTGAACCTTGTACCATTGGGGTATCAAACACCAGAATGGTTTCCTAATATAGACAGTGTTTGGTGGAACTCCCAGTTGTAAAACAGGTTTAGAAGAAGGAGTGGCATCCACTTCCTAAACCACATGCCTCTGAAAACTCTATGAACTTGGAGAAATGATGATAGTTATGGAAAGGCATTAGGTCTTTTGTTCATAGAGTCATTATGAGTCACGCTCAACTCAACAGCAAGCAACAACAACAACAAAAGCACTCTATTCTAGGAGAACAAACAGGTTCAGCCTGGAGAGGGTGAAGCCAGGCTGCTCCTTGGAGGAAAGGATTCTGAGGCTTTGTCTGAGATATTTGGAGAATGTTGCAAGGAGGGACCAGTCCTTGGAGAGGGACATCATGCTTGGAAGAAGGGAGGAACAGAGAAAGAGAGGAAGACTCAATGAGATGGATTAATTCAGTGACTGGAGTATTGAGGGTAGGTATGTCAGAGACAATAAAGTTAGCCCAGGTTAAAGCAGCTTTCAGAGTTATTGAACACAGACAGGGTCACTACAATTCGCAAACAACTCGATGACACATAACACGAAAAACAACAATACAGTACTTTTATGTTTGCACTCTCAATTTCTCCTTCCTATATTGATATATTTCTTTTATGAGCAAAAGTGTGGTCCATCCAAACATGGAATTCCGGGAGTCTAAAGGGAAAGTGGTGTTCTGGTGACTTAGTGATAAGAAAGTGTCCTGTAAAAGTATACAGTTCGAATTCACTAGTTTTTCTGTGGGCGAAAAATGGAGACTCTCTTCCCTTGCAAGTCATTGCCTCTGAAAACCCTTTGGAGGGTCAGTTTATGGGTCTGTTCTAACTCAGTACTACTCAGTAACAACAACAGAGGTAACTCAGTTTCATGCTTAGTAAAAGAGAGACTGATCAGAGAATAAGAGGGTGTAAAACAGTGGCTGCAGTAAAGCTTTAAACACAGTGCAAACCAGGAAGATGGCACATGACCAGGAGGAGTTTTTCTGTTGCCCACGGTTTCACTATGTGTCCGAACCAATTCCACAGTATTCATCAACCACAGCAAGAAACGTGAACTAATAGGGAACATCTTCAAAATGATGCTACTTTCTGTCAAAAAACAGCTTTTGTTTATGTAGTAAACTTATCATTCCTTTTCATTGTTGTAATTGGTCTTTAGCCCTGACGTATAAGGGACAATTAACATTGAAAATAATTTTTTTGTGGAGGATGTTTTACCACTGCCGAAGAAAAGGGATGGAGTACAGGTAGCAGAAAATTGTATAAATTTGAGGTATAAGGAAATGAGGAAGAATGAATATGTATCGGTAAAAACTAAAGAAGAGTGTATAAGTGTGTAGGTATAGAAAGCAACATTTATGTGGGCATGCATACATATTTGATAGCATGTGTCATGTTTTACAAAATAACATGACATAATTTAAACATTTTGACTTATTATATCTTTAAGATATCTCAATGTTAAATTTTCCTTCTAATCATTTAAGAAACAAAATTTGTGTGAATGTGGAAAAACTATTTGCTATTCTCATAGTAGGGATAAGCAATCACCTTGTTATAAACCTAAGAATTTATTTTTGAGTACATTAATATGTAGCTGCATATAGATTCTCAACTGTTTCCTTGAATATCTCATTTCTAATTCCTGGCGTCAATAGGATAAACAAACAAAAACAATGACCTTTTGTTGGAAGCATACTTTGGCTTACTTTATGACATATTGCAGATTGTCTTACACGTGGTCAGGAGGGACTGGTCCTTGGAGGACATCATGCTCAGAAGGGTGGAGGGACAATACAGGAGAGGAAGACCCTGGATGAGATGGATTGCTACAGTAATTGGGGTAATGGGGACTGGTGTGTCGGAGTCATCGAGACTGGCTCAGGACAGGACAGACTTCAGAGCTATTGTACACAGGGTAGCCAGGAGTTGCAGACGACTCAACAACACATAACAAAACAAATGGAAAACTAAATGCCATTTTAAAGGCTAATGTGTGCCTTATTAAAGACATTGTATTTTTAATTACTTCTACACATGGAAAACTGAACAATAAATTTAAAAAAAGGACCTAAGAGGAAATAATGCCTTTTAATCGTGGTGATGGCAGGAAGTACTAACATATCACCGACTTTCCAACTATTTTAGAAGAAGGGGAATCAAGTGTCCTTAGAAGCAAGGATGAAGAGACTTCTTACATCCTCTGGGCATGTTCTTAGGAGAGGTCAGTCCCTGGAGAAGGACGTAAAGCTTGGAAAGTTAGACTTAGCAAAAATGAAGAATGCCTTCATAAGATGAATTGATTCAGTGACTGCACTAAGGCTTATGCTTAGCAAAATAGTGAAGCAAGTACGGGATCAGACAAGGTTTCCTCTGTAATGCATATAGTCGCAATGAGTCAGAGAGGGCTCCAAGGCACTTCACAACAGCTGGAAACTGGGCCTTACAAAAGAAAAGAAATGACTCACGGGGTCACTCAGTTGTTTTGTTGTTGTTGTTAGCTGTCATGGAGTGGAGTACAAATCATAGTGAGCCTCTGAACAAAAGATCTGAATCCTGTTCTTTTGTAAAAATTATTATTAATTTTAATGAAAATTTACAGAGATTTTTTTGGATTTCCATTCATTCATTGTTGCCCTTTTCTCCCTGCCTACCCTTTCCCTCCAGTTCATTCTTCTCTTTGAAAAGTAAAGGAAACATTCTTTCATTGTTATACAATCCCTGAATCCTGTTCTATATCCTGTGCCACTCTCACTGCTGACATCCCCAGGGTCAAACTTACAGGTCATACTTACTACCACTCACACTCGAAAACACACTTCCATGGCCTGACGTAGTTGTCACAATCCAGATCACACAGAATTTAAACGCTTGCTTGCTGGCCCAAATGCCACGGTGGGATCCCCAGGAGCTCTTCAGAAACAAGATGTGGCAGGCTGCTCCTGTAATGATTTCAAGGCCAGAGACGGAATGGCAGTGGTTTCCTGCTGACTTGGAGTTCGTAGTAGACTTCATTTTGACTCTGACTCTTAGTGGAGCCACGCGTTTCAAGTAAAAATTTGTTCCACCAGGCTTGCTTTTCTTAATTGGTTTTAGTTCATTCATTTATGCAGCGGGAACTCTGGTGGCCAGTGGTAAGAATCTGTGCTGCAATCCCAAAGTCGTGAAGTTCAAATCTACAGGCTATTCTATGGGAGAAACTATAAGCAATCTTCTCCTGTGTGATTTATTGACTCCGAAAATCTGCTGGAGGGTCAATTACTAGTTGGTCGTGATTCAGTGACACACAACAACAACAGCAGAGTCAGTTCAGTGCTCTTCTTCAACACCATGCCTCAAAGTCATCAAGTCTTTAGTAGGTGAAATAAGAGTTAAATGTGGAATTGTGTCATTTGTCCCTTGAGCTCATGCTTTTGTGTGTGCCTCTCAGGAATATCCATGGGAATGTTTACATTGCACAATTTCCTTGGATTATTGTAATCTGTTAGACTGACCTAGAGAGATGTACCTGTCTACGGCTGCAACTTCATCCCTGATTTACACCTGGCACTCAGTGAGCACCCACTGACTCATGAATTCACTCATTCATAATTATTTTTCACTTCCAAGATGTATCCTTCTGTTGGTGTGAATGGTAGACAGGAAAAGGCCACACTGACTGAACATCACTTTATTATAGAGCTTAGAAAGCAGAAACTTCAAATTTGCAAGGTGAGGACTATCTAGTAAGAATTCTTGCAAGAGAAGAAAACATTTTCAGTGAGGCTTTAAAACCCAAACAGCTTTTAAAGGCTCTTCTGTAGTTGTGTTTGTCATCTAAACAAAGAAAGAAGATGTCTGTAGGGATTAACAGCCTCTGGTGTTTGACTTTTCTCCAACAATTGTTTTCTGTGACCTCTAAATTACCTAAGTGTAAACTCCATTGTCCTGGAAAGAATGAATGGAGGGAAAAAAGATGTGACAGTGGTGTTGGGTTATTCGGTCAAGCAATCTTCTACTCTCTTGTCTCTGGTGGACTTGGAGAGCTTGCTGAAGAGGGTCTTTGAGGAAGGAGGTGCTTAATCCAAATAGGCCTTTAATATCATGCTTGGATTTCCCTCTAGGACATTTACTTATCATTATCCTTACAATACCAGTATTTGAAAGTTTGAGGAAACAATTTTCCATTCTTTCCCTCCTCATCAGCAAATAGGAAAAAAAAACCCAACCCAAAAACAAACAAACCAAACCCCAAATCTTGGTTCTATGCCCCATTGACTGATGGGTAGGTCATTATCAAGATTTATTGACTTGCACAAATCACATTTTCTTAAGGCACTGCACAGCCTAAACATTGGTATCTAGACTAAACAGTTTTGATCTTGAAAGCTTTTTTCTTTCTTTTTTTTATAATTGGTTTCTATGTCCAAGTTCGCCTTTCCTCATTTGAGTACTACATTTCCTCTTGTACGAAAAGCCAGTTTAAAAATGGATGTGGTTCTCCCTAAGTTTTCTTTTATTATCCTATCAAGTATTTGAAAGGGTATTTGACAAAGTTATGATTCTAAGTCCAAGGTGGTTCTTTCTAAAGTCTATCATTTTTTATCAAACTGTCTGCATAGCTTTTTCAAACATTTCTTGTCATCTAATAGATTTTTCACTCCAGAAATCACTGGGATAGGAAATAGGTTCTTATGCATCTTGAGTAATTAGGCTGCTGTGTATAGTTAGTTGTTTTTGTTGTTAGTGTTCATCAACTCCCTTATGGTTCATAGGACCCTACAAACAATAAATCTGAACCTTGCTGTGTATGCCTTCTGACAGTTTCTGATGTGCTCAGAAGCGTTGGTTTAGTCCCTGTGTCAGTGTAACTTGTTGAGGATTTTTCTTTCTCTGACCCTTCACCTTCCTCAGTAAAATGTACCTTCCCAATGACTGACCCCTCTGACAGCATGAGCAAAGTGTGTGAGATGAAATTTTATCATCCTTTACACTAAGGAGCAATCTTATTTTGCTTTTTCTAAAATAGATTACTTGTTCTTTTGACAGTCAAATCTTCTCCAACACTATGAATCAAAGGTATCAATTCTTCTTTCATTCTTACTCATTATAATCATATAAATTTTATAATTTTTATGTTTTGATGTTCAAGATCAACATCAAGAAAACAAACATTCTCACCACTGGGCCTATTGGCAGCATCATAATGGATGATGAAGAGATTGAGATTGTTGACAGCTTCAGTTTACTTGGCTCTACAATCAACACTTTTAGTACCCACAGCCAGGAAATTAAAAGACGTATTGCGAAGGGAAAAGTCTGCTGTTAGGGACATTTCCAAAATTCTGAAGAGCAATGGTATCTCTCTGGAGATTAAGGTGCATCTGAAACAGTCTATGGTCTTTGCAATCAGAGAGTTGGACAATGACTAGGGAGGATAGAAGGAGAATTGATACCTTTCAGCTGTGGTGCTGGAGAAGAGTGTTGAGGGTACCATGGAATGCTAGGAAAACAAACAGTTTCATCCTGGAGAGGGTTAAAGTGGGCGGCTCTTTGGAGGCAAGGATTCTGAGGCTTAATCTAACATACACTGGACGTGTTGTAAGGAGGGACCGGTCCTTGGAGAGGGACATCATGTTTGGGAGGGTGGAGGGACAGGGCAGGAGGGGAACGCCCTCTATGAGGTGGTTTGACTCAGCAACGGGGGTAATAAGGATGGGAGGGTCAGAGACAGTGTGACTGCACAGGACAGAGCAGAGTTTAGGGCTGTTGTACATAGGGTCGCTATGAGTCGCCAGCGACTCAACGGCGCATAACAACAACAACAACAACTACTACTACTACTACATATACTATATATATATGGTACTAGGGATATTGTAGCTGATGTCAGATGGATCTTAGCTGAAAGCAGAGAATACCAGAAGAATGTCTATCTGTGTTTCATTGATTACGCAAAGGCATTTGACTGTGTGGATCATAACAAACTGTGGCTGACTCTGAGAAGAATGGGAATCCCAGAACATTT
>NW_006399875.1:1150328-1152350 GCF_000299155.1 Elephantulus edwardii
ACATGTTTTAAGGAGAGACAGGTCCTTGGGGAGGGACATCATACTTGGTAGGGTAGAGGGACAGCACAGGAGTGGAAGACCCTCTAAGAGGTGGATTGATTCAGTGACTGGGGTAATCGGGATGGGTATGTCAGAGGCAATATGACTGGCACAGGATAGAGCAGGGTTTAGGGCTATTGTACATAGGGTCGCTATGAGTCGCAAATGACTCGATGGCACATAACAACAAACATATATGTATGTGTAGATAGATAGATAGATAGATAGATAGATAGATAGTTGTTTTGTACTGTAGAGTTGGAACAAACCCCATAGCTGACCCTCCAGCGGGTTTTCAGACCCAGTTAATCTTATGGGAGGAGATTACCCGTTGTTCTCCAGCAGAGCAGCTGGTGGATTTGAACTGTGTGCCTTCGGGATTGCAGCACAGCTTCTTTCCACTAGGCTACCAAAGCTCCCCTAAACTTCTCTATCTCTATTTGTCTTTCTATCCATCTACCACCTTCTCTCTTTCTATATTTATTATCTGCCTTTGAACTAGTTCTGACTTACATTTATCTTTGTTCTTCTAGCCATGCATGGTATGTAAGAATTCTTCTTTAGAAGAGCTCTGGTGGCCTAGTGGCAAGAAGCTGCACTACAATCCCTGAGATGTGAGGTTTGAATCCACAGGATGCTCTGCTGAAGAAGGAGGGACAATGTCCTCCTGTACCAGTCAGATCTGATTTGACGGTATACACATTAAAAAAATATTCTTTAATTTTCCCAGTCATTGCCCAGTTTTCAAAAGTGTATGAACCAATTTAAAATACCATTATTTGAGTTGGAAAATTTTTCTATTGTTGTTGTATGTCGTTGAACCATGACCAACTTATAATTGACCCTCCAGCAGGTTTTTGTAGACAATAAATGACACAGGAGAAGATTCCCCCTCCTTCTCCCACAGAACAGCCAGTGGATTTGAAATGTGTGACTTTGAGATTGCAGTACAGATTCTTGTGACAGACCAACTGAGTTCCCACTGCATAAATGAATGAATTAAAACCAATTAAGAAAAGAAAACCTGATGGAACCACATTTTACCTGAAACATGTGGATCCAGTAAGAGTCAGAGTCAAAATGAGGTCTACTAACCACTGCCATTTGGTGTCTGGGCTCTAAATCCTCACAGGAGCAGCCTACCACATCTCTTTTCTGCAGAGCTACTGCTGGATTCCATCGTGGCATTTGGGCTAGCAATCAAATGTTTAAACACTGTGTGAGCAGGACTCCTTGATCTATGTCTGCAGCAGAAGAAAATCAAGGTGAGAGAGATCCCATCTGACACCCTACAGTTATGTTTACCCTGAACACGAGAAAACACACTCCCATGGAGTATGTGAGACATGGCCTGAAATAGCTGTCACACTCTCAGACTGAGACTGCATCAAATTTCCCTTAAACCAGGTTTGGTTCACCTCACCTTTTGCAGTCTAGAGTAGCATCACTGCTTTGTCATAAAGGTTATCTAATGCACTGTACAGCATTTAGCCTCATTCCTGGAATCCTATCAGTATAAGGTAGCAGAACTACAGTTTTGACAACGAAAGTGTCTCCACACATGGCCAAATGCCACGGGGTTGGGTAGTAGTAGGAGCAGGGGGTGAGGATGAGCACTGAAGGATCTCACAGAGATGAAGGGGATCTGCTCAGGGCACCACAGCTTTGATACAGCGATCGAAAAACATGCTCAAAATGCAAGTGAAGTTCAGCAATGGCCCATCAGTCTCAGCTCAGTGTACACCCTGACACAGCGATGACACAAGGCCCTAATTAATGACACGGCAATTCTGAACTTTCACCAACTACCTAGCTGACAAGGTTTTCTCCAAACCAATTTTGACCACAATTGAAATGAGCAAAACACCTCAAGCACTTGAGATTATGAGGCATTCAAATTTAGTTTTAAGTCTCAAGTATAACATAACATAATATTATATATGTGTGTGTATGTAAGTATACAAACACTTGTATGTATATATA
>NW_006399875.1:1153281-1155651 GCF_000299155.1 Elephantulus edwardii
CCAGCCTCCCGGATAATCTGCTCTGCATACAGGTTGAAAAGGTATGGAGATAGGACACATCCCTGGCGTATACCCTTCCCAATTTTGAACCATGCAGTGTTGCCCTGCTCTGTTCTGACGACTGCCTCTTATACATAGATAGTTGTTGTTGTGTACTGTTGAGTCAGAACCAACCCATAATGACACTCTGATGAGTTTTCAGAGGCAGCTAAACACATGGGAGGAAATTGCCCATCTGTCTCTTGCAGAGCAGCTGGTGGATTCAAACTGAATGTCTTTCAGGATTGCAGTGCACTTTCCTAGCACTAGGCCACAAATATAATGTGTGTGTGTGTGTGTGTGTGTGTGTATGTGTGTGTGTGTTTCTCTTAAGAAAAGAGAAAATTTAAGTGCCAAACAAAATTTTAAACATAAATTTAAAAAATGCAATATTCAGGGTTTGTCTTATTGTGACTCAATCACAGTGACTGTATTTTATTATCCAATTTATGTTCAGTTAATCTACAGGACAACTGTATGGAGAATGCATTTATTTCTTCTATCCATGCTCAGTGGCTAGACCTCATTTTAGGAGCGTGCACAGAGGTTAGGTATAAGAACAAGGAACGACGCCATGGCTATCCCATACAAAGAGCTCATATCCATGCCAAACCTGCCTTCATATAAGATTGATTGCGGTCATTGAGATAAATTCTTTATTTTATCTTAATCATGACCTTTTTCTACCCACTGTATTCATTAAACTGTTTTTTTCAGTAGGTATTTTAATGGATAGCTTCAATTCTGAGAAGTTCAATGTCAAGATGACAAGCTAACATTTTTATTGTTTTGTTCTTAAGATATTTTAAGGTTGAATCCTACAGACATCATTCATCTGTGCCCATTTCTGGGGACATTTGTGTTGATGGTTAAATACTGGGAGCTCTGGAAAGGGGAGGAGTGATAAGAATGGGCGTGTATTCAGTTGGAGTTAATTACCACATGATGGCAGTCATTTCTCATTAGGCACCACAGTATACTTTTCTTTAATTTTTTTTTTCTTCTTATTCTAAAA
Source organism: Elephantulus edwardii (assembly GCF_000299155.1). Lineage (NCBI taxonomy): Eukaryota > Metazoa > Chordata > Mammalia > Macroscelidea > Macroscelididae > Elephantulus > Elephantulus edwardii. Next base: position 1,154,336 of record NW_006399875.1, read on the forward strand.
AAAAATCAAATGCTTAAAATTTTTAATAATTGCTATTGCTTTTATTTGGCTATATTACTCTTTTCAGACAACTAATTACATCATCTCTTCTAATTTTGCTGCGACCTAAGGGTTTGGTATTGCAAAACAGAAGAGTAAAACTAATTGAATTCCAACCTAGGAAGATGTGGTAACTGTCCACCACGGTCAATTGCTTCATCCATCACAGTAAACTCTGAAAAATAAAAAATTAAAATCAACAACAATACAAACATTACTGGGATTTTAAGAAATATATTTTTTAATGTGTACAGTATTTGAGTGTGAATATTACAATATTTGCTCTCAAGGGTCTCTATAAAATACTAAGGAAAAAATACTGAATTTTAAAGATTATTATATGCCTGATATATTTGTAATTGTTGTACATTCATCTGAAAGCTGGAATATGAATAAGAAATACCGAAGAATCTATGCCTTCGAATTAAAGTCTTGGCCAAGAATATTGAATATATCATGGACTGCTAATGAAAAAAAATTGTCATATAAGTAGTGAAACCAGGGTGTTATTTAGAGGCAAGGGTGATGGAACTTCATCTCGTGTACTTTGGGCATGTTGATAATGATATATTCAATATTATTCCCCAACATCACAATTCAAACACATAGGTGCTTATTCTATCATCTTTACTCATTGTCCAACTTTCAGATTTGTCGTTGTTGTTATGTGCCATCGAGTCACTTGTGAATCCTAGCGACACTATGTACAACAGCTCTAAATTCTGCCTCTGCCCTGTGCCAATCTCATTGTCTCCGACACACTCATTTCAATTGCCCCAGTCTCCAAATCAATCCATGTCCTAGACGGCCTTCCCCTCCTGCGCCTGCCCTCCACCCTCCCAAGCACGATGCCCCTCTCCAAGGACAGGTCCCTCCTTAAAACATGTGCAAAGTATGTCAGAAGAAGTCTCAGAATCCTTGCCTCTCAGGAGCAGCCAGGTTTAATCTTCTCCAGGATGAATCTGTTTGTTCTCTTAGCAGTCCATGGCATTCTCAGCACTCTTCTCCAACACCAAAGCTCAAAAGCATCAATTTTCCTTCTATCCTCCCTGGTCATTGTCCAGCTATCTGATGCATAACAAGTGATTGCAAAGACCGTGACCTTTACCAGATGCACCTTAGCCTCCAGAGACACACCATTCCTCTTGAGTACTTTAGAGAGGTCCCTAACAGCAGACTTTCCCATTGCAATACATCTTTTAATTTCCTGGCTGCTGGTGCCAAGAGTGTTGATTGTGGAGCCAAGCAGACTAAAGCTATGAACAATCTCAATCTCT
>NW_006399875.1:1156291-1157162 GCF_000299155.1 Elephantulus edwardii
TGAAATCAGCAATATTGTTCTATAGTTTCCACTCTCTGTTGGGTCACCTTTCTTTGGGATGTGAACAAATATATATCTCTTCCAGTCAGTTGATACATATTAAGTTTGAATAGACTTGCCTGGATCGGTGCATCTTAATCTTCAAATGATATATCATTGTTCTTTCACACTTTGGAGAGGCCTTTGACAGCAGATTTTGCCAATGCAACATGTCTTCTCTTTCTGGACTTCTGCTGCCAAGGGTGCTAATTGTGCATCTAGTTAAGATGAAACTATTGACAACTGCAATATTTTCTCCATCTGACATGATACTTTTGTTGCCTACTGGTCTAGTGGTGAGGATTTTTGCTTTCTTGGTTTTGAGATGTAATCAATGTTGAAGGTTGTGTAGTCTTTGGTATTCTGTATCAAATGTTTCAAATATATTATTTTTTATTTACTTATTATTTTTTATAAAGCAAGACTGTATCATCTGTATTAATAAAAGTTGCTGATGAGCCTTCCTCCAAACCCTATGCCACATTCTTCTACATACAGTCCAACTTTTTGAATTATTTTCTTAGTATCTAGATCAAATAAGTATGGAGAAAGGTTACCACTCTAAAGCACATCTTTCTTGATTTTAAAGCATGCAATATTTCCTTGTTGCATTTGGATAACAACTTTTTGGTGTAGATATATGCCTTTGAGCTGTGGTGCTGAACAAGAGTATGGAGAGTACCATGGACTGCTATGAAAGGGTTAAACCGGGCGGCTCCTTGGGGGCAAGATTCTGAGGCTCCATCTAACATATGTTGGACAGGTTGTAAGGAGGGACAGGTCCTTAGAGAAGGACATCATGCATGGGAGGGTGGAGGGCCGGCACAGAAGG
>NW_006399875.1:1160928-1163474 GCF_000299155.1 Elephantulus edwardii
CACCAGCAGTCAGAAAATCAAGTCAAATTGCATTGGGAAACTGCTGTCAGGATCCTCTCCAGATTACTGAAAAGCAATGATGTAAGTCTAGAGATTAAGGTAAGCAGGATCCAGGGCATGGTCTTTGCAATTACTTGCTATGCATCGTAGAACTGAACAATGACTAAGGATGACAGAAGAATCAATGCAGTTGAATTGCAGTGCTGGAGAAGAGTCTTGAACATACATTGACAGCCAAAAAAACAAAGAAACCCTCCTGGAAAGGTGAAATCAAGTTTCTCCTTAAAGGATAGGATTCTGAAGCTCTGTTTCACATACTTTGGGCATGTGGCCAGGAGAGACCAGTTTTTGAAGAAGGACATCATGCTCAGAAGGGTGGAGGGACAGCACAGGAGAGGAAGAGCCCAGATGAGATGGATTGATACACTTGGACAATTGGACAATGGGGTTTGGTGTGTCAAAATTAGTGAAACTGGCTCAGGACAGGACAGGGTTGCGAGCTGTTTTACAGAGGGTCATGACCGGTCCCAGGTGACTTGATGGCACTACACAACAACAGCAATAACCACAAATTTTCAGTTTAAAATGTATGGGACATACAATAGAGACACATTAATAATAACTGATGACTGAAAAAGAAGGAGTGTTAGTTGAAAATACAATGGAGCAAAAATAAGCCAAAACAAGGATGAGGGATGTTGGCATCACAAAGCTGAACAAAGATTCCAATTAATAGCTCAATTATACAAAGAAGTTTATAACAAAATAAGTAATGAACTGTAGCAAAACAACAACAACAAAAAAAGAATACTGCTGACATTTCATAAACTGAAAGAACCATAGAAGAGATTCAAGCCTATAGTTGTAATATCCCAAGGTTCTATGCGGAAAGACCTGAATTATCTGAGACGATAGAAGGACTATATACAGTCACTATACCTAAAATAATTATCAACATGGAGCCATTTAAGGAAAAACAATCAAGAGCCAATAGTACCGAAGGAAAACATTCAATCAGAACTGAAGACTTTGGCACAAAACCCAAAGCCAAGTCAACCAAACAAACAAAAATGCTAAACAATCAAGAAGGCTCCAGGAAATTGATGGTATACCATAGGATGTATTTCAACAAAGCAAAGGCCACTCGGTATGCTCACCAGTCAGTGTGAGCCAATTTGGAAGAGCTTGCTAACCAACTAGAAGAGATCCAGATGTGTTCCAATTGCATAAAAAGAAAATGCAACAACAAATGCAAATTATCAATATAATTAGAAATACTTGCAAGTAAAAGCTTATTGAAGATTATTCAAAAACAGCTACAGATACATCCAGCAGGAATTGCAAGACAATGAAGTTAGATTCTGAGGACCCCGTGTGTGAGAGAACATTGATATAAGCAGAACATACTAAAAAGAGGTTCAATTACAATTTATTAATTATGCAAAGGCATTTGATTGTATGGATCATAATAAATTAGGGTTATAATTAAGAAGAATGAGGGTACCAGAGCACCTCATCAAGTTATTGTAAAGTCTATACATGGACCAAGAAGCAATTTTCTGGACAAAACAAAAGAGCACTGCTTGGTTTCAAATAAAGAAATGTGTGTGCTAGGCTTGTAGCCTTTCCCCATATCTATTCTGTGTTCTGTGGAAATAATTTTAGAAGTTGGACTATGTTACAAAGAATATAAGGCTAATCAATGATCTGTATTACACAGATAATATAACTCTGCTTACATAAAGTGAAGATTTGAAGCAGTTACTAAACATAATCAAAGGACACAGCCTTCAAAATGAGTTACATCTCAACAAGAAACCAAAAGTCTTCACAACTGGAGTTATGGTCAAAATTATGATGGATAGATAAAATATTTATAATGCCAGTGATTAAATTTTACTTGGACCCATAATCTACACCTGTGGTAGCAGTGGTCAAAAATCAAAAGACATGTATTGGAAACTTCTCCAAAGTACTGAAGAGCTAAGATAGCATTTATAAGGTTAAAGTACACTTGATACAAGCCGTGCCATTTTCAATTGCTTCTCATCCATCAGAAAAGTGTGCAGTGTTTAAGGAAAATTGAAAAAGTATTGACACTTTTGAATTTGTGGTGTTGGCTAAGAGTATTGAATATCCCATGGACTGGTCTATACTAACGGATATAAATGAATGTCTCTTTGGGGATAACAAAGGAGTAACAAAGTGCTCCTTAGAGGCAAGGATGTTAAAATCTCATCTCAAACACCTTGGGCCTGTTGTCAAAAGGGGCCAGTCATTGATGAAAAAAGCACTAAACATCAATTATATAAATAGAAATAATATCAATGATAGTATAAAACATAACATGTGCAATACACCATGTAGATGAAAATGCAAACCAATAAAAAGGCAAATTATTGCTATGAGAAAGTCTGTGGTTAGGAACCTCTCTAAAGTACTCAAGAGCAATGGTGTCTCTCTGGAAACTAAGGTATGCCTGATACAGGCCATGGTTTTTGCAATCACTTGTTATGCATCAGAGAGTTGGACAATGACTAGGGAGG
>NW_006399875.1:1163784-1172050 GCF_000299155.1 Elephantulus edwardii
AACAACAACAACAACAACATGGCTCGACTTAAAAAATCCCCAAAAAAGATTCTTCAGGGAAGCCTGGAGGGTCAGTGAAAGAGAAGAAAACTCTCAAAGAGATTCAATGACTACAGTAGGCTTGATTGTGAAGGTAAATGTAAGGGTGGTGTCAGGGTAGTGCAAGGATCAGATGTGTTCAAACTCTGAATTTAGTGGGTTCGATGGCAAACAAAAGCTGCAATTATTGTGTTTTTTCCCCTCCTCCCTCCTGTCTTCTCTCTCTCTCTCTCTGCCCGCCCTCACCATCTTAGTATGTGGTTATGTGTGTGGATGTCTTTTAACTCTCTTCTAAGAAACAGGCAATTTACTTAACCCAGTTATTCTTTGGAAGGCCCTTCAGATCTGCTCATCTCCATTGAAGAAGGTCAGATTTAAACATGCTGCCCATCTGGGTGACTCATCATCTTCTGCCTGGTGGTCTACACTCTGGTTATTATAAGCACCCCGGTGACATGGCAGTACTTTCCTGAGGTTTCAGTCTCTCCCCCTTCGTCCGATAGCTGATTCCTGTGGCTACACATTCATTCCAGAGGAGCAGTTGCTTTTAATTGTCTCTCTACTTTGTGGGAGACGCAATTGTCAGCAGAGCAAGTTTGAAATGTATCAGATACAGTACATTAGCTGAAAGAGACTTCCAGCAGATGCCTTGAAATTGGACTCTCCCTTCAGTGCTGTGTCGTTGCTCCGTGTCATCTTTGTGATCTGTGTCACAAATGTGGAAAGCTCAATTCTGCTGGCTCTCAGGTTTGGTGTGTTATATTCTTCAACCACAGTATGATTTCTCACAGTATCCTTTTATCGTTAGATAGGACTTCACGAGAGGTTTCAAGAATGTCCTTGCAATTGCATCTATTTTTCCTAGACACACAGAACTTATTCTGTCCTTTTCTCTATAAGATCTACACTTTAATATTTTAAAAATGCATTAGAGCTTCCATTCAGGGATGGTTAATACATCAATTTCTCCTTCCTGAGCTAAAATTTCAGACTTTCTTAGCTCCCTACTCAGATGTTTGATGATTCTGTTGCGACCCAAGGGTCTTCTTGCTGAATTGGCAGTCCCTCAAGATGGTCAGTTCCTCATTTATTCCCCTCACTTTAATTTCTGTAGAATAGAAAAACTGTTTCTTACTCAGAAAATTTGAAATCCTGGTAACACAGTGGTTAAAGAATTTGGCTTCTATCCAAAAAGTCAATAGTTTGGAGGGCATCAATTGCTTTCTGAAAGACAGATACTATTGTTGCTGTTATGTGTCATCAAGGCACCTTATGACTCATACAAATCTTATGAACTTGGTCCTTGTCCCTGTGCCATCCTCACCATCTCAGGCCCACTTGAGCATATTGTTCCAGACTGTGTCAATACGTCTTGTTGAGAGTCTTCCTTCTTATGCTGACGCTTCATCTTTCCAAGCATGATATCCTCCAAGAATTGGCCACTTCTAACAACACCCAACGTGGGTGAGACAAAGTTTCACCATCTTTACCTCCAAGGAACATCCTGCTTTTCCTTTCTACTTCCTCCAGGGCAGACTTGCGTAGTCTCTCTGCAGACCATTGGATAATGAAGCACTCTTCTCTAACACCACAACTCAAAGACGTTAATTCTTATGCTCTAGAAGATACAGGCCATGGCCTTAGCAATCACTTGTTATGCATCAGAGAGTTGGACAGTGACCAAGGAGGACAGAAGGAGAATTGATGCCTTTGAGCTGTGGTGCTGGAGAAGAGTATTGAGAGTACCATGGACTGCTAGGAAAACAAACAGATTCATCCTGGAAAGGGTTAAACCAGGTGGCTCTTTGGAGGCAAGGATTCTGCGGCTCCGACTAACATACTTTGGACATGTTGTATGAAGAGACAGGTCCTTGGAGAGAGTCATCATGCTGGGGAGGGTGGAGGGACGGTGCAGGAGGGGAAGGCCCTCTATGAGGTGGATTTATTCAGTGACTGGGGTTATCGGGATGGGAGTGTCAGAGACAGTGCGATTGGCACAAGACAGAGCAGAGTTTAGGGCTGTTGTGCATAGGGTCGCTACGAGTCTCAGGCGACTCGACGGCATATAACAACAACAACAACAACAACAGAAGATAGACTTGGGAGGGCATTTCTAAAAAAAGATCTGCAGACTTGAAAGAACAGTTCTACTTGGGCCTGTGTTGTTGGACCATCAAGCTGGAACCAACTCATCACTGATCCCCCTGTGGGTTTTTGTTGTTGTTGTTACTGTGGGTTTTTAGAGGCAGTGAATCATATGAGAGGAGATTGACCCTCTTTTTTTATGGAAAAGCAGCTGATGGATTCAAACTATGCACCTTTAGGTTGACAATGCAATTCCTTACCACTAATCTGGCGTGGTGACAACAAGCTGCAATGCAATCCCTAAGGCACCTGGTTCAAGACCACCAGCTGTTCTGCAGAAGGATGGACAATGTCCTCCCATAAGATGAATTGCCTCTTAACCCCACTCCACCCCCCCACCCCTCAGATCATCTATGAGTCCTTCTGACTCTATGATACACAACAATAACAAGCTACCAGTTACTTAAAGTCTGAATCAACTAGAAGGAAGTGGGTGGTATTTTGTTTGTAATTTGTGGAGGTAATCTCATTAAATGAAAGTTAGCTGTGAGGGACCTCTCAAAAGTACTGAAGAGCAACGACATCAGGCTCGAGATTAAGGTGCGCCTGATGCAGGCTATAGTCTTCACAATTATGTGCTATGCATCAGAGAGTTGGACAGTGACTAGGGATGATAGAAAGATAATTGATGCCTTTGAGCTGTGGAGCTGGAGAAGAGTGTTGAATATACCATGGACTGATAGGAGAACAAACAAGTTTGTCCTGGAGAGGGTGAAGTTGGTATGCTCCTTGGAGTCAAGGATTCTGAAGCTTCATCTGATGCACTTTGGACATGTTGCAAGGAGGGAGAGTGGAGGGATAGCGCAGGAGTGAAAGACTCTCGATGAGATGGATCGATTCTATGATTGGGGTGGTGGGAATGAGTGTGTCAGAGACAGCGAGGTTGGCAGAGTACAGAGCAGTGTTTAGGGCTCTTATACAAAGGGTTACTATGATTCGATGGCACATAACGACAACAACAATTCCATTAAAAAAGTGATTGCATTTTTGTTATGTTAATACAGCTACCTCAGGATAAGATGTGTCCCAAGTCTAATAACTCCAAGTTCCAAATGCAAGGGTGGATTGCAAACAGACATAGCATAAGCAGGAGAGACAGACCCTACAAACCAAATAATGAAGGAACTCTGGGAATGAATGAGCAAGAGAGGAATCCGTGTGGTCATGACCCTGATTTAGACTTCCAGCCTCCAGAAATGTAAGGGTAGGATTTCTGTTCTCTCCATCTCCTTGTGGTGGTATATACGTCTCAGAGTACCGGTTAAGTAAGAGAGCTCTGGTGAGTTGATCTGTAGGGACTTGCATGGCTAACCCAAAAGTCTTGCCTCTCTAGTGGTTCATATCCCATAAGCCAGGGGGCGGGGAGGGCGGGGGAGAGGTGATGGGCAATCTCTTCCCTTACGATTTACAGCCTCTAGAACGTGTTGTTATGTATTAGCAAGTTGGAACAGACTCATAATTGAACCTCCAGCAGATTTTCAGAGGCAGTTAATCACATGGGAGGAGACTGTTTATACTTGCACCTAGGAGCATCTAGTGGGTTCAAACCATGTGGCTTTAAGATTACTGGGCAGTATCTTAACACTAGGTCCCCAAGTCCTTCTTGATGACAATGAGTAAGTGAATAAGGTTAAGTAAATATATATACATATATATGGTATTTGACTGTGTAGATCATAACAAACTATGGCTGACTCTGAGAAGAATGGGAATCCCAGAACACTTTATTGTTCTAATGTGAAACTTATGCTTGGCCAGGAGGCAGTCGTCAGAACAGAGCAAGGGAACACTGCATGGTTCAAAATTGGGAAGGGCGTACGCCAGGGATGCATCCTATCTCCATACCTTTTCAACCTATATGCAGAACAGATTATCCGGGAGGCTGGGCTCTATGAGGAGAAGTGTGGGGTCAAGATTGGTGGACGATTTATCAACAACCTGCGTCGTGCGGATGACACAACCCTGCTTGCTGAAACTGGAAAGGACCTGAAGCGCCTGCTGCAGAGTGTCAATGACTGCAGCCTACAATATGGATTGAGGCTCAATGTCAAGAAGACAAAGATTCTCACCACTGGACCAATTGGCAGCATCGGGATGGATGGTGAAGAGATTGAGATTGTACACAGCTTTAATTTGCTTGGCTCCATAGTCAACACTCTTGGCACCAGCAGCCAGGAAATTAAAAGGCACATTGTTATGGGAAAGTCTGCTGTTAGGGACCTCTCCAAAGTACTGAAGAGCAATGGTGTCTCTCTGGAGACTAAGGTGCGTCTGATACAGGCTATGGTCTTCGCAATCACTTGTTATGCATCAGAGAGTTGGACAATGACCAAGGAGGATAGAAGGAGAATTGATGCCTTTGAGCTGTGGTGCTGGAGAAGAGTATTGAGAATACCATGGACCGCTAGAAAAAGAAACAGATTTGTCCTGGAAAGGGTTAAGCCGGGTGGCTCCTTGGAGGCAAGGATTCTGAGGCTCAGTCTAACATACTTTGGACATGTTGTGAGGAGAGACTGGTCCTTGAAGAGGGACATCATGCTTGGGAGGGTGGAGGGACGGTGCAGGAGAGGAAGGCCCTCTGTGCGGTGGATTATTTCGGTGATTGGGATAATTGGAATGGTAGTGTCAGAGACAGTGAGATTGGCACAGGACAGAGCAGAGTTTAGGACTGTTGTACATAGGGTTGCTATGAGTCACAAGCGACTCGAAGGCACATAACAACAACAACATATATATATGTACTCACTTACCACAGCATCTAACAACAACTTAAAATGTACAATTTCCCAATAGTTATAATCAGCATTTAAATCTTTCTTCTAACCTTTTCTATGGCTGTCATATTGGCACGGTTTTGCTTTTTGTACATGGAGGATCAGAGAGAATTGGAGCCAACTCTGCAGCACCTAACGACATGTTGGTAATTAGGGCAGAAACCCAGCTCTGGTGCAGACAGAGAACATTAGCAAAATGAAGATGTACACTGTAGCAAGGTACACAGAGACGTGTAGAATTAACAAGTAGAACCACATCGTCAAACTGTGTTCCATCAGGATGGTCCTGATATGACACAGACATATAATCCCACAGGATTGCCTGCATTCCTGGGTCAGCAAGGCTGTGCTGGGCCTTTCCAGAGAAACACCATCATTCATTATCTTTAGATGACACGGACCTCAGTAAAGCCGTTTCTTCCATTCTAACATTTGAATGTTGTCACCTTGTTTTGAAAATATTTCGTCTTTAAAGAAGAAAAGGTCAAACTTTTAAAAATTTATATAGCTTTGATAGAAATCAATACAGTGAAGGGCAAATTTTCGACAAAGTATTTTTGAATGTTTTATTTACCGGACTTCCAGCTGTACAAATTAGACACATGGGATCTGACACAGTTGAATCCAGGAGCACTGTGTTAACAGAATAGCAGCAATATCTCCAATATCCGCCCCACTTCCCTAAATAAAGCAATTTTTCTTTAATGTGGTAAAAGTTTGACCATATGTGCATATTTCTATTAAGCAAATGAAAATGGGCTGCTACGAATTTACCGTAATTTGGGTGAACCTCCCTAGCTTTGGATTGGTATTTGTACTGGGAATTCTGGTGTCCTGGTCCATACACTGAGAATTATACCACTAGCTCTGTGGTAGTCCCAACCTAACAGTGGTTCCATGGGAGAAGTATGATTAATATCTTCCAGTGAGCTTCATAATCTTAGAAACCTGAGAGATGGTCACCTATAAATCTTTTCGACTAAGCATCAATGAGTTTTAAACTGTTCTGGTTTCCAATACGGAAAAATTAGCATTTGTGCTTTAATAACTTTGAAAAAGCATTTGACTGTGTTTTGGTTGTTGTTAGGTTCTGTCAAGTTGCGTATCACTCATAGCAACCCTTTGAGGAAAAAATCCCAACCCTGTCCTATCCTGTTCCATCCTCACTTTAACTGACACACACAAAAAACATTGCAACAGTCACTTTGTCAATCCACCTAGTTGAGGGTCTTCCTCTCCTTCACCAACCCTTCACCCTTCCCAGCATCATGTCCCTCTTCAAGGAATATCCCTTCCTAGCAACATGCCCAAAGTACGTGAGGTGAAGCCTAATCAAGCTTGCTTCCAAAGAGCTCTCCAGTTGCACCGTCTTCAAGATGAACTTGTTTGTTCTTTTGGCTGCCAATGGGATGCTTAGTGCTCTTCTCCAATACCACAGCTCAAAGTCATTCATTCTTCTTTTCTGTCATCCTTACTCATTTTCCAGTTCTCAGATGCATAGCAAATAATCGGAAAGACCATGGCCGATCTGAATTAGACACACTTATGCAGGTCATAATAAATTATGGTTAACACTGAGATAAATGAGAATTCCAGAACACTTGACTGTACTGTTGCAAAAACCTGTACGTGTTATGCAAGCAGAGTATTGAGAACACTTCATGTTTTAAAACCGGAAAAGATATGCATTAGGGTTGTATGTTTTCTCCATTCCTATTTTATCTGTTGTTGAACTAGTTAATCAAGAACTTGAACTCTATGATGAAAAATGTGATATCAGGATTGGAGGAAGACTAATAATCTTCATTATATAGATGACACATCGTATTTGCTGAAAGTGAGGACTTGAAGTGCTTGCTGCAGAAGATTAAACACTACAGACTTTTATATGGACTGCATCTCAGTATAAAAAAATCTTAGCCACTGGATTGATGGATCACATCATGACTGATGTAAAAAAGATTATGACTGCCAATAACTTCATCTTAACTGGATTCACAATCAAGACATTTGGTACTAGATGTTAGGAGATTAGGAGGCATATTGTCCTGAGAAATTCGGCAGTCAGAGACCTGTTCAGATTATCTAGGAGTAATTATGTCAGTTTGAAGACTAAGGTGTGCCTAATTTATGCCATGGACTTTTTAGTCACTTGCTGTATATCTGAGAGCTGGACAGTGAATAAGGATGGCAGAAGAAGAATTGATGCCTCTGAGTTGTGGTGCTGGAGAAGAATGCTGAAGATGACATGGATTGCCAAAAGAACAGAGAGATATGTCTTGGAGAAGGAACACATTGAGTCCTCCTTGTAAGTAAAGATGGTAAAGCTTTGTTTCTCACACTTTGGTCATGTTTCTAGGAAAGGTTATTCCTCAGAGAGGGACACCAGGCTCGGGAAAGTGGAGGTACGGCCAAAATGAGGAAGACCATCCATTAGGTTGGTTGACACAGTGACTGCTACAATGGAGTTGAGAGTGTCAGATATTATGAGAATGGGATGGAATAAGACAGTGTCTGCTGTTCATACAATAGCTATTAAGTCATACTTGACTCAATGGCACCTATCAACAGTAACAACATCCTGAGAACATGTATTTTGGAAAACAATATTTTTTAAGAATATAAAATAGGATACATCAACAAGCAATTTATCATTGTTGAGTCAGAACTGACTCATAGATGACCCTCCAACAGATGTTTAGAAATTGTAAATATCATGGAGGAGATTATCCATCCACAGGTGGATTCAAATCACTGACCTTTGTGTTTAGAGTGCAGTTCCCAATTCATTGGGCCACCACAGCATCACAGAGAGAGGGAGGACAAATATCCTGGTGGTAGCAAATTTTTTAAACATTTTTTGTATTGTTATTTGATTCAGATCAGTTTTTCCTTTTGTTCTCCTGTATAACATAAGGGATTATATATGTTATGTCTTGAATTTTCAGTCCTGTGCAATTTTCTAGTACTTGACTGTCAGTTTGGTTTACTGTGGACTAGTGTGTTGCTGATAGATATGACAATGATATTTCAATTACTAGAAAGGTCACCTACATTGGACAAGTTTCAGGAGAACTTGCAGATTAAGACTGGGGGGAAGAGAGAGAGAGAGGAGAAGAAGAAGAAGAAGAAGAAGGAGAAGAAGAAGGAGAAGGAGAAGGAGAAGGAGAGGAGGAGGAGGAGGAGAAGGAAGGAAGGAAGGAAGGAAGGAAGGAAAGAGAAAGAAAGAAAGAAAGAAAGAAAGAAAGAAAGAGAGAGAGAGAAAGAAAGAAAGAAGGAAGGAAGGAAGGAAGGAGAGAGAGGGAAAA
>NW_006399875.1:1172240-1272102 GCF_000299155.1 Elephantulus edwardii
AGAAAGAAAGAAAGAAAGAAAGAAAGAAAGAAAGAAAGAAAGAAAGAGAAGGAAAGAAGACAGGAGAAGAATCAGGACTGGCCACACACTTCTTAAGTAACAAGATCTTGAAAACACCATGAATAGTAGTGCAACATTATCTAATTTGATGAAAAATTAGGTCCTTATCATGGAAGATACACTAAATGTGTCTGGAGAAAAATTGTCTCCTTAAAGTAGTTGTTATTAGGTTCTAAGAAATTGACTACGACTAATTGTTACCTAAGGACAACAGATCTGAACCTGGCCTTGTCCTGGACATGATCTCTGTCATTTTACAGCCCTTTATCAGTTGATATGCTTCTTTCATTGGTGCTGTAGCTTGCTTTGAGTCCAGGAGCTTTAGTCAGTGTTGTTGTTGTTATGTGCCGTCAAGTCACCCATAACTCATAGTGACCCTTGGTACAATATCACTGAATCCTACCCTATCTTGAGCCAGTCTCACTGACTCCAACACACCTAATCCCATTGCCCCAGTTCTATGTCAGTCCATCTCACCAGGAGTCTTCCTCTCCAGGTTTTTGCCAAGAAATCTAGAGCAGAGCTACTTGGCCAACTGACTTGTAAAGATCCATTTTTATTTCTATCCCTTCCCCCAAAACTGATTCAACAGAGTGTGGAAATTATCAAATACTATCACTAATATCACACACAGACAATATCCTGCTGAAGACTGTCACAAAATGACTTGAACAGTGCATTAAAAGATGTCTACTAGAAATACAAGCAGGGCTTGGAAGAGGCTATGACACTAGAGACATTATAGCCAGTATCAGATGGTTATTAACAGAAAGCAAAGAGGACAATGTGAAAGTTTCATCTATGCTTAATTGACTCTGCAAACATATTTGATCGTATAGAGCACAAAAAAGTGTGGCTAACCTTGAGAAGAATGGAAATCCCAGAACATTAGGTTGTGCTCATGAGACACCTATACATGGACCAAGAGGAAGTAATCAGACCAGAGCAAGGAAACATTGTACATTTCACAGTTAGCAAGCGAATACATGAAGGATGCATCTTATCTCCACACCTTTCATGTATGGTCATTAAAAGAGGAAAACAGTAACATAAACTGACACTGGTTATAACATTGGACATGAGCATATCAAATATTGTGAGGGTGTTCACCACTGGGCAGTGTTTCATTCTGTTCTGTATGGGTTTGTTTATACTTGAAACCAATTTCAAATTACCTAACACAGAAGAAATCCATGAGTTACTTGAAATAATATTGGTAAAGCACTTAACATAGAATATTGCTTTTATACTATCAATAACATGAGGTATTAGATCTTTTTAATGCCTCTACAGATTTCTGACAGTTGTAATCAAGGGTGACAATATTATTAACAAATTGACATGAATATTTGGAGCAAGGCATCATGCTTGAAAATGTAGACAGCCAGTATATAAGATGGACCTCAAGAGGTCAGAATGAAATAGTTACCGTAACAATGGACTCAAGTATATCAGAGATGATGAAGATGGCACAAGATAGTCCCAGGTTCATATCTGTTGTTCCTAGGGTTGCTATAAGTTTCATTTGATTCAGTGGCAGAAAACCATAACAATGACAGTGGCAAGTGTCACAGAACTGCAAAGTTACAATACCAGATAGCCTTTGATAACAAAATGTCAAAGTGATTTACCTAGACTCCTCCAAATGTCTATCTCCAGGAGTCTGAAAATACACTCTAACTATATTTTGTGACACTCACAACTGATACTCGCTAGAGATGTCTGTTCAATTATCACTTTACCTCCTTTGGGGAGTGCTAGTACCCTCAAGGATGGGAAAAGAGTGACTACAATAGGGTAAATAAGTGAAAGTATTTGTGAGGAGAAATAGATATGCCGTTCTGGTAGATATTGCAGAAGGCCATTGTTGTAAAACGGGACTGACATCACGGTTGAGGGAAGACAGAAAAGGAGCAATGATGTATATTGCATTGGAAAAGAAGAGAGAGAGTACTGTTCAAAAGGGATATATGAATGGGTATTCTTGTCATGACAGAAGTCCAGAGTGAAGGCTGCATAATGGGATGGACTTAGGAGGGAGTGCATAACAATGAGTTTTTCTTTTATTTTTCAAGGAATAGAGTGAATTGGGGGGGGGGAGGAGTGGACAGGGAGAAAAGTGCAACAACGAATGACTGGAAACCCTAAGTCTCTGTAAACTTTCATTAAAATTACTTTTAAAAAAGTGGAATGGAGAGAAGGATGATCTCAAAGAATCAAAACCAAGATCCCCATCACAGGAGGAAGGAAAAGAGAAACTCTCTCTTCCTTCACCTTTGTTACATAGACTTGAACTCTCCTGAGACTTGCCACTTCCTGATCTCATTTGAAGTCTCCTGAGACTTGCCACTTTCTGGTCTCATTGTGTGTCTTGTGAGACTGGCCACTTGCGTGGAACTCCATTAATTCCTGATGGGTGGATAATCCTCCCCTCCCCCCTTTTCTACTAGTTTGTTTACCAAATTTAAAGACATTGTTTTCAAGAACAATTGCTGAGCCCATTGAGCCAACCAGCGTAATTTTTCCATTTCCTGCTTCTTCCTCAGACAGGGATCACCTGTCATGGTCCTCTTACACTGACCAGGAAATATTAGACCTTTACTGTTAACACTGACCAGGAAATATTAGACCTTTACTGTTAACAACAGAGGACTGGGGTATGGCAGAGATTGTGAAGATGACGTGGGATTGGGGAAGATGCCAATCAGTTGGTCACAGGGCCCCTGTGGGTTGCAGGGAACTGCATGGCATTGAATAACAGCAATTATAAGATATGTTACAGAGAAATGTATTATAAGAGAAATCGCATGTTGCTGTCTGCCACAAGGAAAACTAAACTTGGAGACAGAGTTGGGGTGTGAAAAGCAGAGTTTTATGATATATACAAGGAGAAAGGAGGTATAAACTTCCTAATAAATGTTAGCGTCAACAAAGGAAAGATGGTTGATGACGGATTGGGGAAGAACAAAGAAATACAGAATAGTGATAAGGGGACCCAATAGAGACTGTCAAATTGATTCCTAGACCAAACAAGAATATGTGGACCAATGGCCTAACTCCAAAAACCCACCATTATGTAAGAAACAGGTTTTATAGCTGAAAAGGAAGCTGCTGTAGTTGCTGTCGTTGTTATGTGCTATCGAATTGCTGTCAACTCGTGTTGTTGTTGTTGTTATGTGCCGTCGAGTCCCTTGCGACTCATAGCGACCCTATGTACAACAGCCCTAAACTCTGCTCTGTCTTGCGCCAATCGCACCGTCTCTGACACACCCATCCCAATTACCCCAGTCACTGAATCAATCCACCTCATCCCCCTTCTGTGCTGTCCCTCCACCCTACCGAGCATAATGTCCTTCTCCAAGGACCTGTCCCTCCTTGCAACATGTTCAAAGTATGTCAGACAGAGCCTCAGAATCCTTGCCTCCAAGGAGCAGCCCGGTTTGACCCTTTCCAGGATGAATCTGTTTTCCTAGCAGTCCATGGTACCCTCAATGCTCTTCACCAGCACCAAAGTTCAAAGGCATCAATTCTCCTTCTATCCTTCTTAGTCATTGTCCAACTCTCTGATGATAGCAAAGACCATGGCCTGTATCAGATGCGCCTTGGTCTCCAAAGAGACACCATTGTTCTTCAGTACGTTGGAGAGGTCTCTAACAGCATCAGGATGGATGGTGATGAGATTGAGATTGTTTACAGCTTCAGTTTGCTTGGCTCCACAGTCAGCACTCTCAGCACCATCAGCCAGGAAATTAGAAGACGTATTGCCATGTGGCAACTCATAGCGACACTATATACAACAGCTCTGAAGACTGCCCTGTCCTGAGGTAGTCTCACTGATTATGACATACTAACCATTACTGTATCAATGCCCCATTTACAGTATCAATCTTTCTCATGTGGGGTCTTCCTGCCCATGTTGTCCCTTCACTATTCTGAGCATAATGTCCTCCTGGCTACATGTCAAAAGCATGTGAGACGGAGCTTCAAAATCCTAGCCTCCAAGAAGAAAGTTGCTGTCACTCTCTCTAAGACAGACTTACTTGTTTTCTTGGCAATCCATGGTGTGTTTAAGTCTCTTCTCCAACATCACAACTAGAAAGCATCAATTCTTCTGTTATCCATAATCATTGTCCAGCTCTCTGACGCAGAGCAAGTAATTGTAAAGAACATGGCCTGGATTGTTGTTTGTTGTTATGTGCCGTCGAGTCGTTTTCGACTCATAGCGACCCTATGCACAACAGCCCTAAACCCTGCTCTATCCTGCGCTAACCGCACCGCCTCTGACACACCCATCCCGATTACCCCAGTCACCGAATCAATCCATCTCATAGAGGGTCTTCCCCTCCTCGCTGTCCCTCCACCCTCCCAAGCATGATGTCCCTCTCCAAGGACCCGTCCCTCCTGGCAACATGTCCAAAGTATGGCAGACGAAGCCCCAGAATCCTTGCCTCCAAGGAGTAGCTTGGTTTAATCCTCTCCAAGATGAATCTGTTTGTTTTCCTGGCAGTCAATGGTACATTCAGTACTCTTCTCCAGCACCACAGCTCAAAAGCATCCACTCTCCTTCTGTCCTCCCTAGTCATTGTCCAACTCTCTGATGTATAACAAGCGATTGCAAATACCATAGCCTGTATCAGGTGCACCTTAGTCTCCAGAGAGACACTGTTGCTCCTGAGTACCTTAGAGAGGTCCCTAACAGCAGACTTTCCCATTGCAATACGCTTTTTTATTTCCTGACTGCTGGTGCCAAGAGTGTTGACTGTGGACCTGGATTAGGTGCACCTTATCTCTAGACTGACATAGTTGGATCTCAGTATTCTGGAAAGGTCCCTGACAGCATATTTACATAATACAATTCGTCTTTTGATTTCCTGATTGCTGGTGCCAAGAGTGTTGATTGTGGAGCTGAGCAAGCTGTAATAGTTAACAACCTCAATCTTCCCCATCTACCATGGTGCTGCCAATTGACCCAGTGGTGAGAGTCTTTGTCTTCTTGATGTTGAGCTTCAATCCATATTGAAGACTACCATCCTTGACTTTCTGCAGAAAAGGAAGTACTGAACTCTATATAAATGAAGGACCTTAAAGGGGACAGGATCTATGAACTCAGTTCTTTCTCTCCTAATAACGTACGCCTCTTGTTTAATAAACCTTTTCTACTTTTAACTAGTTCTCTTCCTGCTTTTTTCTGTTCTCCTTTAGCTCTTGCTGTGCTTGCCTCAAGAAATAATCTTGCAGAAAAAGAAAAGAAAAAAAAATGACCTTGCTGGATTGCCTTTCAGCCAACAAACCAGGTCTGGTGATTCACCTAAGACCTCAAGAGTTCCAAAATATTCAGTAAAGGAATGTTCTGAGGAGACATTTATAGGCTAGGTTAAGACCATAGGGAAGAGCTCATGTTTATTCAGCACTTTTAAGAGGGAAAGGTGAGCTTATCTTCAGAAAATGAGAGATTATGCAAATTACAATGGGACAAGCATGACTGGCCTCTGAGATGACGTCTTTCCAGTTAGCTCTTGAGTTACTTGAGAGCATGTGCTGTAGGCTTTCTTCTTTCCAGCGGCTGCCCTCTAGATCACGCACTGGCGTGACACCTGCACACCTTCTGCAGAGCTGGAGGTTGTTGACACGGAACACCTGAAGGTGGTCATCGTGCTCATCATTGAGATCTGTCCCTGGACGTCGTAACACCTGCATTAGTTGTATTCTGGCCTTCCTGGACTGACCTCTGTCAAGGAAAAAGATTTTGATTTAATACATCAAGTTCAGAGGGAATGGAAATGGGAAAATAGGAAAGTGTGTGATTCTGAGCAAGGCGAGCAGTAATTGACTTAAAGTTTAAATACTTAACAAGTTTTCCTTCCTGTTCCTGAAACAGGTCACCTTTTGATGAAAGACCAGAAGGTCCTATTATTACATTACTAGCAGGGAATAGCTAATGGCCAGCTGGAGCTTATAGGCTGCAGGGAGGGAAAAGCAAATGTTAGCAGTTAAAGAATCTACACTTGAAATTGTCTTTCTAGGCTGAGAAGCTAAGGGCCTCCAGAGTGATAGAACAGTCTTCCTTCCACTGTCCTTCTCTACTAATAAGATGTTTCTCTGTTTTAAATTATTAAAGTAATGTTTGTTTTCTGTTGCTTTCTTACCTGTTGCCCAGAGGTGGTGGGATTTTTTACCTGCCTTGCAGAAAACTTTAATTCAGTGGACACCAATGCACTTCACTGCTTGCTATCACCCATCTGTCAGTGGAGGTGTCTGTTCTGAAAAGAGTTTGAACAGGTTTTAAAGGAGCTTCCAGAATAAGAAAGACTAGGAAGAAATGCCTGATGTCCTTCTTTTGAAAACCAGCCAGTAAAAATCCTATAGATCACATTGGTACAGCTCCCAAATTATCGTGGAGTGACAACAGTCCTGGCCGATTCTTTCCTCACTTAGTCATAGGAACGGCCTGCACAAGAGGTCAATTAGACAGCAGCTGAAAAAAAAATGGCAAATGCGTATTAAATACATATTACAGAATAAGAAACAAACGTAAAATACATATTAAGATACATAAATAATACCTACTATTTCTTGCTACTATTTTACCCTGGACCATAATTACCATCATTTGTAACACCAATTTTGCTACTTGTTGCAGATAAAAGAAGAAACACGTTCTTTATAAGAAGACACAAGTTGCAGATAACACAGACAGGAGTCATTGCTGATAAAAGTGTAATAGTCATTTTTCCAAAAATGCTGTGTGTGAGAAAGGAAATTGATTGTTGAGTTGACATAGATACTGCTAACTGTGTTCCCCACTGAAGCTGCTGCAGAGATTGGGCCTTCACGGAAGAAACCCTGGACAGAGCCTAATTGATTCATCCTTGTAGATAGACATCAGGAGGAGAATTAGCACCTCCATGTGAAGACGTTATGGTTGACACACCTGGCCAAGAGATCAACCATTGCTTTTTGAAGAAATTTTTTACAAAGTCGAAACTTGGAGTCTCTCTGTGTTGTAAACAGTGAAGTACCCAACTACCAGGCAAAAATTCAGCAGTTCAAGCTCACTCAAAGACACCGTGAAAGAGATCTGGTTTTGAGAGGTCACAGCTTAGAAAGCTGTCAGAGTTGTCAGAATTGCAACAGATAACACCACCATATGAATGCTAATTTATTGACTTCATCACACTTCAGAAGTAAATGGGTATAGTTATTTCATGGTATAAATTCTATCATTTCCATATAACACTTTATTGTGTTCATGGTGTCAGAATTAATTAAGGCTTATAGATTAAGGACAGTATCTGTGCTTTTACAGATCTCGGTGTCTGCTTGGTGCCCTGCAAAGATGAGTCACTGAATGAAGCTGAATCTTGCCCCTGAGTGCTGCTTGGGTAGCCCCCTGGACCTGAGCTGTCTTTGGTGGAGGCTTCTGGACGGGAGCACTCTATGCCGACCTATTTTGCGTTTGGATTTAATGCCAGAGAAACTAGTGTGTTTTCCTTGAGAGGATGAAGCTATAAGATGTTTTAGTTTCCCAGTGTTCCTTGAACAGAAATATTAAAACATAAAAGAATCCTGGTGGCGCAGTGGGTAGCCAGTTGTGCTGTTAACTAAAGTTGGTGGTTCAAATCCATCAGACACTCTGAGGAAGAAAGATAAGCAGTGTCCCTTCATTAAAGATTTACAGCTTCAGGAACTCTAAGACTTTAAAAGATAAAAATGTATTGTTTCAAACTGTTAGAGGCTAAAAATTCAAACCAATATCTCTTCCTTGTTAATTTCCAAGCATCTTCCTATTCTTTAGAATACCTTCACCGTATATGCATCCTCCATGAAATCTGCCTTTTTAAAAAAAAGTAATTTTAATGAAAGTTTAAAGAGATTTAGCAAATTCGTATGCACTTCCAAAAACCTTCTCTAACAGGGTAAAAAGGAAAGCCACAGTTCAAGAAAAATATATTTGATAATGACATGTCAGATAAGAGACTTATATCTAGAATTTATAAAACACTTGAACACCACAACAAGATAAAGGTAAATAATCCAATTGAAAAATGGGCACAGGATATGAACAGACACATCACCAAAGAAGACATTCAGGTGGCAAACAAGTACATGAAGAAATATTCAAAATGCCTAGCTCTAAGAGAGATGCAATTCAAAACAACTATGAGATATCATCTCACCCCAGTAAGAGTAATCTGCTTTTTCATAAAGCCCAATGTTTTAGACTTAGAACTCATCTTTTCAGGTATAAAGCTAATTTCCGTAACAAAAGTCTCCATTCAAACAGGATTCATCCACAAATATAGGGGTGCAGATTCCAACTTGTGTTTGGGGGAGGTCTAATTTAATCCAGAAGACGTGCCTGACCAAAGAACCAAAGTGAGTCAAGCTTCCTACCACAGAGCCTGTGAGAGACAGCACACAGAGAGGAGATTGGTGAGGTGATGGGACCACCCAGCAATGAGGTCAGCACCCTCACATCTAGCCCTCTCTTGCCTTCGTCTCACTTTGTACAGTTTGTCAATCTATAACATCTGTAAGAAGGTTAACCTACTCTTAGCAGCTTTGACCTAAAATTATAAACCTTATTTTATTGTAACATTCCAAACCCAAAACCTCTTGAGATTGTTGTTCTTGTTAGGTGCTTTTTAGCCCCCTGTGACCCTAACTACCTTGAGTAGAGCAGTTCTAAACCCTTGCCTGTCCTGAGCCAGTCTCACTAATTCCAACACACCAACTTCCATCACCCCAGTTACTGTATCAATCCATCTCCTCCATGGTCTTTCTCTCTTGCACTGTCCCTCCACCCTTCTGAGCATGATGTCCTTCTCCAAGGACTGGTCTCTCCTGGCCATGTGCCCAAACCATGTGAGATGGAGCTTTAAAATCTTGGACTCCAAGGAGAAACTTGATTTCATTTTCTCCAAGACAGATCTATTACTTCTTAAGTTTACTTCATCGTAAAGCCAAGAACTGACTCTTACAAGAGTGGAAGGGACACGGAGCACAATCGCAATTTTGCCAGCATCCTAAAAGGACTTATCTTTGTGTAAACCACAGTGTTTAGGAATCTAATCTCCTTTTAGAGAGACAGAAGTCTCTAGGAAGTTGCATTAACTCCAGTTTTATGCCTCTGTGATGCTTCATATCCCCATATGAGGAAGACAGGCAATTTCTTCTTGTATGATTTACAGCTTCAGAAATCCAGTGTAGGGTCGGCAAAGAGTGAGTTCCTTAGACTTGTGATTTCTTAAAGAAACACTGTGGTGCTGTGGATTAAGCATTGGTCCTCTAAGCAAATGGCTAGGGGTTCAAGTCAACTCACCAAGTTAAGGATTAAAGATGAGCTGGTCTGTTTCTGTAAAGCTTTCATTTTGGAATTCTCATGAAGGTTGGTATAGTCCATCTGGTGAAGTGCTCTGAATTGGAATTGAAACAGCGGTGATGTGTTTCGTCTCATTTACAGGGACGACTGTCTTTTTTCATATCAGAGTTCTTGATATGTCTGTCCTCTTAGATGCTAGTTTTCCATGTTGCCACAACTTGCTTTACTTTCAGATGAAGTCATGGCTAGCATCTTTATAGCACCATCCCAGAATATGTCATTTAAGAAGTACTCTGTTGGCTCTTGCAATCTAATGGATTCTTATTGAACTAAAACTGTTCAAGATGACAATCTATAACTTGTAGGTGACGTTCCTATATATGTCCCTGGGTCATTTGTCTGCTATCCTCCATCCAAGAATGTGAGATCAGAGACTCATGGGTCAGTGTTTCTGCTGGAATTTATTCCCACAGAACTCTCAATGGGCATATTATGAACTATTTTCCTTCCAGGACGGGAAGCAAATGTTATCACATATCTAAGCTCTGCTGTCTGCTTTTCTTTTGGTAAAAAGGATACTGACAACACAATGTTCTTGTGCAGAGGACAGACGGTGCACCTGAACTGCCCTGCCTTATAATAGGTGCTCATCCCATTAAAGCTCTAACTGCTGGTCTTAACAAGCCCAGGAGGAGACAGTATCTACAGACCCTTTCAGATGAGAGATAAAAGGCTCGGAGAAGTTCCATGTCTCCCCAAACTAATATGCCGCTGCAGACACACTTCAGACTCCTTTCATCTGTCTCTCTCTAAACTCTCTTCTCCCCACTGTTTCCAGAATCTCCAAAGCTCAGAAATCCGTTCATAGTGACAGCAGGCAGTGGCTTAGATAGAAGGGTCTTTTCAAGCTTGATTTTAGGTTAGACTAGCATAGAGTTGTCCCCATCTGAACGGAGTCTTATAGAGAGGGTAACTCTTACCCTCCTATTTGTCTGACCCTGACAGCCACCTTTTCTATATTTTCTTTCTCACAAAGTCCCTTCAGGGTGCATACTGTAATGGTTACAAAGCTAATGGACCAGGGCCCCAGGATGAATGAAGCAGTTGCTAGATTTTACACAGTTACAGTGACTCTTCTGGATTAAAAATACCCAAGTGGCTCAAATCATAAGTGGTCACTCTCTCCACTTCCCTGAAGATGATCCTACTGAATCACGTTTTATCCCGGTTATGTTACTTGGATGGAAAACTGTTGTAAACCTCTAACCATTGGAGAGGCAGAAATCAGAAAGAAAAGAACATTTTTAAAGTCAGCCCCCACCAGCTATCCATGCTCAGTGCTGTGATGGCCTCAGGACCATGTGAGGACTGAGGCTCTGCTGTGGATATTTCAAAGATCACAGTCTCATCCACGATGGACGGGTTTCAGCAGTTTCAAGGAATAGACAGACAAGGAAGAAAGCTTGTTGGCCAACATAGAAAAATTGTTGTTGTTATTGTGTGCGGTCGAGTGAGAACCTACTCACAGATGGCTCTCCAGCAGATTTTCAGAGGCTGTGAATGACAAGGGAGGATGTTCCACCTTTCCCTCACAGTGCAGCTGGTGCATTTGAATAGTGTACCTTTGGTGAGAGCACAATTCCTTACCATTAGGTCACAAAAGCTACTACTTTCTGAAAGTAAGCCAAAACAAATTCTATGGATCACAAAAGGATCGTGTTCAACAGGCGGAAAAAACCTCAAAATGCAAAATGGCCACAGCTATGGACTCAAAGAGACCGTGAAGATGACCCAGGGTGGGCAACGCTTATGACACAGAGCAGATTTACCAGGAGGCAACAACAGCAACCACCTGGAGCTCACAACTTCGCTCCAGAACAGAAAGCGACTGTCCTCGGGGCAGGCCTGATGAGGGCGCCACGTACTTAACCAGTCCCAACATTGTAGTGAGCGCCCATCATGCAGACTGAAGGATTAACAGAACCATCCAGAGAAGCTAAAGCAGGAGAGAAAGGGAAGCGGAGTGAACGGGATTTGCCAGTCAAAATAGAAAAGAACTAGAAAGAGCCAGAGTCTTTCTTGCCGCTGGGATTGCTGTTGTTGTTTTGTGCTGTTGCGTTGGAACCCACCGTAGACAGCCTTTCAGCAGGTCCATAGAGGCAGTTAATCACATGGAAGGAGGTGGTCCATCCTTCTCCCGTGGAGCAGCTGGTCTATTCGAACCTCATTTCTTCGTGATCCCAGAAGAGCTTCTTCCCATCAGGCCATTGCCTTAACCTTAACAATCCTTTACGCAACAGACAACACTCCATCCCTATCCCATCTTCATAGTATCCAGTCACCACGCTGACAATATATTTCACTGAGGGAACTTGAGTTACTGGAGAATTCCTTGAGAATGATTACGATAACAGAGAGACGCACAGAGTCACAAAAGGACAAATACTGCCTAGTGCCACTGTTGTGAAATGGGACTGACATCAGGACTGGGGGCGGAGACTGAGAAAGATGGGATTGATTATGTGTGCTGCATTGAAATAGATGAGGGAGAGAACTGTTTAAAAGTTATATATAATTAGGTGTTATTGTCATGACAGGAGTCCAGAACGAAGGCTGTATAGCGGAGTGGACTTGACGGGAGGGACTGTGTAAAAATGAAAGAATTTTTCTTTTCATTTTCAAAAAGAAGAACGAGCTGGAGTGGAGGGGTGGGCAGGGACAAAAGTACAACAATGAATGAATGGAAATCCAAAATCTCTGTAAATTTTCATAAAAATTATTATTATTAATAATAATAAAACAAAAAAGGTAACAGAGTGAGAAAGAAAAAGGTGGGAGGAGCAGAGAGAGAAACAGAATTTGGGAGAGGTAGACTAAGTCAATAATTAAAATGGCTTCTGATTTTGAAAGTCTCCTTAATTAACATCTAGAGTCTTTCGAACTAGACTTTTTTTACATTTGGAATTGTCACTTAAAAATCCAGTGTTTACTCTTGAGGATGGCCTTTGTAAAATGCCAGGACGCTCACAGATTCTGTGTGAGTGGCTTTCTTGTTTTCTATCTCTCTTTACTTTTTTCCCCCCCCTTTTGAAAACAGTTACCAGAATAAAGTATATTGTGTT
Source organism: Elephantulus edwardii (assembly GCF_000299155.1). Taxonomy (NCBI): domain Eukaryota; kingdom Metazoa; phylum Chordata; class Mammalia; order Macroscelidea; family Macroscelididae; genus Elephantulus; species Elephantulus edwardii. The sequence continues at coordinate 1,184,745 of NW_006399875.1, forward strand.
TGTCTATACTCACGTAGAAAGCCTTTAGTTAAAAGCGATCCTTCCCTGGCAAGGCACATTGGAGAGTTTGCAAAAAGAAAAATGTGTCTGGGAGGAGATTTAAATAAAGAACTGAGCTGGGTCTCCAAGGAGTTCTATTAGAGGATTTATAATTAACATGAGGCAGAAGGTTCCAAAAATTGAATTTCATGCATAATTGCGGTGTTCATTACTGTCCATAATTACCATTACAAAACATTAAATGTAACATGCAAATAATTTGGAGACCTAAAGGGTTAATAGAATTATCTCTGGAATGTAGTAGCAGTGAAGGCAGGTAACAGAACAGTGATGTTGTAATAAGTTGGAATGTGTGTTCTTGTCCCCAAGGTTTTCACACATGCTTATTTTTAACCATTTGATCGTTACAGAGGAAATGTCAGAGAGACGGTCTCTGGAATTGCTGAAGGGCAGATTCTTCAAATGGACAGCTTTGTGGTGCTGGTTTTTGGTGTTTGCTTTTTTAATTCCTTCTGAAGCAATGGACTTGAACGTGTCCGAGAGTGTGAAGATGGCACAGGACAGTACAGGGTTCAATTCTGTTGGTCAAAGGGTTGCTATGAGTCGTACTTGACTTGACAGCACCGAACAACAATAACCACGTGTAATAAGGTGTAATTCTTATCACCCAAAGCGAGAGTATACACACCAGACTAGCATATGCGCATAAAATAGGTCAACTATACACATCAGTATACAACATCAGTAGAAAGATGGCAATCAACTCTCGTGTAATTTCCTGCTTCTGAAAAACCGCCGGTAGGTGAGCTCTGGGTCAGTCAGTACCTCCTCCACGATACACAATAACAACACAAATAATTATTGAATATACTGTGAACTTTAAAAGAACAAACAGATCTGCTTTGAAAGAAAGGAAGCACGACACTGGACATGTTTCCGTGAATGCTTCAGACCAAGGTAGACTAAGAAAGGCAAAGAGATGCACTTGTGAAAATCAGTTAGGAAAGCCTCCCCTAATGGTCTGAGGGTGGATCGTGTTGCCATTACTCTGTGACTGACTCGGCTGTTGTCAATACTGTAAAAGCTAGAAAAATCACGCAGGTGAGACACAGCAGTTTTACTTGAGAATAACGACAAGTTTAATAGTGGAATGCATTTCCCAAGATCCATTTGCACAGTGTTAGGTTCTGGGAAGGACACTGGGAAGGATAGCTCATTTTCCACGTTTCCTCTCATAAGATCAATAACATGAAAGAGTTTGTTCCTTTGACATGCTCTCATGATCAGTTTGTGTGGGCACAAGCGTCTGCAGATTAGTGAGTCAGGGTGTGTTAGTCAGAGTGTGTTTTTCAGTGAGTGTGTGTGTGTGTGTGGATGTAGCAGTAAGAGAATGAGTATGTCAATCTGTGTGCACACATAAGGGGTGTGTGTGTGTGTGTGTGTGTGTGTGTGTGTGTTTACAGTCCTGTGAGTGTCTGGTTTTGTTAGTATGTGGACATGTGGCCAAAAAAAGTGTGTGTGCGTGTGTGTGTGTGTGTGTGTGTGCATGTGCGTGTTTGTGATGTCTTGGTATGCATCACTTTTTTCTCTGTGCAATGCGACAGATGATCATCCTTGAAACTATAGGAACATGTGTGTATACCTGCCTTTGTCATTGCTTTTGTCCCTGTGTGTGAATGTCAGTGTGTGAAAGCTTGTGAGTGTGTGTGCATATTTTCTTGCTTTTTGTGTGTGAATGTGGTATTTTGCGTACCATCTCAGCATGTTTCTGTGTGCGTGAATATATGAGGGCATTGTGTCAGTGTTTACACATAAGAGAGAGTGTGTGTGTGTGTGTGTGTATGTGTGTGTATGAACATATGTTATTTGTTTCTGGGTAGACAAGTGTGTAAGTATCTGTGTGTGCATGGACACATGAATGTGCACATAAGTGTGTTTTAGTTCATGTGTCATTCGCATGTGTGAGCATTTATATGTTGTCTGTGTGCTATGTGTGCATGTCGGCAGCTGTGTGCACGCAGCTGTATGGGTGTTGACGTCAATGTGCATCAATGTGCATGTGTCAATGTGCATGGATGTGTGAGTGTCCATGTCAGTATTTATATACCAGTGTGTGTGCACCAGCGTTTGAGAGGGTAAATGTGTGCTTTTTTGTACATGTGTGCCTTGGTGTGCACGGACGCACGACTATGCTAATGTTTATTTATCAGTTTTTATGTGTGCACTCAGGCACACGTGTGAGTGTGAATGTGTGTGTGTGTAAACGTGTGTTATTTTGCCTTTTTACTAAGATCGCTGTGGTCTTTTGTTCATAAAGTCACTAGGAGTCGATCTTGACTAGACGGCAATCAACAACAACAACTATGTGTATGTTCTGGTCTAGAGATAAGAAGCTGTACTGTGGTCACAAAGACACAGGATTCGAAGTCATCAGCTGCTCCACAGGAGAAGACTGGGCAATCTCCTCCCATGTGATTAACTGCCTCTGAAAACACACCGGAGGGTTGGCTATGGGTGGGTTCCGACTCCCTGGTACACAACAACAAAAAACCTGGCTGTCTGTGTCCATGTTCATGTTTCACTGTGTGCAAACGTGTCAGTGGATGAATGTGTGTCTTTGTGCGTGTCTGTGGCACAACATAGCTGCTTTTTGGAGGCTGACATCATGTCTCAGAGAGTTATAAACCAATGTCTTACTAAACCTGCGGTCTGAGCCTCCAGGCTAAGAACTCATGAAAATGTCCTCGGATTTGTTGCTATAATTTGTTTTAGAGGGGCAATTATTTTTTGTCAGCAACAGCTCCTCGGCAGAACTAATTGTTACAAATAATTAAATATTATATGCCTCTGTTGAAATATACTCTGAAAGTCACACATCAACAGAGTAAAAATCTCAGCAGTACTTAAAACAACAACAGGGGGAAAAAAACCACCAAACCCAAACTGGAAAGTAGACGGGGAAAACACAATAATTATGAATTCCTAAAAAAGTGGAATTCAAAGGAGCTGACAACAGTATAGATGCAATTTTAGTTGAGCTGGAGAGTGACAGTGGAATACAAAGTGACAGCTGAAGCCATTCATCACAGAGGACACACCAGGAATGGTGATTCTCAAGGCACCGTCTGGTCTCAGGCACAGAGTATATCCATTAAGTGTTTTTCAACTGGGGATCATGCCCCTAACTTAAAGTATGTTTTAACTTTAAAGATCACATGTGTGATTGTAAACCAGAGTTTATGCATCAGTGATAATGAAGTCTTTGGTAGAATATTTAAAAAGAAAGAAAACAAAGAGTTGATGCAGAGTCAGTTCTGCTTATGGGGACCCTGTGTTTATTACAACTGTAGGTTTTCAGTGGCTTTTTCACAAACAGGTTTCTAGCTTAGTCTTCTCAGCATCTGGAGAGTTCTCAGAAAGAAAACAAGTAGCTAATGGCCCAATCTAATTTACATACCAACTCAAAGCATTCAATCGAGTGCCTTCTCATTTCTTTTTTATTACTTTCTTTTTGTTTCTTTTCCTCTTCTTTTTTTTTTACTGGCTTGTATACAATAATTAGATTACATTGGATTCTATTCATATGCCACCTCCCTCCACCCACCACTCTGTGACCTGATGATTTCTCCTCCTCCTCACCTTCAGCCACCCTGCCCCTTCCCTGCCCCTCTTAGGATATGCATGCACCTCTTACTGGTTACCCTTCTGTTCTTAAAAGTAGATCTGAAAACTTAACATAATGTCCTCAAGGCTCCTTCATGTCCTGTAATCTTTTACACATTATTCATTGTTTTTCAGTGATGCATAATAGTCCATTGTGTGGATTTACCATTTGTTTATTGATGCACAAAGGAGTCCACTGACTTTCTCGTATCTTTGTTATTGTGAACAATACAGCAATAAACATGGATGTGCATACCTCTGTTTGAGCTTTGACTCTGATTTCTTTAGAGTATGTTTCTAGCAGTGGAATTGCTGGTTTAAATGGTATTTCAGGGTAGAAGTGGGGGGGGTTGGAAAGGGAATGGGGGAAGAAGTGGATAGATAATGAACATTGAAATGGAACAAATGAGGAGAAGAACTGTTTGAAAGGAATATATGATTATACATAATATGTATGAGGACAGTTTGGAATAAGAGGGGCCTTTTAGGGGGAGAGGGAGGGCAGGGAGGGAAATATGCAATAATGATATTTTTTTATAGAAAATAATTTTTTTTTGTTTTTGTGGTGGTAGATTTTTTTGGTTTGTGTGGTTTGGTTTTTTGTTTGTTTGTTTGTTTTTTTAATAGGGTTACATAGGGTTACAGGATTTGGTGAGTGAAGAAAGGGAGTGAAGGAATGAGAATAGATCCAGTGAGGATCTGAAAAGATGGGGTAATGTTGTTTGTTGTTGTTGTTGTTGTTAAGTGCTGTCAAGTAGGGACCCTATGAATGAAAGTCCTGGACACCTCCTGCATAACTTTCCTCCTCTCTCCAGGTTCACAGGGTTTCCAGAGGCAAGCTAATACAGAAGTGGATGCCACTCCTGCTTCCAAGCTTGTTTTAATCAGGGAGCTCCACCCAACGCTGTTTACCATGGGTAACCGTTCTTACATTTGACTCATCAGTGCCTCATCAGTGTTTGACTTCACAGCAACCACAAGTTACCTCTGTACTGCAAGTGGACAAACGAGGGTTACACGACACTTACTTTAAGGGTCAGGGCCATCCTTGCAGCTTTGAAGGCCAAAAAGGACAGTAACTCACAACGCAAAGGACCCCAGAAACTTCCCTTGCCTGACTGCCATCAAGAGAAGCAGCGGGCATAAATCAATGGGATTAATGTTAAAAAAAATAAAGTGTATGGGAATGACCATATGAAGCACAAAGTGAATGAAAGAATAGGAATGTGTAAACACAGTGTACAGAAATGATACACAAGATATATATGCAAACTATAGTAAACTAAAAACATACTAGTAAAGTCACTTTGATAAGCCGACTCATCTCCAGTCTTGTGAAGATTTTCAGTCTAATTTTTTTCCCCCTTGGAATTGTAAGCCCTGACTGAGCTGCCTCTGGTTCTCCACGACATTCTCACAGCACTTCCCTGGAACAACAGTCTTTGAATCCTCAACAGAAGACCCTCCTCTTAATATGCATCTTAAAAAATGATGCTCCTAGCTGATAGCACACATCTTTAAAGCCTCATTCCTCCTTATGTTGCCCTAACATGCCTCTGTATATTTGTTGTTGCTGTTAAGTTCCATCAAGTTGGGCATGACTCATAGAGACAATATAAACAAAAGAGCTGAACCCTGTTCTGTCCTGCACCATCCTCACACTTCCTGACACACAATAGCCTATTACAGTTGTTGCCATAACAATCCACCTGGTTGAGGGTCTTCCTCTCTTTCACTGACCCTCCACCCTTCCCAGCATCATATCCTTCTCCGAGAATTATCACCTCCTACTAATGTATCCAAAGAATGCAAGGCAAAGCTTCATTATTCTTGCCTCCAAAGAGCACTCTGCCTCTCCAAGACATCTCTGCTTATTCACTTGGCTGTCTATGAGAAGTTCAGTGCTCTTCTCCAACATCACAGCTCAAAGGCGTCAATTCTAATTCTGTCATACACATTCATTGTCCAGGTCTTGGGAACATAGCTAGTAATTGGAAAGAGAACGGACTGAACCAGATACACCTTAGTCCTCAAACTGACATCACTGTGCAATAATTTGCAAAGGTATCTAACTGTAGATTGTCCCAGAGCAATATGTCTCCTTGTTTCCTGGTAATGAAGAAGGAATTAGAAGCTGTATAGAAGGTACTGGCAAAAAATAAGGTCCAAGGAATTAATGAGATACCAATTGACTTGTTTTAATTAACAGATGCAGCCTTGGATGCACTCACCAGTCTATGCCAGGAAATGGAGAATGACTGTCTGGCCAACAGATTGGAAGAAGTCCATATTTGTTTCCATTTCCAAGAAAGGTGATCTAACTGAATGTGAAGGTTACAAATAATATCATTGATATCACATGCAAGCAAAATACTACTGAAGATCATTCAAAAATGGCTGGAACAGTACATAGATAAGGAATTGCCAGAAGTTCAAGCAGGATTTAGAAGAAGAGACTGTGAAATCAGAAATATCGTTGCTGATGTCAGATGGATCCTGGCTGAAAGTAAGGAATACCAGATGAATGTCTACTTGTGCTTTACTGACTATGCAAAGACATTTGACTATGTGGATCATGATGAGTTGTGGCTGACATTGAGAAGAATGGGAAGAATGGGAAGAATGGGAATCCCAGAGCACTTGATTGTGCTCAAGCAGAACCTAAATCTGGACCAGAAGGCTATTGTGCAAGTAGAGCAGGGGAACACTGCACGGTTTGGAATTGGAAAGGGAATGTGTCAGGATTGTATTCTCTCTCCGTACCTATTCAATCTGTATGCTGAGCAAATTATCTAAGAAGATGGACTCTATGAGGAGTGTGGCATCAGGATTGAAGGGAGACTCATCAATAATCTGCATTATGCAGATGACACAACTTTGCTTGCTGAAAGTGAGAAGGACTTAAAGCACTTGTTGCAGTAGATCAAGGAATGCTGCTTTGATATGGATTATATCTCAGTATCAGGAAAACAAAGATTCTTACCACTGGACTGATGGACAGTGTCATAATGGATGGAGAGGAGATTGAAACTGTCAACAGCTTCATCTTGCTTGCATCCACAATTAACATGCTTGGTACGAGCAGTCAGGAAATAAGGAGATACATTGCTTCTGTACAAATGACACCAAATATTTGTTCCCTCCCTCAGCAAGTGTGATATAGCATTTGTCTGTTCATTCCAGATTCGGGCCCACTTCTCCTGCATATAAAGACTTGGGGTTTCAGACAAAGAAAGTGTTGGCAGTACTGTTCCCAAATTCCAATTTATTCCTAAATGACATCAGGTATGCGTAGGGGGCTTTCAGATTCTCCATAGGATTCCCCAAATATCTTTCTCCCTTAATCAAATGTGAAATCGTTAACTGCATTTCTGAGAAAGGCCATTTAAAACAGAACGGGAATTATTTAAGAATTATGAGTCTTGCGGTTGGGCTGACTCACATACCCAGTCCCAAAAATGTGGTGTTGAGTGAGTCCTGCACCACTTCTGGGTTGACAGAAGTCTACCAGCACCACGGGCAACCTTGCTCTCAAGGAAAGGAGGCCGCTTCCCAGAAAATCAGCTGGGGAGACCAAGCTTCCATCCTGCTTGGGTGGAGTTGGGGAGGACAGCAAGGAAATTGAAGATAATCACCCTGGATTGGCACATAGGAAGAAGTGTCATGCTGTGGACCAGGGGAATAGCCTTTTCCATTAAGCCTACTGGTCCAGTGGTTAAACGCTTGACTGTTAACTGAAGACCAATGAGTCTAACCCTCTACAGAAGAGAGACAGAGCAGTCTGTTTCCATAAAAGCGTCCTTGCTTGGAAATCTTCTATGGAGTTCCTGTGAGCTAGAATCTTCTTGATGGGAATGATGTCCCTTAGGGTTTTCTAATTAAAAACAAAACAAAACAACAGCAATTTAAACAAAACAAACACAAAACCTACAGCAAAATGATTGGCTTTCAATTATAGAAATATATCATCTCTCAGTTCTGCAGACTGTTTTTGTTGCTGTTGTCATATATTATGGAGTTAAATGGACTCATAACTGACCCTCCAGCGGGTTTTCAAATTAGCATATGGGCAGCACTGATTCCTCCCAAGGAACAACAGTTTCAGGGGCCCTTCTGACCGCTGATGGCCTCTGCCAGTTTTTGATGTTTGGGGAATGACATCCAGACCTCCCTTCATCTTGAAACTGATCTTCCTCCAACTCTGTGCCCCCTCTCTTCTCTCAGAAGATCTCTCTCAGACAGACTTTGTACTTTACATTCACAGTACAGGGATTATAAATTAACTTTCTTCTCTGGGGGTCACATTCAACCAATCCATAATAGTGTCATAGCCGAATCAACACTTGTGACCAACAATCATGTCTGAAGACACGGTTAGGGGCAATATTTCTCTGCCAATTCCTGGGCTAAGCTGAGCAAACCTTTGCTTTCATATTACTAAATATAATCCTTAAAAGGGATTATGGCTAACATTGAAAAGAATAGGAATTACAGAACACTTAATTCTAATTGTGCAGAACCTGTGTATAGGCCGTAAAGCTGGTTTTTTTTGAACAGAATTAGCATATGCTTGTGGTTTAAAATCAGGAAAAGAGTGTATTATGGTTATATTGTTTCACTACAGTTATTCCATGTGCATAGTGAACAAATAATTGGAGAAGTTGCCTTTATGAAGAAAAATACGGCATCAGGATTGGAAGAAGACTAATCAATGACTTATTTCATGTGATGACAAAAATGAGAAGAAATTTTGAAGCATTTACTGAAGAAGATCAAAGATGATAGCCTTCACTCTTGGGTTGCACTTCAACATCAAGGATGCAAATAAACAAATTGTATACCTGGAGCCATAACCAGTGTTGCAACAAATGGAGAAATGATCAACGTTCTCAAGGATTTAAATTATCTTGGTCTACAAGCAACAGTTGTGGAAGAGGCAGTTAAGAACTCAAAAGATACACTGCAGTGGGTAAACAGTCAGTGCTGAAGGACACAGATTCTTGTTTTAAGACTAAGTGTCCCATACCATAATATTTTCAATTAGTCTAGAGAGAGCTATGTTGGCCTATTGGACAGAAAGTGATGCTTCCAAGCCCAATATGGGTGATTTTAATCTGCGGCACTCAGGCCTGGTTTAAATTGTTTTTTTGTCAAGCACTCTTCTGAGTGGTAAAGAACTGGTCTGTGCAGTGCTGTACAGAGGTAACTCACGGTTGCTGTGAAGCCGAACACTGTGACACTGATGTATCAAATGTGATAATGGTTACCCACGGTGGACACTGTTTGGTGGAGCTTCCCAATTATAACGAGCTTGGAAGCAGGGGTGGCATCCACTTCCAAAATGGCTTGCCTCTGGAAACTCTATGAATAGTGCTCAGGTCTTTCACTCATGGGGTCGCTATGAATCGTCTACGACTCGACGGCATTTATCAACAACAACATAGGTATGTTAAAGGTGGCAATAAAAAAGGAATCCAAAGAAGGATCAAAGTCTTTAAAATGTGTTGTTGGTGAAAATCATTAAATACACCATGGACTTCTAAAAGAACAAGCAAATATGTTTTGGAAGAAGTGCAACAGAATGTTCCTTAGAAGCCAAGTAAGGTAAACTTTGTCTCACATACTATGAGTCTGGTCCCAGAAGGAATCAGCACGAGAAAAAGATACCTTGCTTGAAAAAGTGGAAGGCCAGTAAAAGAGAGGAGGACCTTCAATGAGATGGAGTGACACAGTGTCTCTAAGAATGGGCAGAGCCTAGCAGAGACGGTAAAGAGTGAGAGGGGAAGTGACCTGATTTCACTGTGTGTTACACAGGATTTATGAGTCGGAGCTGACTCAGTCACATTCAACAGCAGCAAGAGAGGGACATCATGCTTGGGAGGGTGGAGGGATAGCGCAGGAGGGGAACACCCTCTATGAGGTGGATTGATTCACTGACTGGGGTACTTGGGATGGGTTTGTCAGAGGCAATGAGATTGGCACAGGACAGAGCAAGGTTTAGGGCTGTTGTACATAGGGTCGCTATGAGTCGCAAACAACTCGACAGCACATAACAACAACAACAACAACAACAACAACAAATTTACATTTGATTCCACCAGATTCTGACTCACAGCATCACTCCATCGCATCAAGCCTGTAAATCTTATGCTCCCTCAGAGCAGCTAGAGGTTTTAAACTGAAGGCATCATGTGAAGAAGGCTGACACTTTTCAAATTATACTCTGTACTTCTGTAAAAATTAGAAAAGAAGTCCATTTCCCCCTTTAGCCACTGAAGGGCCTACTTTAGAAGCGGACGCCCAAAGGCAATTCTCTGCTCAAAAGGACTGGACAGTTCTCTAGACTAATTGAAATAGTATGATTTTGTTTTTGTTTTTTTTTCATTTATCTCTGTGGAATCAATGGATTGGACCATCAGGATAGCAGCTGAAATCAAAACACCAAGAATTGTGGAAGTTTTGATTGGGGTTTTGCTTTTTTTATGCATCTGAAAGTTAGGCAACAAGTAAGAAAGACTAAAGAAGAGTCATTGCCTTTGAATTGCGGTGTTGGCAAAAGAGTACCAAATACTTTGTGATTACTTTTTATCCTTTTCTTTTTACAATAATGATCTTATGCAGTATTTGTCCTTATAGGATTGGGTTAGTTCACTCAGCATAATGCTCTCCAGTGTCTCCTAAGTTATGTAGTATTTTTCTAATCTGAGCATTGTGTAGTGGTGGGTAGAGGGAGGAGTTAAAGGAAATGAAAAATATCCAGTGAGGATCTGAAAAGACTGGGTAATAGTGAGCAAAGTTCAATGGTAATTAATTTTATAAAACACAGTGCATGGGAATGATTGTATAAAACACATTGTTAATGAAGGAAAGTGAAAAAAAAAACTCTCAACCTCTTACACACACAGACACAAAACACCCCCCCCCCAAATATCCAAAGGGTACCTGAAAAGACAGGGTAATAGGAGATATATATCAATGACAACTAATTTTTTAAGATACAATGCTTGGTAATGATATGAATGAAGGAATGTGTATAATACAACACATATGAAGCATAATGTATATGAGTTTTGCATGCAAGTTAATGTAAAATAGATAAAACAAAAGAAAAAGAGTATCAGATAGTCTGTGAACCACCAAAAAAACAAATACATCTATCTTGGAGTAAGCAAGCGCAACCTAGTGCTGCTTAAAGGATGAATGGTGAGACTTCACCTCATGTTTTCAGGAGGGACCAGTCTGTGGAATAAGCCATGATGCTGGGAAAAGTAGAAAGTCAGCAAAAAAGAGGGAGACCCTCAGTGAGGCAGATTGACACAGTGTCTGCAATGGGCTTGAGCTAGGGAGGAGATCCCGAGGAAGGCACAAGACAGGGCACATTTCCTATGAGTGACTTGATGACATAGAGATTTCACTGGACGATTGTCAGAAGAAGGTTATTAGGCCATTTTCCTTAGCTTCCATTTCTCTAGAGGTTCATTAAGATTACAATGTATTGGTAAATATGCACTTATCAAAAATAAAATAGCTTTTTTCAAATGTCTCTTTCAAGATTTATAAGTGATTTTCACATTAACAAAGCCAATGGAAACATTGGAAGCGAATCCAAGCACTTAGCGAGCTTGCCAGTGGGAGAGAACAACTCAGAAAAGGAGAGAACAGATGGATTATTGACTGTAATCAGTCACTAATTTACAATATGTAGAAATCGTTAAATATTTATACTGTGCTTATACTCAACAACAGCAACAAAAAATAATATATTTTTTAGAAGAAAGTACTACTTAAAATGGAAAGTATTTTAATTCTTTTAGTCTAATAAGTACATAGGCTTTTTGGAGGCCTCCTAGTTTGTCTTAATCTGAATGTTCAAATTTAGAGAAGTATCAGACCAGCATTTTACAGAAAAAGTGAAAGCTATTGTGGAGTTAACTTTTAGTATCAGTGTTGTGCCTGCCTTTGGCACACGTGTTTTTACCCACTTATCTCCCTGCTCCACCATCCACCAGGATACCCATCCACTTCTACCCACTCCCTTCCCATCTATCTCCCATTGTCCAGCCCTTGATCTGATAGCTTTTATCTGAAGCTTCCTTGGCTTCTGTGATTCCAAACGTCAGCTGCTGGTAGTTTCTTAGGCTGTGATTAATGTCTCTTAAGTATAGTGGTTGTTTTTCCTGAGCGAAGGTGATGTGTCCTGTAGAACTGGTGTGTCGAGGGCCTGAAAGGATCCCGCATGGTCTTGGGGACTTTACCATTACCTGAGAAGTGGGTGGAGGGTTTTAAGGTCGCTTGAGCTGTCCTGCTATTCTGCCTGTCAAGATTTCTTTCTAACCCTTCTACACGACCTGAGAACTGATCACATGCGGTCCTTGGATTTCATGCTTGGGCGGGTGGAGGGACGGTGCAGGAGAGGAAGGCCTTCTATGAGGTGGGTTGATTCAGTGACTGGGGTGATCGGGATGGGAGTGTCAGAGACAGTGTGATTGGCACAGGACAGAGCAGAGTTTAGGGCTGTTGTACATATTGGGTCTTTATGAGTCATAAGCCACTCGATGGCACATAACAGCAAGTATTTTTTTTTTCCTTTATTGATATTTTTCCTTTACCTTATACAAAAGGGGAAAAACCAAGCAAGAAACCAAAAAAAGTATGCACTCAAAAATCACTAACACGCAACCCTCCCCCCAAAAAAAAACCCACACAATAAAACCCCAACCAAACAAAAAACCAGCACAAAACCAAAAACTACCACTAACATGCTGCGTTAGGTAAAACCACCTTTTAATTTTGTCCTTAAAGTTCCATGGGGATCTGTGTGGTGTTGTGGGCTCTTAATCACGGGGTACGTGTGTTGAATCCAGCAGCCACTCATACCTAAGGCAGCCTGCTTCGGTGAAGAGTACAGCTTTGAAAACCTTATGAGCGTAGTTTGACTCAGGCCTCCAGAATCTGAACCCCGCCGTGGTGGGTGAAAAGTTAACCACCCACTCCCACTTTCTTGCTTCTGCTTTATTTCTTACTAACCTGGCTTTGAAAATATGCACTATTCCCCGCTGCATGTTGAAAGTATTTGGTGAACATGTTGTGCAGATTGTATCACAGCTTTCGGCAGAACGACCGAGGCATTTTTTTCATCAACATCAGAGGGATATTTCTCCTTCCTCCATGAACTTTTGGCCTTCCTTTACGCTATGGGCGTTTGTTGAACACTATGATGATATTCCTTTCATGTCATTTTTCATTCTCGTGCAGCGCTGCTAACATGTTTGTTGTTAATTTCAAGTACCCAACTTGTTACTTTTTTCACTTATATTTCTTCTAATAAATGCCTTGCTGTAATATTTTTCCTCATGTGCTAATACTTAACACCTTGTAAATACAACCTAGATCAGTGCTACATTTTTACTTGTAAGTTTATCTTTTTTGCTATTTCCTCGGCTTCCTTTATCGCATTTTTCTCTACCACTCCCAAATCTAATTCTCAAGGCAGAACAACATTTGGGATCCCCTTTCCCCCCCCTCCCCATTTTTATTTAGGAATGACAGTACAAAAATGATAGGTTCTTCAAAGATTTTTATGGCCAATGTGACATAACACTAAAGTGACAATCTTTTAAGTGGTAAGGCTTGGTCTGGGTATTCAATTCTATGCACCAGAGATCATTCTTCGACACATTCTTGCCACATCAGCCTTAGATTCAAGGGAGTTGGATGCACATAGCTTTGTTTGCTATTTCACGGGACCTTTGATAAGCTGTAAATTGATACGTATCCAGGATTCAATAACTTAAAAATTTAATAAAAACTACGGGAAATGAATATTGTTTTTTCTTTGAAAACATCAACAGGGAACATATTTCATGGTGTTTTAAGTGTTAGTAGATATTTGGACAGAAATGCTTAATTTATCCGACACAGGTATCATTTTCCTCATTTTAATTTGGTAATGCAGACGAAATTCCAGCCTCACCAGCACTCAGAATGTACCAAGTCAGCTCCTTTAAGGAATTGTTCCTTGCCTCCAGTTTAAAAGAAATTCATGTCCAAATATCTCTTTTTCACAGTGGCCTGAATGGTCAACACCAATTATTTTGATCATCATCAGACATGAAGCCATAGCTGATGATTACGTTCTCTTTTGTGAACACATTTCTCTTTGAGTATGGTCAATTCTTAAAACAGTGGGAAATTAAATAGTTCCTAGATCTCATGCAATGTCTAGAGTCAGCACCTCATAGCTAACCCTCCAGCTGGTTTCTGAGTCTGTAAATGACACAGAGTGGGGTACTTATCCTTTTCCCAACGGATGACTGGTGATTTAAACCAATAGACCTCCTAGTCCAAGTATAAGTTTCGCATAAGCACAATCAAGTGTTCTGGAATTCCCATTCTTAGGTTTCCCAAATATTTTTATTATTTGTTGTTGTTGTTGTTGTTGTTATGTGCCGCCGAGTTGTTTGTGACTCATAGCGACCCTATGTACAACAGCCCTAAACCGTGCTCTATCCTGTGCCAATTGCATTGCCTCTGACACACCCATCCCGATTACCCCAGTCACTGAATCAATCCACCTCAAAGAGGGTCTTCCCCTCCTACGCTGACCCTCTATCCTACCAAGCATGATGTCCCTCTCCAAGGACCTGTCTCTCCTTACAACCTGTCCAAAGTGTGTCAGACGAAGCCCCAGAATCCTTGCCTCGAAGGAGTAGCCTGGTTTAACCCCTCTAGGATGAATCTGTTTGTTTTCTTGGCAGTCCATGGTACATTCAATACTCTTCTCCAGCACCACAGCTCAAAGGAATCAATTCTCCTTCTATTCTCCCAAATCATTGTCACACTCTCTGATGCATAACAAGTGATTGCAAAAACCATGGCCTGTATCAGGCGCACCTTAGTCTCCAGAGAGACACCGTTGCTCTTGAGCACTTTAGAGAGGTCCCTGACAGCAGACTTTCCCATCGCAATACGTTTTTTGATTTCCTGGATGCTGGTGCCAAGAATGTTGAACGTGAAGCCGAGCAAACTGAAGCTGTGAACAATCTCAATCTCTTCGCCATCCATCCTGATGCTACCAATTGGTCGAGTGGTGAGAATCTTTGTCTTCTTGACATTGAGCCTCAGTCCATACTGAAGGCTGTAGTCCTTGACCCTCTGCAGTAAGTGCATGAGGTCCTCCTCAGTTTTGGCAAGCAGGGTTGTGCCATCAGCATAACGCAGATTGTTGATAGATTGTCCACCAATCCTAACTCCACGCCTCTCCTCACAGAGCCCAGCCTCCCGGATAATCTGCTCTTATTGAAGTAAAAGCTAAAAATTATGTTACTTCTTCAGAGTTTTAAAATGCGTGCTTATTTTCTCTTCTTTTATAGGGGGAAAACTCATTTATCTACTTTTGAGATTATAGAGATAAATAAATAAAAACATGAACATTAATTTAATGAACTCTATGTTATTTATGTGTTTCTATGTCTACTTGTATTTGTTTAGCTATTATTATTGTCATATTTTAAATATATTGAAATATTCAGATATTTGAAAATAAGCATGTATTATATTTTAAAAACTTATTATCCAATTTCAGCATCAACTAGTTGAAATATAGTACACTAAAATGGATTATATGGATTATATGTATTTTGTAATGTAGACTATGTAAAATGTCATTAATAAAAGGCATTTTTAAACTCCTTAGTCTCTTTAAGGATTTAAAAAAAATTTATGTTGCTTTTCCCTTTATCAAGCTGCTTATTAATTTTCATTACCTTCTCTCTCTCTTCTCATTCTTGTTAAGTTTCCAAGATGGATGCTATGTGTAACCACTTCCCTAGATTTTTATATTAATTTTCTTATACCATATCTGTCCCTGTGTGACTCCCTCTTGTCATTCAGCAAAATTTGTTCTAGGTTCATCTATTTTTTTTCTTTACTAGTTTATTTACAAAATTCAAATACAAATTCGAACAAATTCTTTCAATTTCCCTAACCCGCCCACCTATCAAATTGTACAAACCAATAATTAATCTCCTTTCCCCCCCTACACATCCACATCCTTCTACTTCCAGACCCTCTCACCCCATCCTGGATCCTTATATTCATTCTACAATAATGGTTTTATACAATATTGATCCTTTGTGAGACTGAGTTAGTTCACTCAGCATAATGCTCTCCAGTCCCTCCCAAGTTAGGTAATAATTTACAAAATTATTGTTCCTACATGCTGCATAGTATTCCATTGTGTGAATGTACTATAATTTCCCAATCCATTCCTTTGTGGTTGGACATTTGGGCTGTTTCCATTTTCTTGTGATGGTGAATAATACTACTATGAATATTGTTGTACAAATCTCCATTTGTGTCTCAGTTCTCATATTCTTAGGGTATATTCCAAGTACATTCATCTATTTTACGATGTGTTTAATGAATTACTGATAGGGGTTTTTTTTGTTTGTTTTTGTTATATGATGTTGAGTTGAAAGCAACTCACACCGGACTGACCTACCTGTGGATTTTTAGAGGATGTAAGTAGTTGTTGTTGTTCGGTGACATCAAGCTGAGCATTACTATAGTGACCCTGGAAACAAAAGATCTAAATCTTGTCTTGTCCTGTGCCGTCATCATGATCTCTGATGTATTTGAACCCATTGCTGCAGTCACTGTGTCAGTTCATCTTATTGAGAATCTTCCTCTCTTTTGCTAACCTTTTCCCTTTCCAAGTACAATATCCCTTTACAAGGAGTGACTTCTGCTGAACACAAAGCTCAGAGGATGTGGGACAAAGCTTTGCTAATTTTGTCTCTAAAGAGTATTCTGGTTGCACTTTTCCCAAGACATACAAGCTTGTTTTTTCAGCAGTTCGTGGAATGTTCAGTACTCTTCTCCAACACCCAATTCAAAGGTGTAAATTCGTCTTCTGGCATTCTGATCCACTGTCCAGCTCTCATATGCATAGGAAGTGGCTAGAAAGACCATTATCTGAACCAGGCACATCTTAGCCCCTAAATTGACATCGGTGCCCCTTTGTACTTTGGAGATGTCCTTGATAGCAGAGCTGTTGATGAATCTTCATTCCATCCTGATTCCACATTCTTATCCACAAATTCTAGATTCTCGAATGATTTTCTCAGCAGACAGATTGAATGTTGTTGTTATTGTTATGTGCCGTCGAGTCGCTAGCGACTCATAGTGACCCTATGTACAACAGCCCTAAACTCCGCTCTGTCCTGTGCCAATCGCACTGTCTCTGACACACCCATCCCGATTACCCCAGTCACTGAATCAATCCACCTCATAGAGATTGAGGATAAAAAATGCAGTCCTGATGCACATCTTTCTTGATTTTTGCCTTATGCAGTATTCTCTTGCTCTATTCACACAATTTGTATACGCATAGGTTTTACATATAAAACAATTATGTTTTCAGGTATTTTCTTTTTTAAACTTTATTATTATTATTATTATTAACTTTAATGACAATTTACAGAGATTTTGAATTTCCATTCATTTATTTTTGCACTTCTCTCCCTGCCCACCCTTCTCCTCCAGTTCTTTATTCTCTTTGAAAAGTAGAGAAAAATTCTTTCATTGTTATACAATCCCTCCCCCCAGGTCCACTCCACTATGCAGCCTTCATTCTGGACTCCTGTCATGACAATAATACCTAATCATATATCCCTTTTAAACAGTTCTCTCCTTCATCTGTTTTAATGCAGTATACATAAGTTATCCTATCTTCCTCAGTCTTCCCTCCAACCCCGATGTCAGTCTTCTTTTACAACAGGGGCATTATGTAGTATTTATCCTTTTGTGACTGAAGTATTTCATTCTTCTCAATGCTAGCCATACTTTGTTATGATCTACAGAGTCAAATGTTCTTTGCATAGTCATTAAAACACAAATGTACATTTTTCTAATATTCTCTGCTTTCAGCTAGGATCTATCTCACATTAGCAATGATTTATCTGGTGCTATATAGCCTTTTCTAAACCCAGCCTGAAAATTCTTAGATGTCCTGGAAAATTCTTTGTCAATATAATGTTCTGGTTGTTTGTTTCTTTGGTGGTGTTTTTTTAATTTTTCTTTTGGTTCTTGTTAATAATCTTTACTAATATTTTGCTTGAATATAGTATTAATGACATTGTTTCTGTTGTTTTAGGCACCATCAAGTTGAGTACCACTCAAAGCCACCCCATGAACAAAAGATCTGAACCCTGTTCTATTCTGTGCCAACCTTCTGACTTCCTGACATGCAAGAGCCTATTGCAGCAGTCACCATATCAATCCACCTAGTTGAAGGTCTTCCTCTCTTTCTCTGAACTTCCACCCTTCCCAGCATCCAAGGAATATCCCCTCTTAGAAATAGGTTCAGAATATGTGAAGGGAAGCTACATCATTCTAGCCTCCAAGGAGCACTCTACCTGCACCCTTTCCAAGATGTATATGTTTGTAGTAAAAGAGCTAAACAGAAGATTTCAAAGGGCAGTTCAAGAGGACAAAGAAATGTATTATAATGGAATGTTCAGAGAGCTGGAATTGGAGAGTAAAAAGGGAAGAACTCACTCTGCATTTCTCAATCTGAGAGATTTGAAAAACAAATTTATTCCTCATGTAGCAATTTTGAAAAATCCTGTGGGCAATATATTGAATGACCCAGAAAGTATAAAAAGAAGGTGGGGGGGAGGGCAGAGAAGATGGAGGGAATACACAGAATCACTGTACCAGAAAGAACTGACTGACAATGAAGAATTCCAAGAAGTACCATACGATCAGGATCCAGTGGTAATGAAGGAGGAAGTCGAAGCTGCATTGAAGGAACTGTCAAAAAATAAGGCTTCAGGAATCAATAGGATACCAAGTGAGTTGTTTCATTTAACAGATGCAGTCTTAGATGCACTTTCAGTCTATGCCAGGAAATTTGGAGGACAGTTGTCTGGTCAACAGTTTGGAAGTTATCCATATTTTTCCCCATTCCCAAGAAAGGTGACTCAACGGAATGTGGAAACAGTTGAACAATATTGGTAATATCACATGCTAGTAAAATATTGCTAAAGATATTAATGATACTGTTTAATAATTTTCACATTCTGTTGGATCATCTTCTTAGAGAATGGGAATAAATATGGATTTCTTCCAGTCATTGGTCAGACAGCCATCCTCCAAATTTTCTGGCATAGACTGGTAAGTCTGTCCATGCATCTGTCAGTCAAAACATGGCAATTTGCATTCCAGACTCCTGAGGCCTTATGCTATTTCCTGAAATGATTCCATGTCAGTGAATTCTTTTTCATATAATTATTCTATGTCTACCATCTTCTTTTGATACTTTCTGGATCATTCAAGATTTTGTCCATATCATCTCTCCGTATTGAAACTCTAGGCTTGAAGATCATTTAGCTATAATACTCCATTGTGTGAATTTCCCACAAGTCCTTTAGACGTTTTCCTTTGGTGGACTCTTGAGCTGTGTCCAACTCTTTGCTATTGTAATAATGCTGCTTTCAGCATAGCTTTGAACAGGTTGAATCAGAGGTACTTCTAGTCACAAATTCCCAAGGAAACATCAAACTGCTTTATTTTCACATACTTCATTGTCTACTCATTTTATCTTCTTTTAAATACTATCTTGGATAATAGCACACAAATATCATAACATTATTTTTGTGTATATGTAAACTCCATAAAGAAAAATCTGCGATAATTGCATTGCTAACTGCATTCATGAGAACTAGTTACAGTTAAGACTTTAAATATTTTAAATGCTTGCCTTCTTTTTATCCAACAGTTTTTAGATTCTTTCATTCTTAATCCAATTATTTCAAGGCTGATTTAATTTACAAACAAAAACTTATTCCACTAATATTTTTAGCTTCATATTTTTATCCCTTTCTATTTCTTAAATTAGAAGAGAGTGTTAGGACATAATTTTTTAATTAACTCTTGTGTAGTCCATGATATATTCTTGTTTGATGCTAGAACAAAAGTAATACATTTTTATAGTTGCAAATATGTAAATATATTTTCAAGTTATGTGTTCTCTGAAATGTTTTAAAAAGAACTTTATTTTTTCTGATTTTTTAGGTACAAAATACATTTTTACACCATGTGTGTCCTCATAAACATTCACAGTTTTCAGCTGCATATGGATTCTCTGCTATTTGTAGACATTGTCCTGTAATCACTTTCAACTCATTAATCTTCTTCCTTCTTCAGTTTTTCTTCAAAAGTTCAGATTTTTTTTCTGTTCTAAAGTTGTACTTTGGTCTGAAATAATTAAAACTTTTTACCATTAATTGTTTTGTTTTAGGTTTCTAGTAAAATGGTTTTTTAAATTTTTTTATAATGGTTTGCTTACAAAGTTTATACACGTTGAGTTTCACTTCACATTTACATTGTGTTTCATATGATCATTCCCATGCATTGTTGTTGTTGTTAAGTTCCATAAAGTCGTAGGTTACTCACAGCGACCCTAAGAACGAAAGACGTGAACACTTGTATAACTTTCACCTTTTCTCCAAATCCATAGAGTTCCTGGAGGCAAGCTATTTCCGAAGTGGATGCCACTCCTGCTTCCAAACTAGTTTTAGTCAGGGAGTTCCACGAAACACTGTGCATTACGGGTAACCATTATCACATTTGACACATCAGCATCACAGTGTTTAGCATCACAGCAACCACGAGTTAACTCTGTACAGCAAGTGGACACACCAGTGTGATACCACATAGAAGAAAGTTTGACCAAAAACAATTAAAAACCAGGCCTGAGGGCCGCAGATTAAAATCATCCACCTTTGGCTTGGTAGCATAAATTTCTACCCACTAGGCCAGCAGAGCTCTCTCTATGTCATTGTGGTTGTATGTTTTAGAAGATTAATCACCATTGGACTATGCCCATCATTATCCTGTCTTTTCAGGTTCCCACTGAATCTTTCTAATTTCCTTTACCTTTCCCTGCACTCATCAAGTTGTGTACTTCTGAGATTGCACTCCTTGCCCATTCTCACCTCTCTGTTCCTATTCCTTCCCCCTTTGGGCTCTCATATTAATTTACTAGTTATCTTTCTATTACCATCACAATGATATGGAAATTGCCCAAATGTCCAATCACAACTGAATGGCTTGAGAAACTGTGGTACATTCATACAGTAGCTATGCAGCACTAAAACAATGGTTTAAAAAATATAAATAAAAAACAAACTATGTAACTTGTGAGAGATTGGAGAACATTATACCGAGTGAGCTAACTCAGATTTATAAGGAAAATACTGCATAAGACTATTCCACCAAAGGTTTTGTTTTTATTTCATCTCTCCTAAATTTCCAATTTAGGAGTCCTACTAATAACTTGGTGGATTGTTAATCAAATGTTCAAAACTTTGAATCCACCATTCTTTCTTCAGGAGATAGATAAGCAGTCTCTTTTCATGAAAATTACAGCCTACCTGATGGAATTGAAATTGACTCAATTGCAATGCTTCGGAAATTTTGGGGAGGAGAAGGAGATGTTGTGGAATGTCTTTATATTTCTTCTTGCTCTTTCACTCTGTCTTCCGTTTGTGAAAATGTCAAGTACTTTTTAAAATGGATTTTCTAGTTTCTCCAGAACAATATTTTTATAGTTACCCTTATTTCTTCAATTTTAGAATGAAAATTATTATGGTAATGAAGGTCATATACTGTAAGATATGTATGCATGCCATAATTCTTGGTGGTATAGTTCACAATTGAAAGATCAGTGGTTTTTAGCCAAGGGCCACCAAGGACTTTGTAAGAATAAACCAGACAGTCTCCTGTACAAATCCAGAGCCTTGAAAACCTAACGTAGGATTTTCATAAGTAGATTTCTTGAAGATTTTTAGAAAATGACTGAAACATTATGCTAAGTGATCTAACTCAGGCTCATAAAGACAAATACTATATAAGACCATTATTGCAAAAATAGAAGGATAATTAGTACAACCTGTGTGGAATTCTGAGCAGTGAAGGAGTAGGAGCAGAGGGAGAAGGATGAACAGGGGGTGAAGAGGAATCACAGTGTTGCTGAGTGGAAGGTCCTGGGAAAGGATTTGGTGAGGACCTGAGAAGAGAAGGTAACTGTTGGTGTAGTTCAGTAGTGATTAATTTTATAGAATACAGAGTATGACAATGATTGTATGAACCACAATGTGAATGAAAGAAAGTATGCAACACACACATACACACAAAATGACTGAAATAGTACACAGACAGGGAATTGTCAATAATTCTAACTGCATTCAGAAGAGGTCCTGGAAAGGCGGGGAGAGGATATCATTGCTGATGTTACATGGAACTTGACTGGAAGCCAAAATACCAGGGAGATGTTTACTCTTGTTTCAATAACTTATTCACAGGCATTTGACTGAGTGGATCATAACAAATGATGAATGGCATTGAGAAGAAAGAGAATCCTAGAACAATTAATTGTGCTCATGCAAAACCTATACATGGACCAAGAAGCACTTGTTTGCACAGAATAAGGTGACAATGCATACTTTAAAATCAGGAAAGATACGAGTCATAGTTGTATCATTTCTCTATACTTACTCAATCTGTATTCTGGGAAAATAGTTTGAGACACTAGACTGTATGCAAAACGGTGCACTGAAGAAAGATTCATCAATATGCTGCATTATGTAAATGACCCAACTTGCTTTGCAGATAGTAAGGAAGACTTGATGCACTTTGTGCAGAAGGTACAAGATTCGATATAGAGTATATCTCAACATCAGAAACCCAAAAATCTTCACTACTGCACCAACTGGCAACCTCATGACAGATAGAGAAAATACTAAATTTCTCAACAATTTTATTTTACTTGAATCCACAATCAACAGTCAAAATTCAAAGATATTTTGCATTAGGAAAATCTACTATCAAGGATTTATTTAAAGTGCTGAAGTGCAAGGATGTCAGTTTAAAAACTAAGGAATGTCTGGTCTAAACAAGTGATATTTTTCCCCCATTTGCTTCCTTTGCATCTGGAAATTGGTCAATGAATACAGATCACTAAAGGGAATTAATGCATTTGAATTAAGCTGTTGGTAAAGAGTACTGAATTTCCATGGACTTCCAAAGAGCAAATAAACCTCCGTAGATGTTACTGTCTGTTCACCGACAATCAACAGTGACACCCTGATGGGGGTAAGCACAGCAGAGACACACCACTCCAGGAGAAGATCAGAGAGTCATTCCAGCTCAATTTTATTGGGGGCTGCAGTGCACTTATATACAAGCATGTAAACAGGAAGACAGGATAGGGTGGGCTTACAGATGTAAAACACGTGGATTGGAAAGGAGAACTTCAGCCTTATGTGGACCACGCCCAGCTCAACAGATGCCACAGCCAACTTCCCATGTGGTGAGCTTCCTCAAGCTGGTACAGCCAAACACAGGAGAGCTTTCTCTCTCCCGTATTAAAAGTCATTGGGAGGCTTGCACTTATCAGGAGCTTAGGCCATCTGTCTTGGCCAGAGACCTTCCCTTCTTCCCCAACATGTAGAAAGAAGTGCTACCAGAGTGCTTTCTGGAGATAGGGATGGTGGAACTTTATCTGGCATACCTCATGCATTTCTCTTTGGGTCAATCCTTAGAGAAAGTCATCATGCTGGAAAAAGAAAAGGGCCAGAAAAAAAGAGGGATACTCTCAACAAGATGGATTAGTACAATGGCTGTCATAATCGGATCAAGCGTCACAGAGATCATGCCAATGGAGCAGGAACGGGCAGGTTTCAGCCCCTCTCCTTTCTGTTTAGAGGGTTGCAAAGAGTGGTAGTGGATACAACAGCACACAGCAGCAAACAACAACTGTGTGCTTGCGGGCTCATGTGAAAACTGGACCTGGGCCAAGAATCTGTTCTGTGAACAGAGCACAGGAATACCACATGGTTTCATATTAAGAGAGGTTTGTATCAGGGTTATATCCTTTTTCCTTTCCTATTCAATCTGTACAGTGAGTAAATTATTCCACCTGGTTTCTTTGTAGAAGAATGTGGCATCAGGTTTGGAGAAAGACTCATCAATAACGTATGTGATGCCGATGATACAGCCTTGTATGCTGAATGAAGAAAACCTGAAGCACTTGCTGCAGAAGATCAAAAAATGCAGCCTTCAGTATTGATTGCATCTCAGTGTCAAGAACAGTAAGTAAAAAATGCTGGGGAGGTTGTGGAGAAACTGGAATCCTTATTCACTGTTGGTGGGAGTGTAAAATGGTGTAACCACTGTAGAAGGAGGTATGGCACTTTCTCAAAAAGTTGGAAATAGAGATACCATTTGACCCAGCAATTCCACTAGTGGGGATATGCCCCAAAGAAACCATAACTGCCATCCAAGCAGATATATGCACACCCATGTTTATCGCGGCTTAGATCACAATAGCAAAGAGTTGAAAACAACCTAAGTGTCCATCAACAAGTGAATGAATAGAGAAGCTGTGGTATATTCACACAATGGAATACTACACTGCATTGAGAAACAAGGAACTCATGAAATATTATTCAAAATGAGTGATCCAGGAGGACATGATATTGAGTGAAATATCTCAGTCAAAACAGAACAAATACTGCTTAGTGCGACTGTTGTAAAATGAGACTGACATCGGGGTTAGAGGGAGAATGAGAAAGATGGGATAACTTATATATACTGTGTTGAAACAGATGAGGGAGAGAACTCTTTAAAAGGAATATATGATTAGGTATTATTGTCATGACAGGAGTCCAGAACGAAGGTTGCATAGTGGAGTGGACTTACGGGGAGGGATTGTATAACAGTGAAAGAATTTTTCTTTTACTTTTCAAAGAACAAATTTGGGGGAGATTGAGCAGGGAGAAAAATGCAACAATGAATGAATGAAAATCCAATGTTTCTGTAAACTTTCATTTGAAGAACCACAAAATCCCAAAACAAAACAAAAACAACAACAAAAAAGAAAATTCTCATCATTGGTCGACAGGCAACATCATGACAGGGAGAAGACTGAAGCTGTCAATGACTTAATCTTGGATCTAAGATCCATACACTTGATACCAGTTGTCAGGACATCAGAAGACATATTGCACTGGGAAAATCTTGCAGTCAAGTACCTCTCCAAATTATTGAGGAACACTAATTTTAGTTTGAGGTCTGAGAAGTGCATGATTCAAACTATGATCTTTTCAATTACTCGCTCTGCTGCTGAGAGCTGGATACTGACTAAGAATGACAGATGACAAATATGTGCCTTTGAACTGTTTGAGGTGTTGAAGAAGAACACTGAGAGTCCCATGGATTGCCAAAAGAACAAACTTATATGTCTTGGAGAAGGTGCAGCCAGAATTCTCTTTGGAGGCCAGAATTGTGACGCTTCATCTCATGTATTTTCTGTATGTTGTTAGGAGAGGTTGTTCCTTGGAGGAGGACATCATATTTGGCAAGGTGGAGGGACTATGAAGAAGAGGAAGATCCTCGACTATATGGATTAACACAGTGACTGTAGCATTGGGCTTGAGTGTGTCAGAAGTGGTGAGAAAGGCACAGGAGAGGACGGGGTTCAGATCTGTTGTTCATACAATTGCTATGAGGTGTACTCACTTTGACAGCACCTAACAATGACAGCAACAACAATTAAGTTTTAAATCCTTTGGGAAATCTTTAGGGAAGCAATCTTCCATATCTTTCTCCTTCAGAATGACTGGTCTGTTAGAATGAATGACCTTCCAGTTATCAGCTGACCATTGTCCTATCAAGACTAGTCAGCACTCTTTACCATGATCACGTATAACTGTAGCATAGGTGTAAAATATGCATTAATTGTGATGCTTGTTACATGCTGTAGCAAAAACGTCAGGAATATTATTTAGAAATGTCCCTTTCTCTAAAGTCTCAATAGAGATATGAATAAGTTAAGACCACGATTATACCACAAAAGATTCTGGAACTTTCAGCTCCTCATTTGGGAATGTTAGCTATTCCTTGTGTCTTCGAGATTCTCTATTCTCTATGAGTCTTCAATAAGCTCTGAGATCCAACTTCTATCTACCTCTGACAAACACAGGGTTATGTCTGGTTCATGCTGGAGCCTCCCAATTTTCAGAAAGGGTGTGCACTCGCCTGGAAGTTAATTTATCTATGAAAATTCTCAGAATATCTCTAAATAGTTCTTTCATTAAGGCTACATATTTTTCTCCCTTGCCAAACAGACTATGAATATATACAGATACCACCATTCCCCAACGGCTCAAAATTGACATCTTGTCTTTGAATGGAAATACCATTTGAGATGGTGGAGATTCTGTGTTAAGACATGAATCCTCAATTCCGAACAGATTTTAATTTATCATCTAGCTTCTGGCAACCTATTTATTCTTTGATTTGTGGTATTATCACGCTAATATCTGCCTTCATCTTCACATTATATTCTTCCCTAGTGTTTATTTTCTATAAGCATCCTTTCTATCTCTCTTATTTTTTTTTTACAGGGACATCCTTCACATGGACTTCATCTTGATTCACTTTACTCCAGCATGATTTTTTTTTTTTCCAGCATGATTTTATGCTAGTGTGACAAGTTTTATACAGTATTCTGGTTCTGTTGTGTGTCAGGGGGTTCAGAACCAACCCATCAATGACCCTCCAGCAAGTTTTCAGAGGCTCTAAATCTCACAGAAGGAGGTCCAATCTTCTCCCATGGAACAGCTGGTGGATTTTAACCATGTGCCTTTGGGATTACAATACAGTGTCTTACCTCTAGGCCACCAATGTGTTACTAAAAGGAAGATTATGATTTTTAGTACCGGGGGCTAAAATTTCAATATCCCTCTTTATTGAGAGACAAACACAGCAAAGCCTCATCTTTCATACTTCGGATATGTGGCTAGATGAAGCTATTCATTGGAGAGGGATTTCCTGTTTGGAGACAGGGGGATCAGTGAAGGAAAGGAAGACCCTCCCCCAATGAGCTGAATTTACATGCTGACTTTAGCAATAGACTTAAGTGTGTCAGAGATGATGAGAATGGCACGATATATGTCAGGATTCATTTTGTTTGTTCATACGGTTGTTATGAGTGGTACTCAACTTAATGGCACCTACCAATAACAACCACTTGAGAAGATAATGGCTCTTCTCTTTTTGAAAGGCCACTATTAACATAGCTCTTTTATCTGGTACAGGTTCATGTTAACACACCTAGCTATAACGGAAAAGAGCCTATTTTCAAAACGAAGTCATTTTGCAGATAGTGGGGGTTTGGATTTATCATATCTAATGGTCACATCACATCTAGCAACTTTTCACCCTGAGAATGATCAACAGACATTTAATTCTTGGTAGTCAGAAAATTTAGGGGTAATAACTTGACATAAGTAGTATGTAGAGCATGTTGTTTCTAGAGCATTGATGTTTTTGAACTGTGGTGCTGGAGAAGAGCACTGAATATCCCTGGCCTGACAGAAGAACAAACAGCTATGTATTCGAGAAAGTGTAATAGCTAGAGTGTAGCTTAGAGGAAAAGATAATAAAACTTCGGCTCACATACTTTGACTATCTTGCTAGAAAAGACTGTTGTTCTTTGGAGAAAGACATCATACTTGGGAAGGTGGAAGGATGGCAAAAGATAGAAAGAACCTCAACCAGGTGACCGTAGCAATGATCACAAGTGCGTCACAAGAGATTGTGAGGATGACACAGGACAGCACAGGGTTCAGATCTGCTGTCCAAAGGGTCACTATGAGTCGTTCACACCTCTACAGCACCTAACAACATCAGAGCTTGTTCTTGGGGACACAGGCAGTTCTTGGGGACGCGAATGCAGTCTTGAGGAGGCATGAGAGGAGTTAGGGTTATTCAACAAGGAAAGGTGACTTGCAACAGCATCTATGACTTTACTTCTAGCGTATGCAGACAGCCCACGGGGAGGTGGTCGGCTCGTGTTCTTCCTCTGGCCTCACAGCCGAGCAAAAGGGTACGGGCTTGAATGACAGCATGAAGAATCTGGGTTAGCTCTGGGGGAATATCTTTCTGACATTGACTTATGACTCATTAGGATAGCTTACCAAGAAAGGGAATATTCTTTGAAGACTTTAATAGATACCTACGCTTCATAGAATGCACTTCTCATGGTCTGGCTGATGGTAAAGAAGAATTCCCCGTATCACTCCCCACTTGCCCACATATGTCAATTTTACAGTGACAAGGGGAATTAAGCAGGTCAGCAGATCATTGTTCGTTCTAAAATGAGAGTCGGTGGTCGTGGGACTTGTGGCTGGTGATCGCATTTGGCTCCCGTAGAACCCTCATTCTATAACAGGCACTTCCCTCTCAAGGGCTGTGCCTGTCTCCACAGACTTCTCGTCTGCCCCAGCAGCACTTGCTGTAACCCTCTCAACGGTTGAATTATGCAATGTGAATGAAGAAGACCTCCACAGAGTCAGGTGGCATCTGTGAGGGGACACATTGTTATAACTTTGAAAAGATAGCCTCAAACCCCCAAGAAATCTGGTTATAACAAATCATATATGAGTAAGAGTCCGTGCTAGATCTTTCTTCTTCTTATTATTATTTCAATTCCATATGGTGAATATAGCAAAACCATCTTTTGGCAATCAGAAATGGTTTAAAGGATCCCTGACTAAAGACAGGGGGATCAAACAAAGAGCCTGTAATCGCTTCTTTGAATTGAAATAAAGTGAGACGGCTGCTTGGAGAAGAAAGAAATCTATTTTGGGAAAAGCACAGCCAGTATATTTCTCAGACGTGGCGATGGTGAGCTTTGTCTCACATACCTCGGGCATGTTCACAGAAGGGATTGTTCCTCGGAAACGAATATGCTTGATAAAGTAGAGGGTCAGGGACAACGAAGAAAACTTTCAAACACCGGATTGAATTAGGGGGCTACAAAAATGAGCTCAAAATGGGTGACCCTGGAGGATATTATGCTGAGTGAAATATCTCAGTCACAAAAGGACAAATACTGCATAGTGCCACTGTTGTAGAATGGGATTGACATCAGGGTTGGGGTGAGACTGAGGAAAAAAATGGATAAATCATGTATACTACATTGAAACGGATGAGGGAGAGAACAGTTTAAAAGCAGTATATGATTGGGTATTATGGTTATGACAAGAGTCCAGAATGAAGGTTGCGTAGTGGAGAGTACTCCGGGGAGTGGGGGTTGTGTACCAATGAAGGAATTTTTCTTTTACTTTTCAAACAGAAGAGCAAACTGGGGGGGAGGGGTGGGAGAAAAACACAACAATGAATGCATGGAAATCTAAAATCTATGTAAACATTCATTAAAATTAATAATTAAAAAACTAAAAAAATGAGCTCAAGCAGAGGAATTTTCGTTAGGGTGGCAGGACTGGACAAGGTTTCCTCCTCTTGTTCAGAGTTCCCTTAGTAGGAGCCGGTCCAATGGCACCTAACAGCAAGGTTCCTATGCTAGTTTACTTTCCTCCAAGATCCTAGAAATTCATCTTTTCTCCTGGTCCCCGGGGAGCAAAAGAAAGCTTGCTGGTTTCAGCCGTTTCCAGAGAAGTTTGCACCTTTGTTCCTGACGATTGTCATTCCAAGGGTTTTAATATGGTGACAGTCAGCTACAGATATGGCCCCTGGGATGTGTTCCCCCCCTTTGCCCTCTCACATCGGTTTTCTTATCACTGACAGGAGAAAATGAGTGACAGGCCTTGGCCCCCACTTGAAAAACCTTGTTGGGCCTTCCAAAGCAGGCACGTTTCCTGAAGCAAATAGATACTGCTAGCATGCCCCACCAGCTCCATTGAGGGGCCTGAAAAGGTGCTGACAGACGCATGGCCAACAAGCCCCTCCGCTCCTGGAACCGAGAGATTCACTTACATGTGAACTTGCTGGCTTTTAAGTCCTGAATCACCGCGATTGTGCAGAGACTGCTTCCTGGCCTCCATTCTCAGCGCACAAAACAGAAGTCATACCAAATGTGTGTTGTGCAGTTTGGCCTGTTGGTTGATATTATTTGTTTTCCTTTTTGAGATTCCAAGGAGGAGATCAAATCATGACTTGGAAATAAGAGGACTCGTAGGCTGATGTTCATGAACATATACTAAATGAGGGCTTTCTACAACAGATTATCAAAGCCGAATGAAAATTCCACTACAAACAGTCCAAGCATGGCTGACTCATCTCAAGAAAATCTCCAATGTAAAAGGCAAAATATCTTGGCATATCCCCCACTCATACATCTTGAAGTGAATCTGGAAGGGGAAAAGATATCATGAATATAAATGGTCTAACTTTATCCTCTTTCCTTTCGGCTAAAAGGCATTTCCTTTTTCTGGGAATTTACTAAATATTTTAAGCCAATAAAGTTACAAACACGTGGACAGAAAATCTCAAGTCTTATCTAAGATTACTATTTCTCATATGTGTTAGTAATAAAACCTTTGCTTGAATCATGAAATATGATCTTACCATAATTAAAAGCATTATATAAGTTTTCTCCCCCCCCCTTTTTTTAATACAATGTGAGATTGTTAAGCCTTATTTATCTAAATTAACTGTAGAGCTACATTTTAGCAGGAAAATGAAACTCTTCAGTGATGAGATCATATCTGGCCTTCTGTCTCTACAAAATGAACTTAGAATGTAAAACTGTGTGTCTTTATGTTTTGCTTTTTTTAAGTAGTAAATCAGGTTTTACATATTCTGAATCAGAATTTTCTGTGGGAGGAAACATCATAAGCTCTGTTAGAAACGTCTAGAATTATCTGTGCCTGACTGTGTATGTGTACAACTGTATGTGTGTTGAAGGTAGGGGAGCCTTAAATGTGAAAGTGATGGCTTTCAAGTGTATTATGAGTTACACGTCCTCTTAAGCTGGTGTGGGCACAGAATGCAATGCAACCACTCACATGCTTGTCTGAAATAGGTAAAATGCACACCAGAGACAGAAGATAAGGTGTGAATGAAGCTGGGGAGAACCATCTTGTCTTCAGCAGGTGGCTAAGGCAACCTCCTCAGGTGACACTAAAGCACAGTGACATTTTGCATGCTCATTAAAATCCTTAATAACATGCAGACATGCGCCCATTTGAGCAGCTAGAAGCCTTTCTAACAAAGACTTAGTATGACAAAGGCTTGTGAAGTGACTTGCGGATGACTCTATGCCTTAAGTTCCATTGAGGATCTGAGATGACAATGGGAAATAATAAAATCTTTATGTCAGTTGCCTGAAAATGGACTTTAACTTGATAACCTCTGTGGGTGTCAGAGTGCAACTGGTCTTCATCAGATTTTCCATAACTGCTTTGTATTGCTTCTGTGCAGCGTCCTGTCAGAGCCGACCCATGGCTGTACCACTCTCTGGTGACTTTTCAGAGGCAGTGAATTGCAAGGGAGGAGATTGCCTATCTTTCTCCCCCAGAAGAGCTGAGGGCTTCAAACCATATACCTTTCAATTGGCAGCACAATTCCTTACAACTGAGCCACCAGAGATCAGTTTATGTTGTTGTTGTTGTTGTTATGTTCCTTCTAGTCACTTTAGACTCATAGAGACCCTATGTACAACAGCCCTAAACTCTGCTCTGTCCTGTGCCAATCGCACTGTCTCTGATACACCCATCCCGATTACCCCGGTCACTGAATCAATCCACCTCATAGAGGGCCTTCCCCTCCTGCGCTGTCCCTCCACCCTCCCAAGCATGATGTCCTTCTCCAAGGACCGGTCTCTCCTCACAACATATCCAAAGTATGTTAAATGGAGCCTCAGAATGCTTGTCTTTAAGGAGCCATGCCATTTAACCCTTTCTAGGATGAATCTGTTTGTTTTCCTAGCAGTCCATGATATTCTCAATACTCTTCTCCAGCACCACAGCTCAAAGGCATCAATTCTCCTTCTATCCTCCCTGGTCATTCTCCAACTCTCTG
Organism: Elephantulus edwardii; assembly: GCF_000299155.1. Taxonomy (NCBI): domain Eukaryota; kingdom Metazoa; phylum Chordata; class Mammalia; order Macroscelidea; family Macroscelididae; genus Elephantulus; species Elephantulus edwardii. Next base: position 1,216,302 of record NW_006399875.1, read on the forward strand.
ATGGGTAACAATTGCGAAGACCATGGCCTGTATCAGACACACCTTAGTCTCCAGAGAGACACCATTGCTCTTGAGTACTTTAGAGAGGTCCCTAACAGCAGACTTTCCCATAGCAATGCGCCTTTTAATTTCCTGGCTACTGGTACCAAGAGTGTTGACTGTTAAGCAAAGCAAACTAAAGCTGTGAACAATCTCAATCTCTTCACCATCCATCCTGATGCTGCCAATTGGTCCAGTGGTGAGAATCTTTGTCTTCTTGACATTGAGCCTCAGTCCATACTGAAGGCTGCAATCCTTGACCCTCTGCAGCAAGCGTTTATGTCCTCTTCAGTTTCAGCAAGCAGGGTTGTGTCATCTGCATAACGCAGATTGTTGATAGATCTTCCACCAATACTGTTTTTATAGGAAGGAAATTACCAAGTCCTTCTTCCAAGGAACCCCTGGATGAATTTTATCCCCAACATTGCAACTAACAACCAAGTCCCTCACACCTCCTAGTTCACCTAGGAAGGGAATCCAGGGAATAGTTTACAACTTTTGCCATCTGAGAACCATGGAGTGTCCTTCAAGTCATAAAAATATGGCTTTTAAAATTTATTTTCTGGCTATTCTTAAAGCTGAGGTGTTGGTTGGCTTGAATTTCTCAATACCCAAGTTTATCGCCAGGGAGAAGAGTGGCAATCAGTAAGTGTTTGCTTACAGAAGAAATTATTATGTACAAAACAGTAGTAACAAGCTTACAAGCACAGACTTTGGAGGATTCCTTCTCTTTTCTGGTTCTTCTAAGAATTCTTCATTTTAATATGCACTTAATTTAAACACAGTGAAAATATTGGAAGCTGGTTTTTTTATGCTTGCCTTTCTGTTAAAAACCTTTATTATGAAATCATCAGAGACTTAGGTATATCATTTGATTTAACCAACCTTAAAAAACATTTGGCTACGTAAGTCAGAGAAGATGAAGTAAAAAAAAAAAAGAAAAGTAAAAAGATGAATAGAAAAGCATGATGATTCAAGAATCAGCAAGGTCTCTCTGCACTGAAGTTTTGCATAGGTAACATTCATTCAACACATGTTTTCTTAGAGCCGTCAAAAGTGTTTGAAGAAAATTATAGTCCAAGTAATAATAAAATCGATTCGTCCTCTTCAATCGCTCCCTTTCAAAACTCCATTGGCCCTTCTGCCTTTACAAGCTTTTGAATAAAACCTCCTTATCGCTTATCAAGTTTCTAACATCTGTACCACTAGCCCGGGAAGAAAAGCTTACAATAAGGTTAGTCTTTCCGATGATAAACAATCTGTTTTTGTGCTTTTGATTAAAATTTAATAAAAAAATATTTCAGCGAGGCGCATACTTGCTAAAAGCAGGTGAGGAAAGATCAACACTTAGTCCAAAGGAAACTAATCCCTCCCTCTGTCTGCCTTCTCAAGTTCCCTATTCATCTGGGGGAGCCTGGTGTCTTGGAAATGGGGAGTCTTTCACTCTGCACCCACGCCCTGAAGGAATGAACACTTGATCCCCACTCCCACTTCCACCACTCACCTACTGAAACCGGAGCCCTGCTTCTAGCAGCAGTGCAGAAGCACAGTTCCACTGGGGCTGGGGAGGGGGATACCTTAGCATCCCACCCCAGCACAGTCTGAGGGCGAATAATTCAAGAACAACAAGGCCAAGCCAAAGTAAACTGACAAGGCTAAGCAGGGAAATCCCAGGGCGAGTGTGTGGAGTTCAGGCCCTGCAGGCGATCTGGGTCAGAGAATTCTGCAGCATCCATCCCCCAGAGAGCCAAGCCCTCAAGATGGGGGTCCTTGAACTGCAGACCCCGCAGTGTCTGCACATGGTACCCAGGGGGCACTGGAGGCCATCAGGCACATAGACGAGGGGCGCTGAGAACAGTGCTTCCTCCTTATGTGTGCTAAAAACAGGTTAAAAATCCAACTGGCTCAGCAGCCAGGCTCCCCAGCCTCCTTGCTTCTGAAAAGAAAAGCCAAATGCCCAAATCCATAGCCATCAAATCAGTTTCCACTTAAGGTGACCCTCTTTCAAGTTTACAAGGCTATTGATCTTTACAGGAAGACACTACCACGAATTCTCTGGGAGAGCTAACAGTGGATTTGAACTGCTGACATTTGGATTAGCAGCCCAAAGTCTTGAGGACTAAGTAATTTATTTGTATGCTAAAAGTGACCTTGATCCCAGTATCAACGTTTATGTATAAACTATGAGTGGCATTCACTTCCTAAACAACATGCCTCTGGAAACTCTATGAACTTTGATCAATGTTCATAATTGTATAGGGGCTTCAGGCCTTTTGTTCATAGGGTCGCTATGAGTGGTGCTCGGCTTGAAGTCAATTAACGGCACCAACATATCATAGAAATCATGTATGTTCTACTTGGAAGTTTACATGCCTGTGAGCAAGTCTTGAACTTTGGAAAATGACCAGTGATTGCTGTTGTTACTGTTAGGTGCTATCCTGTCTACTATAAGTCATAGAGAGTCTGTAAAGAAGCAGATCAGACCTTAGCCCAACTTACATAGTCCACATGAATTCTCCATCCTTGAGCCCTTTGTGACAATCCTTGTGCCATTTCATCTTCTGGTGGGTCTTCCTGTCTTTCAGTGGTGGTCTACCTTTCTGAACACGGTGTCTGTCTTCAGTAACTGGTCTTTCCTGACAGCATGCCCAGGGAGGACACAAAGTTTTCCCATCCTTCCTTCTAAGCAGCATTCTGGTTTCGTTTTCTCAAATACAAATATGCTTCCTTTCCGGAAGTTTGTGATAGTCAATATTCTTTGCTAATACCAGAATTTAAAGGCATACATTCTTCTTCGTTTTTTCTTATTCATTGTCCAACTTCCAGTTGAATATGAAATGATTGAAAATACCAGTGGCTGGGTCAGGTTCACCTTACTATTTAAAATGACATACTTTTTCTTTACTGTTGAAAGAGATCCTTGACAGTAGATTTCCCCGATGTACCACATCTTTTGGTCTCTTTCCTGATGCCACTGTGGTGCTGAGGATCTCAGTAAAAGAAAATTGACAAATACAGCTTTCTATTTATTTATTTTCTACTTAATTTCCACATATTAGTCCAATGGTGAATATTTTAAATCATTTCTTAATGTTGAGAGGTAATCCGTATTGGAAGTTGAAGTCTTTGACCTTCTTCAGCAAATGCTTCAGGTGTTTTCCACTTTCTGCATGCAAGGTTGTGTCATGTATATCATGCAGGTTGTTGATGAATATTCCTCAAATCCAGATGTCCATGTGGGTAACAGAAGAACAGTATTGGCCAAAGATTACTTCTATATAATAAAATAAAATGAGAAGGTGTAATGTGAGAATGAAAGAAAAAAATGAGTAATTCAGAAAGGAGAAAAGGTTGAGAGAACAGAAAGAGGATGGGAAGAGTGGAGAGGCAAGAATGTAGTGGATAAAAGAGAAAAGAAGAGAAGAGAAGAAGATGGTAGAAGAAGAGATTGTGCAGCAGGGAGAGTTGGTGACAAAAAGAGTTGATTAGAGAATATAAAGGAGTTGAGGAAACGTGTAGAAGAGAAATGTAGGATAGAGAAGGGGAGGACAGTGGAGGAGAAGGAGCTGAAGTGTCCTGGAGCAGAAAAAAGAAAATAAGGGCACAAAGGAGCACGGGAAAGGAGGGACAGAGGAAGGTAGAGGAATGTAGGAGGGGAGGGGGGCGAGATAGCATAGGGGAGGCTGTGGGGGGGGGGATAAGGGGGGAGGAAGAGGAAGTGGAGAGAAAGGGACAGAAGGGAGCAGAAAGAAAAAAGCAAGCAGGGAGTGGGAAAAAGTGGAAGAGGAGCTAGGGGAGTAGAAGAAATGAAATGATAGAAAGGAGCGGAAAGAGAGAGAGAGAAGGAGGGAGGCAGACGCTGAGGCAAGGGGAGAAAGGAAAGGCGGAGGGGAGGGGAGAGGGGAGGAGAGAGGGCCAGGTGGGAGAGAAGGAAGGGGGGGAGGAAGGGGGAAAGAGGAAAGGAGCAGAGCTGAGCAAAGGCCATAACATTATTTCGGAAAACATCTCTGCTTCATGACCCAGCATTCACATTTTGTTTTTATTTTTGGAAAAGTTTGCAAAGGATATTGGTTTGTTTTTTTTTTCCGATGAATCGCCCGCATGCATTTTGTTGCATGATATCAATCATAGTACACACAATGTCTTATCATCCAACCATCACACATTGTCTTTTCTGTCACTCCTCTTAATAAGTATTTATTATCTCTTAATTAATTTTCTACTTTCCCTCTGTCTTTCTCTGGCGGCAATGTTAGATAACCACATAGAGTCATTCTCTCTGTATATGCACCTTTCTCTAGCCTTTTGTAAGACTCATCTTATACAATATGCATTTGTCCTTCTAGGTTTAACTTATTTCACTTAGCGTAATGTCGGCCAGACTCATCCATGACACAGTGGAGTAGCACACAACATTTATAAGTAATGAAGAACAAAGAAAATGGAAGAGATAAGAATCTGATTACATTGCCCATACTAGAGGGATGGGTTTAAGAGAATGAGCCGTGGAAATCAAGGGACCTATAATGTGTGCTAATCAGTTTAAACAATCACTGTTGATAGTTGTCATAGATCAGATTTGATTCATAAAGATATTACATATAAAAAAAATCATTACTCAATATTCTCTCTCTTCATCCGTCAATATGTGGTTGTGATCTATAAAGTTTTCATCCATTCATTTGCAAAAGTAGAACACAGGTATTTCTTTGTAGCCCTTTTTAACCTAGAAGCTCCATTAAAACCTATCTGATGTATCTGTTCTTGTTGCTTTTATGTGCCATCAAGTCATCTGTAACTCATAGCGACCCCATGTACAGCAGCCCTGAACTCTGTTCTGTCCTGTGCCAATCTCACTGTCTCCAACACACCCATCCTGATTAACTCAGTCGACCTCACAGAGAGTCTTCCTCTCCTGGGCTGTCCCTCCAGCCTCCCAAGCATGACGTCCCTCTCCAAGGACTGGTCCCTCCTTGTAACATGTCCAAAGTATGTCAGATGAAGCTTCAGAATCATTGCCTCCAAGAAGCAGCCTGGTTTAACCCTGTGTAGGGCAAACCTGTTCATTTTCTTAGCAGTCCATGATATATTCAATACTCTTCTCCAGCACCACAGCTCAAAGGCATCAATTCTCCTTCTATTCTCCCTAGTCATTGTCCAGCTCTCTGAAGCATAGTAAGTGATTGCAAAGATCATGGCCTTAGTCTCCAGGCTGACATCATTGATCTTCATTACTTTGGAGAAGTCTCTAAAAGCAGACTTTCCCATCTCAATACATCTTTTAATTTCCTGGTTGCTAGTGCCAAGAGTGTTGACTCTGGAGCCAAGCAAACTAAAGCTACCAATAACATCAATCTCTTCACCATCTATTATGATGCTGCCAAATTAGCCCAGTGGTGAGAATCTTTGTTTTCTTGACGTTGAGCTTCAATCCATATTGAAGGCTGCAGTCCCTGACTTTCTGCAGCAAATGCTTCAGGTCCTCCTCAGTTACAGCAAGCAGGGTTATGTCATCTGTATAATGTAGGTTGTTGATGAGTCTTCCTCCAATCCTGATGCCATACTTTTCCTCATACAACCCAGCCTCCTGGATAATCTATTCTGCATAAAGATTGAAAACGTATGGAGATAGGACACATGCCTGGTACACACCCTTCCCAATTTTGAACCATGCAGTGCTTCCTTGCTCTGTTCTGACAACTGCCTCTTGGTCCAAGTATAGGTTTCGCATTAGCACGATCAAGTTATGTATCCACGTTGTTATTTTATTCCTTCAATCCAACTCTAACTCATGTTGATGATAGATGTCATCAAGTTGACTAGCACTCATAGTCATCCTACAAGCCAACAGAGAGACTTCTGATACGGTTAAGTTCATTGTTATAGTCAATGTGTCAATTCATTCTGTGGAAGGTCTTTCTCTCTTTCTTTGATTCACCAATTTGTCCCAGCATGATGCTTGTTTGGGGTTTGGTTTTTTTTTCTGCCCTCAAGGGCTGTCCTCTCCTGATATATGCCCAAAATATGCAAATATGTGAGATAAAGTTTCAAAATCCTTGCCTCAGAGCAGCACCTTGGTTATATTTCCTCCAAGACTGACTTATTTGTCTTTTGATGGTCAGTGGTAAAGAAAGCTCTAGTGGCTTAGTGGCAAAGAATTACACTGCCAATCCGAAGGTTTTCAGTTCAAATCCTCAGCTGTTTTATTGGAGAAAGATGGACGGTCTTCTCCTGTGAGGTTTATGTCTTCAGAAAACCTGCTGGAGGGTAAGCTTTGAGTCGACTCTGGCTCAATGGTACAACACAATAGGCCTTAGGATATATTCAGTGTTTTATTTTGTTTTTTGAATTTCCATTCATTCATTGTTGCACTTTTCTCCTGGCCCACCTCTCCCCACAGTTCACTCCTCTCTTTGAAAAGTAAAAGAAAAATTCCTTCATTGGTATACAATCCCTTACCCCATCCCAAGTACATTCCACTATGAAACCTTCATTCTGGACTCTTGTCATAACCATAATACCCAATCAAATATTGCTTTTAAACTGTTGTCTCCCTCACCTGGTTCAATGCAGTATACAGGATTTACCCAATTTTTCTCATTGTTGTTTTTTCTAGGTGCCACCAAGTTGAGTACAACTCATAGTGACCCTCTGAACCCAATTTTATCCTGCGCCATCCTCACACTTCCTGACACACCAGAGCCCACTGCAGCAGTCACCATGTCAATCCACCTGGTTGAGGGTCTTCCTCTCCTTTGCCGACCCTCCACTCTTCCCAATATCATGTCCCTCTCCGAGGAACAACCCTTCATAACAACATGTCCACAGTACGTGAAGTGAAGCCTCATCGTTCCTGCCACCAAAGAGTACTCTGGCTGCAGTTTCTCCAAGACGTACCTGTTTGTTCTTTTGGCTGTCCATGGGATGGTCAGTGCTCTTCTCCAACATCACAGCTCAAAAGCATCAATTCTTCTTTTCTCATCCTTATTCACCATCCAGGTTTCAGATGCTTATTGTTATTATGTGCTGCCTACTCACCTGCGACTCATAGTGACCCTTTGCACAGAAGCTCTGAAGAATGCCCTGTCCTGAGCCAGTCTAATTCCGACTCACCTACCCCCATTACTCCAGTTACTGTATCAATCCATCTCATCTGGAGTCTTCCTCAGCTACTCAGTCATACTTACTAATTGTCCAGATTTCTGAAGCATATGAAGCAACTGAACATACTAAAACTTGGGTTAAGCACATCTTAGTCTTTGAGCTGATGTCTTTGCACTTAAGAACTTTGCAGAGGTCCATGACAGCAAACTTCCCTAATGTAAGACATTTTTTAGAAACTTCTTAACTGCTACTGCCATGGAATTGATTGTGTTGTTATGTGCCGCTGGGTTTAATATGACTTATAGTGACCCTACATATTATAGCTCTGAGCCCTGCTCTATCCTGGGCCAATCTCACTGTCTCTGACACACCTTCCCTCATTATCCCATTTACAGTGAAGAATCAATCTCATCTGGGGTTTTACTCACCTACACTGTCCCTCCACCCTTCCAAGCATGATTTCCTTCTCCAAAGATTTGTTTCCCCTGGTTACACACCCAAAGTATGGTGAAACAGAATCTCAAAATCCCTGTCTCCAAGAAGCAGCTTGGTTTCACCCTCTCCAGAAGAGACCTGTTATTTCTCTTGGCAGTCCGTAATATGTTAAATACTCTTCTCCAGCATCACAACTCAAAGGCATCAATTCTTCTTCTGTCATCTTTGGTCATTGTCCAGATCCCTGATGCATAGCAAATAATTGAGAAGACCATGGCCTGAATCAGGGACACCTTAGTCTCTAGGCTGACTGGAGACTATTGAAGCAGGAATTGATTGTAGATCCAAATAAAATTAAGTATATCAATGTTGTCTCATGCTATTTTAATGTCTACTGGACAGGTGGTGTGGCTTTTTGTTTTCTTGATGTAGAAATCAGTACTAAAGGCTATTTAGTCTTTAATCTTTGGCAGCAAGTTTTTCAAGTTCTATTCGCTTTCAGCAAGCAACGCTGTGTCTTTTGCCAAGAACTGTCAGCAAGCAATGCAGTTTTTGATACGTCTTCCTCTAATCCTGATGCCACATTCTTCTTCAGCTTCTTGAATTATTTCCCCAGCACAGTAATACAACGGCACATCTCTGTTGTTATTTTGTCAACTCTGAAATGTGTCTTTTCATTTTTCTCAACTTAAGGAAGGTCAGATTTATTCTATAATTTTCATTTTCTAGCTCAGTTGCTTTGCACATTTCATCATAATGCTTTGTTTTATATTCCCAAGCTACCCTTCGAAATCTTCCATTAAAGGAGCTTACTTCACAGTATTTTTCTTCCTCTTTAGCTTCTCTGCATTCTAGAGCAGTGTTTCAGCCCCCTTTGACATCCATTTTCACCTCATTTTTCCTTTTCTGGTCTTTTTAATGGCCTTTTTCTTTCTTATTGTGTGATGCTCTTGTCATTCCATCAAGCAGTCCTTTCACCTTCCAATCTTTCTTTTCCCAAAACTTTTGCTTTCCCATAACCAGTTATTTTTTGTGTCTTTTCATTGCATGCTTGATCAATTTCAGAAGACCAATATTGAAAGAAATCCTGAATTTCTTTATCTTTGGTTTTAGTGATTCGTAGGTAAATGTCAATAACAAGCTTAAAACCACGTTTTCTTTGCATGATAGGATACTAACCTATCACTGACTTATCATAGCTCTGCATTAAAGGACAGATCTTGAAATGCTCTACTTGGTGTGAATGTGAAACTATTTCCTTTCTATCTCCTAGCATTATATACTATATGCATTTCTGATTCAAATTGGGCCATGAGAAGTCATTATTAAAATAATTTATTAAATATTAAAATAATTTAAAACAATTTAAAAAATTGTTATTTTCACTGTTATGTGCTGTCGAATCACCTGGGACCCTATGTCTCTGACACATCTAACCCCATTGTCCCAGTCACTGAATCAATCTATCTCATCGAAGATCTTCCTGTCCTGCACTGTCCCTTCACCCTTCCAAGTACGATGTTACTCTCTAAAGACTGGTCCCTCCTTACAACATGTCCAAAGCATGTCAGACAAAACTTCAGGGTTCTTGCCTCCATGTAATTGCCTGGTTTTGCCCTCTCCAGGATAAAACAGTTTATTCTTCTAGAAGTCCATGCTATAGTCAATACTCTTCTCCAACACCACAGCTCAAAGGCTTCAATTCTCTTTCTATCATCCCTAGTAATTGTCCAGCTCTCTGATGCATCGCAAGTGACTGCAGAGACCATGGCCTGTATCAGGTGCACCTTAGTCCTCAGACTGACATATTTGCTCTCCAGTGCTTTGGAGAGGTCTCTGACAGCAGACTTTCCCAGTGCAATATGTCTTTTAATTTCCTGGCTGCTGATGCCAAGAATGTTGATTGTAGAGCCGAGCAAACTAATGCTATTAACAGTCTCAATCTCTTCACCATCTATCATGAAGTTGCCAATTGGCCCAAAGGTGAGAATATTTGTTTTCTTGATATTGAGCTTCATTCTATGTTGAAGGCTGCAGTCTTTGACCTTTTGTAGCAATCACTTCAGGTGCTCCTCAATTTCAGCAAACAGGGCTGTCTTATTTATATAATGCAGATTGTTGATGAGTCTTCCTCCATTTTTGATGCCACATTTCTCCTTATAGAGCCCAGCCTTCACACTCCAGGTATGTGTTCTGTCTCCATACCTTTTTAATCTATGTTGTTGTTGTTATGTGCAGTCAAATCACTTGTGACTCATAGCGACCCTATGTACAATTGCCCTAAACCTTGTTCTATCCTATGCTAACCTCACTGTTGCAACTCTCATAACCCCAACCACTGAATCAATCCATCTCTTCGCTGGTCTTCCTCTGTAAGCAGAACATAATTTGGTGTAGACAGATAATTTCTTTAACCTGATATCTTGCCTTTTCCAAAAATAGAAGACTGAAGTAGAGATTATCGTGTGTGTTTGATATTTGTATACACATGTTAGCTTCAAATTTCGGATGTCATTATTTTTCTAAAGTGTACAAGAGTTGTAATGTCAACCCAAAAGCAGGTCATTCGAATCTACCAGCTCTCCATGGAACCCTCTGGAGAATTATCTATGAGTAGGCGCCAACTCAAGGGCATGTTTTAACAAAGTCCAATTATACAGAGGATCGAAAGTACTTTTAGTAGAGAACAATTAAAAATTCGGAGTTTGCACGCTGTCTTACATCTGTGTTACATTACTCTGTGTGCACACATGGAATAGTGCACTAAGCACTTGACTATTACCCAAAAGCTTGTCATTTCAAACCCATTCAGAGGATCCGCAGAAGACAGACTCTGCTTCCACACTATGTCACTCATGAAACCCTAAAAGGAGATCTACTCTACATATCAGAAGTCACAAAGAACCAAATCAACATGACAGAAATTAGTAAGAATAATAAATGAAAATATGACTGAAATACAAAACTAGAAGGAATTAAAAGAGAAGAAGGATAGGAAAACACCATTTAAGAACTCAAAAGCTATTCCATTTGTATGAATGGCTAGACCTTCTGGGCTAGATAAACAGCACAGAGTTTAGAAGAACACCAAAACTTAACAAAATTGGACAGGATTTATTTTCTAAAGACCTTGAGGGAAGGAGATTCCATTCTTTTCCATAGTAACTTATTCCAGCCTCAGGAAGTTCTTTATATCTCAAATTATTACCTTATGATACTGTTTAAGCTCATTTCAGCTCATGTCTCCTTGTTGCCTACTGAAGACTGAGAACAGCTGGTCACCATACTCAGGGTAACACTTGTTCATTTTCCTAAATGTCACTCTTAGGTTCGCTGTCAGCCACCTCATCATTAAACTAAATACACACAGTTCCTATGACCTTCTAGAATTCTTGCCAACTCATTAATCATTTCTCATGTCTTGGTGCAGAAACCTCAGGAAAGGGGTTTAGAAGAAGTCTGAATCCTATCCACAAAGGAAAGATGCCATGCTGACATGATTGTACGTGCTTTTCTCTGCAAGTAGATGCCATGCATTCCTCCTTTCACAGTAATCATAGTTGATATACTTACTTTTGAATCACTACGAACTTCTAGATTCTCCAGAGTATAGAATAGACCCTAGGCTTGGCAGAGTGAACATCTGTAATTAGGATATCAAATGTGATTCAATATGTAACATGTATTATAAAAAGGAGAGGATAATAGCTAATACCTAGATTGTTGCAATATTAAATGCAATCACTTTGTGAGGTTTCTAAAAAGAGTCCAAAGCACACATACCAGAAACTAGAGGCAATTGGTGACCTTTGTTTTCAGTGATATTTCTAATTTGATTAAGTTAAGAGAGACAGGAGAATTAGTTCTTAGAGGGTTAGAAGCCTACAACTTGAGGATTTATTTCCAGGGAGAGTACTATTGGTGGGAATTTTGTGTGTTTGAGTACTTGTGTACATGTGTGGCATTTATACATGATTGTGTTTATGATGATGTGCATATATCCATGCCTATTTGTGTGTGTGTGTGCTTATGCACCTGTACAGGTTTTGTGGACAAGTGTGCATATGACGATATGTATGTAAGACTATCACCTTCATTATAGACTGTGTTTCAATGTCTAAAAATCCCCCAAATTCTCACAATGGGACCTCATCATGCACAACATGTGTGGATAAAATATTGGAACTATCAATAATAATTTAATCTTACTTGGATTTGCAATCAAGACATTTGATACCAGCAGTCAGGAGATCAGAAGATGTATTGCACTGGGAAAGTCTGTAATCAGGGATCTCTCCAAATTAGAAAGATCCAATGATGTGAGTTTGAAGACTAACGTATACCTTATTTATGTCTGCCATGGTCTTTTCAAACTCTTGTTACACTGCTGAGAGTTGGGTAAAGAAGGCAGAACTTATGCTTTTGAACTGTGATGTTGGCGAAGAGTACTGAATATCAGTAGTATTTTAGCTGTATAAGAGTACTGCTAAAAGAACAAACAGACATGTCTTGGACAAGATGTAGCCAGAGTGCCCTTGACAGGTAAAAATTATAAAGTTTTATCTCACATACTTAGGACATGCTGCTAAGAGAGGCTATTTATTAGAGAAGGACATCATGCTTGGGAAGGTGGAAGGACAATGAAAGAAAGGAAGACCATTGACCAGGTGGATTGACACAATGACTGCTGCAATTAACAAAAATGTCTAAGAGATTATGAGGATGGTACAGGATAGGACCAGGTTCAGATCTGTATTTCATAGGACTACTATGGGTCTTACTAGATTCTCAGACATATAACAGCAACAGGACAGAAAAAAAATTGAAAAGATACTTTTTGTCCCAGAAGAAAGGCAAAGGACCAGGATCATATGCAAATGAATGAGATATAATTAAAGATGGTACTTAAGGGTGGAGAATGAAAATGAAACTTGTAATGTCTTTAGAAGTTCATATATTAAGGTTTTTGTTGATTTATCTTTAAAGATTTTGATGGCATCTTCTGTATAGTAATGTTAAGATATATTTTAAAAATGAATAACGGATGTATTAATGTTAAGATATAAGGTAAAAATGAATATATGCACCAATGTTAAAATATATTATAAACATGAATACTAGATAGTTGATTGTAGCAAGCATTTAAGTCCACCTTCAGCTAGTCCTGATTGGATATGCTAGAAGAGAACATCTCCCGTGGAGAAATACTTGTCACAAGTCGTAGAACCTGGAAAAGGGCTTGGTGTTGAGCCTGAGGGAAGTTTAAGTCCCATTCAATATGCTGAGAAAATTTGCATTTTAATAGAGTTCTAGAACCACCTTAGAATTTCGATTGAAGGGATTTATATACATTTTCCCAATGTACTCATGGGGATTAAAGAAAAGCAGGAACAAGGAGAGACTTTATCTTTCACAAATTGGAGTAATTCTCCAACTGAGGAAGACTTCTAATGTCTTGAGACAAGAAAATTATGGTGCCCATTATGCCCCATTTCCAGACATGAAGCCAAAGGGAGCTGATGGGTATACTAAACAATGGTGCACACCTAGATACACTGCATTAGAAGTAGCAGGCAGGTAGAAATTAAGGAACAGGATGAGTGTGGATATATTCAATCAGCGCTGTCAATCTAGTATGATCCTAATGAGCTCTCCTCAATGAGAAGAGGCAGAATGTCTTCGTTGAGATTGTTGTTGTTGTTGTTCAGTGCTGTTGAGTCACAGGCGACTCATAGCGACCCTATGAAGGAGAGTCCTCAGCGCTTGGGTGTCTCTCATCCTCTCTCCAGGTTTGTAGGGTTTCCAGAGACAAGCTATTATGGAAGTGGATGCCACTCCTCCTTCCAAGCTTGTTTTAATTGGGGGGCTCCACCCCAGTCTCTGTTGTCCGCATTGGGTAACCAGTCATTAACACATTTGACACATCATGTCACAGTGTTCAGCCTCACAGCAACCACAAGTGATCACTGTAAGGCAACTTGTTGTTGAGATTGTTGTTGTTGTTGTTAGGTGCCATCGAGTCGCAAGCGACTCATAGTGACCCTATGAAGGAGAGTCCTTGATGCTTGGGTGCCTTTCATCCTCTCTCCAAGTTCATAGGGTTTCCGGAGCCAAGCTATTATGGAAGTGGACACCACTCCTCCTTCCACTCTTGTTCAATCGGGGAGCTCCACCCCACTCTCAGTCCGCATTGTAGCCAACCATTAACACATTTGACACATCCATGTTACAGTGTTCAGCCTCACAGCTCCACCCAGGTGGCTGTGATCCTTTGGCCAGAGAGGATGGTGCTGTGTATGTGGGAGTTGTGTTGTGTTGTGTTGTGTTGTGGCGGTCTCTGGAGAAAGGCGATTCTGCCTCCAGGAGCCAGGGAAGCCACGCTTGGCTTTGGGCTGAAGGCAGAGTGGCCTCAAACCCAAAGGGAGAAGAGGAGGGAGGAGACAAACAGCCATAATTGCCCAGGTTTGCTCCACCCAGGTGGCTGTGATCCTTTGGCCAGAGAGGATGATGGTTGTTGCGATTAGTAGAGTAAATATACCAATGATAAGTGCAGGAACACTTACATACAGATATTGGAGAATTAGTTTCCAAAGGCAATATAAATATACTCTCCAAAGTTTGAATAATTAATGGCCATAAGACATTAATAATTTTCTGTGTTGAAATATTACCTTCAAAAGAAGCACAAGCCCTAGTGTCAATGTGGCACTAGTTTTACATTGTTATTGTTGCTATTATGTGCAGTTGAGTTAACTGAGTCATAGTGACTCAACTTTAAACCTTGCCCTGTCCTGAGCTAACCACATCATTTCTTGTATATCTGACCTCAATGACATAGTCTGTGATTGATAGGGATGGAAAAATCAGAAATTAGTTATCCGAAATGGTGTGATAAAAGCATAAGGCTTTAAATGACTGATTCACACAATTTTATTAATTTAATTATCAAGAAGATGGTTGTAAGAGCAAAGTTCATTATTCACATATAAAAATTAGTGGTTGGAAAACCAGGTGGTGGTCTCTGGCTTCAAGGACGTGTTGATCAAAATGGCTTTTGTGTCCATTGATTGACTTTGACTTTGACACATGAATCAGCAGGGAAACACAAATAGGATGTCTTTGACCATCCACAAGGGGTTGGGTAGTCTCTACATTAAATTGAGCAGATTCATCAGTTTAAATTGGGAGTCTCAATACATACAAGGAAGAAGGTTATGCTCTTCAGGTCCTGAGATGCTTGTGTCTGCCACACCAAGATCAACACAAGAGGAACAGAATCCTCAACAGAAAGCCAGAGAGTGTCATTAGAAAGAGCTGACTTGGGCTACTGTCCTACAGAGCTGAGCTCGAGGCCTTCACTCAATCTGTTCTTGATGTCTCAGGGTAGACATGATAACTGACGGGCTAAGGGAAATTTGTAACAGTGACCTAAGGCTAGTCCATGACACCAGGGATATCATTGTTGATGTCAGATGGATCCTGACTGAAAATAAAGAATACTAGAAGAATATCTCTATGCTTTAACGCCTGTGAGTGTGTGGATCAGAACAATTTATGGCTAACACTGAGAAGAATGGGAATTCCAGAGCACTTACTTGCACTCATCCAAAATCTAAACCTAGAATTGAGTATGCCAGGGTTGGATTCTCTCTCCACACCTGTTCAATCTGTAGGCTGAGCAAATTATTCAAGAAGCTTGACTCTATAAAAAGAAACATGGTAGCAGGATCTTAGGTAGACTCATCAATAACCTGTTTTATGTAGCTGACACAACCTAGCTTGCTTAAAGTGAGGAGGACTTGAAGCACTTGTTGCAGAAGATCAATCCTGACTCCAATGGAAGTCACCCCATTGCCGCAGTGACTGGGTCAATTCATCTCATCCAGTATCCTCCTCTTCTGCACTGACCCTCTGCCTTCCCAAACATGATGTCCTTCTCTAAGGACTGATACCTCTTAGAAATATGTCCAGAGTATGTGAGACGGAGCTTCCAAATCCTTATCTCCATAGAGCAAACTGATTCCACTCTTCCCAGGATGGATCTATTTGTTCTCAGTTCATGGTACGCTCAGTCTTTTCTCCAGCACCGCAACTCAAAGTCTTCCAGATGCATAAAAAGCAATTGATAAAATCAGGACCTGAATCAGATGAACCTTAATCTCTTACCTGGCATCATTTCCATTAAACACTCTGGAGAGATCTCGGTCATCAGATTTTCCCACTTTGTCTCATCTTTTGATTCCCTGACTGCTGGTGCCACGAGTATTGCCTGCAGATCCTACCTAGCAAGATGAAATCATTTACCACTCTGCTCCTCTCTCCATTTATCATGATGCTATCTATTGGTCCTGTGTGAGATTCTTTGTTTTCCTAATATTGAGATGGAATCCATTTTGAAGGCTGCAGTCTTTAACCTTCTGCAGCAAACACTTGAAGTTCTCTTCAGTTTTAGTCAGCAAGGTTGTGTCACCCGTATAATGCATTTTACTATGTAGTTGACACAATATCTAATGGGGCCATTGTGCATTACAGATGGAAACATCTAGTAATTGGATTGGACTTTTCTTCAATATACTTACACAGTTAATCAGTTAAACTTATTTTGTTCTGATATATCCAATATACTATTTGTCATTGACAGAAGTGATATTGTTTATATTTATGAAACCTCAATGTAGAGAATCATCAATATCGGATGACCTGAGTTATCCAATCTTTTAAGTACAAAATCTTTTGCAACTTTAATTCTGATACATTTAATTTGTCCCTGCATGTATTAGTGATATATTTGCTTCCTGAATCTTGAGAGAGGTATGTTCCCTCTTCCTTGAAGGTATTTTATTAGGGTCCTTCTCTTCCCATGAAATTACTTTTTCATATTGACCCTTCATGGTAGGTTATTATTTTAAGTGAAGCTTTGGTGAAAATAAAATTCTTCTAGCCTTAGCACATGTTTGAAATAGCTTTGTTGTTAAGCATAAATAAATGGCATTATGTTTCCCTTTTAAGCAAATTAAAATTTCATCTTTTCCTTTTCTCTCAGTAATCAATCATCTGTGATCTAGGCTAAGAGCTTAATAATTGGTCTTCTATTGTTCCTAACATTTGTATTTTTGTTGTTAGGTGCTATCGAGTCAAGTATGACTCATAGTGACCCTATGAACAAAAAAATATTTTTCTATCCTGTGCCATCCTCTCACTTCTTGACACACATGAACCTGTTGCAGCAGTCACCTTGTCAATCCACCTGCCTGAGGGTCTTCCTCTCCTTTCCCGACCCTCCACCCTTCCCAGCATCATGTCCCTCTCTAAAGAATAGCTCCTTCTAGCTATGTCCAAATTATGTGAGGCAAAGCCTCATCATTCTTGCTTCCAAAAACCTCTCCGGCTGTCCCTTCTCCAAGACCTATCTGTTTGTTCCCTTGGCGATCCATGAGATGTTCAGTGTTCTTCTCCAACACCACAGCTCAAAGGTGTCAATTCTTTTTCTAACATCTTTATTCATTGTACAGCTCTCAAATATATAAAAAAGTCATCTGAAAGACTATGTGGCCTGAATCAGATGCCACATACATAGCAAGTTTACCACCTTTTAGATGGCTTTGATCTGTTCAGTTTCCACCTTGAACTTTAAGTGAACTTCCCTTTTGATTCTATGGGGAAAGGGGTTCTCTGAGCTGGAAGCAGAACTCCTCTGAGTTCTTATTTTTCTTATATTTTTAATTAAAGAACTGCATTAAGTATTTTCCCAATGTATTCATATAGAAATTCTACAAAGTTGTTAATACATCCCTTAGTTAATTCGTCAGGCTAGTCTTTAAGTAAGGACCCTTAGTGGTGAAATGAGTAAACCTTTTTGGCTAAACAAAGTATCTATTGCTTTTATCAACTGCCTAAAAGTTGGCATCTGTAAATATTATCTTTGGAAATCATATGGGGCAATTCCACTCTATCTAGAGGTCTGCAGTGAGCTGGAAAGACTTGAAAGACAGTATAGAGTTTTTAGACCATAAGCATGGAATCATGTGCTGATTACTAGGGTACATACTTATTTAAGGGAACGTTGCTATCTTCTCAGGCTGTTGTTATTGTTTTTCCATCCAATTTACTATAATTCATAATGACCTTATGAATAACAGATGCGAAAGCTGCCCAATCGTATGCTCTCCTCACAATCTCTGGTAAATTCCAACCCATTATTATGCTCAACTGTGCCAATCATTCTGCGGAAGACTTTCTTCTCTTCTCTGACTCACCATCTTTCCTAGCATTATGTCCTTCCCCAGGAAACACGCTCAGAGTATGTGAGATGAAGTTCCAGCCTCTTTGCCTCTAAAAATGTTCTCTGGCTGCACTTCCTCTAAGACAGATTTCTTTATTATTTTTGGCATTTCATGGATTATTCAGTACTCTTCTCCAATATGAAATTTCAAAGTCTTAAATTCTTCTGTCGTCCTTATACATTACACAAATTTCGAATGCATGGGCAATAATGAGAAAAGACCATGAATGGAGCAGGTGCATCTTAATCTTTAAACTGGTAGCCTCACTCTTTAGAAATTTGGAGACATTCCTGAGCAGAAGGTTTTTCCAACAAAATACGTCTTTTGATTTTTGGACTGCTGTTACCATAAGTGTTGATTTGGTTTCCAAGTAAGATGAAAATGTTGATAACTTAAGTCTTTTCTTACTCTGTCATGTTGCCTTTTGATTAGTCTTGAGGATTTTTGTTTTCTTGATATAAGCATGCAGCTCTATTGAAGGCTGCAGTATTTGGCTTCTCGCAGCAAGTGTTTTAAGTCTTCCTCACTTTCAGCAATCAAGGCTGCATCATCTGCATAATGGAGATTGTTGATGAATCTTCCTTTAATTCTGATGAAACATTCTTTTTAATAAAGCCCAGTGTTTGAAATTATTTTATCAGCATACAATTGAATAAGTGTGGATAAAATATATTGGCTCAGCACATGCCTATCTTAATCTTAAATCATGCAATGTTCCTTTGTTCTCTTTGAACAACAGCTTCTTGGTCTAGATACAAATTTTGTGAGAGCATGAATAAATGTTCTGGAATTCCCATTCTTCTCAATGTTAGTCATATTTTGTTGTAATCTACACAGTCAAATTCCTTTGCATAGTAAATAAAACTATAGTAAACATATTTCTGGTAAGGTCTGCTTTCAATGAAGAACTATATTACAACAGCAATGTTATTCACCGTTCAACAGCCTCTTCTTAATCTAGGTTTAATGTATAGGAATACTCTGTAGATGTGCTATTCCTGCCATTTAAAAATAATCTTCAGCAAAATTTTACTTTCATGTTATATTAATGATATTCAATTATTTCCACATCATATTGGATAACCTTTTTTAAAAAACAGGAATAAATTTTAATCTCTTCCAGTTACTTAGCCAAGTATCTCTCTTCCAACTTTCTTGGCATAGGCTAATGAGTATGTTCAATGCTGAATCTGTTGGTTGAAACATGTTGGGTCATACTCAGTCAATCCCTGGAGCCATGTTTTTTGCCAATGTCTTCAGTGTAAATCAGATTTTTTTCCTTAGTTAGCATTGATTCTTGATTAAATGCTATTTTTCAAAATTCTTTTTGTAGCTTGACCCTTTGTATTCTGCATTACTTCCATCTTCTTATGAATCTTCCTGCATCATTCAGTATTTTGCCCACAGAATCATTAGTGTTGAAACTGGAGACTTGAATTTGTTTTTCAACTCTTTAAACTTGATAAATGCACGTGTGTTTTTCTCTTTTCATTTTCTAACTCTAGTTCTTTGCACATTACCTCATAATAATTTGCTCTCTCTCTTTTTTACCTGCCTTTTGAAATCTTCTGTTTATCTGGGTTTTTTTTTGTTGTTGTTGTGTTCCATAGAGTTGAAACTGGCCCATAGCTGACCCTCCAGTGAGTTTTCAGAGGAAGTTATTCACATGGGAGCAGACTGACCATTTTCTTCCCATGGAACAGCTGGTGGCCTCAAACTGCGTCCCTTTGGGATTGCAGTGCAGCATCTTGCCACTAGTTTAGTATTTATTCTCTTCATTTTGACCTCTCTACATGGGGTAGGTATGTCAGAGACAATAGATTTTCTCAGGATATATTAGGGTTTAGGCTGTTGTACACAGAGTCGCTATGAATGGCAGGTGACTCAATGGCACACAGCTACAACATTCTAGTGACAGAAGACAGGAAGAAAGGACGATAGAAAAATAGATACCTTAGTGTAACAATGTGGAGGAAGAGTACTCAGTAGCCCATGGATTGACAAAAGAAAAAACAAATATATCTTGGAAAAAGTACAATCAAGGTATTCTTTAGAGGCAAAGATGGGAATATTTTGTCTCAAATATTTTGGTCATATTATTAGGAGAGGCCAGAAAGATGAAGGGTCAGTAAAACAGAGGAAAACACTCACATAAATGGATTGATATAGTAACTGCAAAAATGAGCTTAAGTATATCAGAAATGATGAGTGTGGCATAGGATAGGGCAGGGTTCATAGCCAATGTTCTCAAGGCCAAGATGAATAGTAGTTGATTCAACGGCATCTAACAACAACATTCTATTGAAATGTTCAGTCTCTCAAGCCATTTGTTTTGGTCTTTTCTTTCTCTCCTGTCTCTGTAATGACCTTTTGCTTTCTTCCTTGATGATGCCCTTGATGTCATTCCACATGCATCTGGTCTTTGATCACTAGTGTCCAATGCATCAAGTCTGTTCTTGAGATGGCAGTAAAATCCAGTTTTCTGACAGTTTTTGGAGTCCATCCAAGACACCGTGTACCTAAAAGGAAAGGCAGACTGGGAGACAGACCCTTTCCTGGAAAATATCAGAGTCCCGGAACTGTTCTGAAATGTTAGGAACATGAAAATTGCCCTCAAGATAGATTCATGGACTCGTGGCTACCTTAGTGACTTGAGCTTGAGCCAGATTGCACTAGATTTTAGAAAATTAGGAAATAATATTTTCTTGGCATTTTTCCATGTTTCTAACTTATTTACTGAATCCCTCCTATGAGTCAGACATTGTACAAAATTATTCAGCTATTTCATTTTATCTAAAAGTAAAAGATGTCTGTGATATAATGTTAATTATTATTGAATTTTATTCTCTTTATTTTCAGATCTGAGACCATAAGCCATGAGTATGAGTTTGGAACCCATTTGTTTGAAGTGTTATCGCAACCGTGCGTTGGTCCCACAAGCAAATCCCTTGAAAACACCAGTGTGGATACTGTCTCAGCAGCAATCTGAGTTAGAAAACATTATTTTCTAAGTTAATTGAAAGCTTGGAAGTGTTGGTTCTATTAGGCTTGTGACAAGAAAGTGCCACTTTAGGAAGAATAAAGTAAGACTCAGGAATGTAGTATAACTTGGAGCTGCTGATAAGAGTTTCATTTCATCTCAGAGCCGTTCTTCCTGCTGTCCAGGTGTCAGGGTCAGCTGACAGATGGAATTTCTGCCCACAGCTTCCTGAGAGAAACCCGGACGTATCTGACATTCGGACAGTCTACTCAAAATAAATGCCACGGCAATTCAAAACGGTGAGCAAAGTTCTGTGTGGAGGGTGTTTAAATGCAGAGATTTTTGTGTAGACACACATCACCAGATCAATGAATGCAAACCATTCAGATAAACAACTTCAGCAGGGAATGAGGCAGCCCCCCTCTCTTGTCTTCTCTCACTCCATATTTCCTTTCTCATTTTCATCTGGAGCTAGACACGGCTTCTTTTAGTTTTTCTTACAGAAAAGCAACAAAAATACCCCAGAGTAGAAATAGCAGAAACAAGCTGCTCCATAAAAGATTTTGGCTTTAAAACATGCCAGCTGTTAAGGAGCCGTTACTGTCGACCATCCCCAAGCTTACCCTGTGTTTGCACAGATGTGAACTTGATAATTGTTCACTTTGTCATAAGTTGGTCTTATAAACGTAAAGACAAAAAAATCCCCATTTGCAACTAGATCTAGCATGCCCCATTTATCTGCCCAAATGTGTGCTTGTTTCTCTAATAGGGTACACAGACCCAGAACACAGAAGAAAACACTATCCACTTAGCTGGACAAACTCAAGGACTCCTTAGCACATACAGAAACCGAGTTAGCTTCTCTGCTGCGTGTTTCCCAGGCAAACTAGCCAAAGTTTTACTCCTGTAGCTCTGCTCTAACCAAGACAAATGGCCATATCCCATTGCACATGTTGTGAGGATTAAGGCATCATTTGAGATCTGTTAAGACTGCCTGTGGATCCTCTCCAGAGGTCAAGTTATCTGAGGGGAGAATTCTATTATTTTATAAGAGAAATGTAGCCTCAGCTTCTGATATCTCTCCCCCTGAGTAGGAAGAGAAGACAATAGACACTTGGCCAGCATATACAGTCTCCTTTCTGCCATTGATTTGTGGTGTAGAATATTTTGAATGTGAGTTCTACTAGTGACTATTTCAACTTAGTACTAGTATCAGATACTCTTAAGCCATAGTTGGGCAAGCAAATGGTGTTTTTGTCCTCAAGTGTTGTAAAAAGATTTGTAGAAGAGTTTACTCATACCTGTGCAGTCATGTTTTTCAGATGGTCTCAAATGAAAGTTGTGTACAATGAAATGAAATAGAAAGGTACCATAGACACCATTCATGCTTGTACTACACTATTAATTCCTTTTGCTGTACTGTGCCGCACTTCTGAAGAAAGATATTTTGTATATAAAAGATCATAGCGTAGAACAGGAAATATGGACTTGAAATTTGGCTACAAAAAGTTCTATAAAGGAAATAACCTAAATGTCAATCAATATCAATTTATAAATCTATGCGGTATATTCATGTAATGGAGTACAATACAAGAAAGAAAAAAACAATGACAAGTTCATGAAACACTCTACAACATGGATGAGTCTAGAGGACAATATGCTGAGTGAAATAAATCAGTCATAAATTCACTACATAAGATTACTGCCATAAAAAGAAAAAGGTCTATAAACAGAATTTAGTATTGTTACAGTGAGTGATGGGGGATTGGAAAATTAACTGATAGACAACAAATGATTATTAGAGTGGGTTCTAGGAAGGATAACATGAAATATACAGATGATCAGATATTGTGTACATTGTAAGTAATGTTATTGAACAAAATATGTATGAATGGTTGACTGAACAATAAAACTCCTCCAAACCCACAGAACTCCAAAGTTTTGATTATCAACTGATTGCTGTAACGATTTGCCCCACCCAAAGACTATAAAGTTTAGCAAGTGTAAAATAAAAGGAAAAACTTCTTAATTTGACTAAATTTTTGTTCTCCCTCCTTAAGAAATTACAGAGAAAGTGATATAATACTTGAAATATAGAATATTTATACATAGAAATATATAATATTTGAAATATATAATCTTTATACATAAATATATAATATTTGATACATATCAGTATGGATGGTGAGGAGATTGAGATAGTTAACAGTTTTAATTTGCTTAGCTCCACAGTCAACACTCTTGGTAACAGCAGCCAGGAAATCAAGAGACGACTTGCATTGGGAAAGTCAGCTATGAGGACCTCTCAAGAGTACTGAAGAACAATGATGTCAGACTGGAGACTAAAGTGTGCCCTATCCAGGCTTTAGTCTTCACAATTACGTGCTATGCGTCAGAGAGTTGGACAGTGAGTAGGGTTGATAGAGAATTGATGTCTTTGAGCTGGGGTGCTGAAGAAGAGTGTTGAATATACCATGGACTGCTAGGAGAACAAACAGGTTTGTCCTGGAGAGGGTGAAGCCAGAGTGTTCCCTGGAGTCAAGGATTCTGAAGCTTTGTCTGACATATTTTGGGCATGCTGCAAGGAGGGACTGGCCCTTGGAGAGGGACATCATGTTTGGCAGAGTGGAGGGGCAGTGAAGGAGGGGAAGACCTTTGATGAGATGGATCGATTCTGTGACAGGAGAGGTGGGAATAAGTGCGTTTGAGATGGCTAGGTTGGCACAGGATAGAAAAACGTATAGAGCTCTTGTACATAGGGTGGCTATGAGTTGCAAATGACTCGATGGCACATTACAACTAAACAACATATATGTATATATGAAATATCCATAAAATATTTGAAATAGTGTCTGTTGTTCTCAAGGTAAAAAAAACATTATTTTCAAAGTCAACGAACATTAAACAGATTATCTTCCTGATATTTGTTCGTCTTCTGCCAGCTAGAATTTGGTGTGAACTCAGCAATCTGTGTGTGAAGCATTCAGCTCCCTGATGGCTGTGGCTGCATTAAGTGGGAATCTACCCAGCATCTAATTCCCTGTTACTCAGTCTTGTGGACCAACTAAGAACCCAGTATCTGGCCAACACAAAGCCCTGCAGTTGACCCCAAAGGACTTGGGCTCAATGCCAGAAGAATGAATGAGCTCAGGGAAACTTATATATTGAGGTCTAGCAATATTTGCAATTGAAAATTCAAAATACTGACATTCAGTAATCACTAGGAGTCTCTATTTTCATATTTCAGGAAACAACAGAAGGCACTGTCTTCCAATCCCTTTGACTTGACATCAAACTTTCATTTATTTCACTGGAGGCTTGTTTCAATCCTTTGGGTTCTGCTCTGCACAAATGGTGTTGCTTACACATGAGCAGAGAGGAAACAGTGATAGGATAAAGCTCTCTGCTCCAGATGGGGAAAAATGATTTCTCCTGCTCTCTTGAGAGATCAAAAGAATAGACATGTGTTATAGGGTTTACAAGCCCTCATTTCGCTCTCGAGACTGAGTTATAAGTTATAAGGGATTAGATGCTGATTAGGCTCCCACTACTACAGCCATGGCTATCAGGGAGCTGGGCATTTCAGAAAGAAAGAGAAAAAAAAATAGAAGCATATAATAACTTCACTGCAGGAGTGGCACCCACTTCCTAAACAACATGCCTCCGGAAACTCTATGAACCTTGAGAAACAATGATAGTTATAGAATGGCTTCTGGTCTTCTGTTCACATGGTCACCATGAGTCATGCTCAACTCAACAGCAATCAACAACAACATAACAATGACTAAGACCAAAGTAGCTGTTGTGCTTTATTAGGGTTGTAGCTTGTTGTTGTTCTTGTTATTACTACTACTATTACTGTTGTTGGGTACTATCTAGTAAGTTCTTCTTCAAAATGATGTTACGTCCAATGTAAAGAAATACTGTCTAATAATCACAATAATTACCAGCTCGACTCCATTCTTTCAGCCATTGAGTCAATCTATTTCTTAGAGAGTTTTCCTATTTTTTTTGCAGCTTTTATACCTTAAAACAGTACATAGGTTGTTTTTGTCTATGCTTTGTTTTCTTAACTCAAGATGAGGGGACATATCCATGCTTTCTATTAACAAGCGGAATAAATGTTGACTTTTAAAAAGAAAAACGTGGTAGATTTTGTGGTTAGATCGAGTTGGTTCCAACTTGTAGTGACCCCTTGAGCTGTCTGAACAGTGGCTGCTATGTTTGAGTTCTTTCTTGGAGCCATGATGTCAGTCCATCTCATTTAAAAGTTTTCCTTTTTCTTCTCATTTTCCATTTTTTCATTGAGTTGTCCCTGGAATTGGTCCCTCTTTGGTAGGCCACATTTGGTGGCCAGTGATTTCTTCCTGTGGACTTTTATGTGCATCTTTTTTTTTAATTTTTTATTAAATTTTATTAGTTTTAATGAACATTTACAGAGATTTTGGGTTTTCATTCATTCATTGTTGCACTGTTTTTTCCACCCTCATCCCCAGTTCGTTCTTCTTTCCCCCCCCAATGTCTGTTTTATTCACCCTCTTCTCTACCAAGGGAGCTCAGGTGGCTGACCGGTAAGAATCCGTGCTGCAATACCAAAGGCACATGTTTTTTAATCCACCAGCTACTCCACAGGAAAAAGATAGGCAATTTCCTCCTGTGTGATTTACTGTCTCCGAAAACCTGCTGGTGGACCAGCTATGCGTCGGTTCCAACTTGACAACACATAACAAAAACAGCTACTTTATCAAGCATGATGTTCTTCTCTAAGGATTAGTTCCTCAAGACAATGTGCATATATAAAGTGTATGAAATGAAGTTTTACCTCCTCACTGAGAAGAGAAATTGGTGGTATAGTTCTTCCCGGACAAAATTTATAGTTCTAATAGTTGATTTATTAAATTAATTCTCTTCATCAACACCACAATTCAAATGATGATTGGTATCACCACTCTTCTTCAGTATTGCTTTTGAATTGATAGTTAGAACAATAAGGCAAGGAAATAAGAGATATTTAAGACAACAAAGAGAAAGGAAAATTATGTCTATTTGTAGATAACAAAATGGTATATAGAAAAAAAAATGCCAAAGAGTCTGCAAGAAAATTAGTGGACAAATAAAAAGTGATTGACCAGAATATAGAAATGATGAAATAAAATCATTAATACCACTTGTAAGCAAACTTTTATCAAAAAGTACTAAAAGATTTCCTAAAAGTGCATTGACATAAAAGTGCCAGAAATTCTAGTTGGATTTAGAATAGGCCATGGCACCCAGCACATTATTGCTGATTTCAAAAGGATCTTATCTAAAGCACAGAATACTGGGAAGACATCTGTGTTTTATTGATTATGCAAAGGGATTTGACTCATGGATCACAGCATATTATGGTTAAAATTTAAAAGAATGGGAATCTCAGAACACTTAGCAGCCCCATAAAGAGAAATACTGTAGAAAACCATAATTATAGAATGAATATGAGGATCCAAGGAGTGGGATGAGGAAGCAAAGGCATGAGGATGGATGGGGGAAGGGAGTTAACCATAGGATCATACCATTTAATGGGTTGGGGAGGGATCTTAAAACAAAAATCCCCAAACGTATCTCACGTTGTTCAATTTATTCCAACCCCTTGTGATCACTGATGTTCTGATATTACAAATCTTTACAGAAGATCTTTTTTGATGTATATAAGTGGTCAAGGTGGGTGGGGAATCTATCTAACTATTTAGAAATAATTAACTCTCTACTCAAGCAATTATGCTATGTTTGTCTTAAAATAAAGCATTCAGCATTTGATTTCAAGAGAAAAATTCAACTACTACAAAAGGAAATCTGGCTTTAAAGAATGAAAGAAAGGGGAAAAGAAGAGAGCTCTGGTGGGACTAGTGGAAAGAAGCTGCACTGCAGTCCTGAAGGTCTACTGTTCGAATCCACCAGATGCTCCGCTCGAGACAAGGATGGGCAGTCTCTTCCTGTGCCAGTGGGATTTGACTCGATGGCACACAACAAAGAGGAAAAAAAAAGAAAGAAAGGGCAACAGGGAAATGAGAGTGAAGAAGGAGGAAGGAGAAGAAAAGCGAAAGAAAGAGCTGGGGAAGCTGAGGCCAGGTAGCAGAGTGGTTATGAACCTGGCCGTCAAGTGAGAAGCCTGTGATTCAGCCCACTACTCAAGATCTACTGTCTTGAAAACCAATCTTCCAATTCTCCTTTCTCTCATAGGGTGTAAGTTATAACCGACTCGAAAACAATGCATTTAAAGGCTTTGAACCTTTAGAAAACTCAACCTATGAGAGAAGGGGATAAGCTCAAATACCCAAATAAATCCAAGATTTGTTGCAACATTAGAGCTAAGAAAGCATCTAAACAATGAATAGAAACAATAACACCAACTTTTTTTACTAGTCATAACAAGTCATTGTCTAGAACAAACTGTAAAATCACTTATTTGAATTTATCTCCAGAGAAATATAAGTCAGTCAACGGTGCTAATTCTTGCTCTTCATAAGAAGTGATAGAGTTCTCTCTATTTTAATGCTATGCTGTTGTGATTGTTTCTGTTAGATGCCATCAAGTTGAGGACAACTCATAGCAATCCTATGAAGCCTGGCTTATCTCTGTGCCATCTCTCTGACACACTGGACCCCCTGCAGTGGTCACTACGCCAATCCATCTGGTTGAGGGTCTTCATCTCTCTCTCTTGTTGTCACTCTGCTTTCCCAAGCATGATGTCCCTCTCCAACAAATGGTCCCTCTTAGCAACATGCCCAAGTATGTGAGATAAAGCCTAGTGTGAATGTAGGAACGCAAGACACTCATTCTATGATGATCCATTACTAGGTTGTGAGTTTTACAAGGTTATTCCTGTTGACACTGAACAGTCTACAAAGAAAGCTATGAGCCTTTCAGATTGTTCAAAACCCACCTACACAGTTAACTTTTATATGGCATTTTAGTTTTACTAATTTGTATTATTGATATATCTCATGCTGTGTTCACTTCCACAATGCATTTGAAATGATAACATCAAGATAGTAAGTGTTTGGAAAATATATTTCTTTTCCCATAGTCAAAATTGCTCATGGGCAATGGTGGTTCAGTGGTTAAGTTGTTTGTCTTCCAAGTAGGAGACATAAATTCAATTCCCTGTCAATGTACCCCATGCATAGGCATGCATAGGCACAAACCATCAATATAGAAATGCTGAACACAGAGAACACCTGGAAAACAATTACTTATTTAGATCAAGAATATTTAATATCCCATAGGCTTCCAAATTTGGAAGCAGGAGTGGCATCCACTTCCTAAACAACTTGCCTCAAGAAACTCTATGAACTTTGCCAATCCACATAATCTCTGACACACTCAAGCCCATTGTTGCCTTCTCTGTGTCTGCCTATGTGATTGAGGGTCTACTTCTATTTCACTGCACCTCCAACTTTCCAAGTATGATGTCCTTCTCCAACCAGCAACAGTAACATGTCTATGCACGACAAAGCTTCATCAACCTTGCCTCCAAGGAACACTTGGGTTTCATCTTCTCCAAGACATATCTGTTTATTATGTTGGCTGTCAGTGAAATATTCAGTATTCATCTCCAGCACCACAGTTCAAAGGCACCAATTTTTCTTGTGCTAACCTTAGTCGTTGTCCAATTTTCAGATGCATAGCAAGTAATTGAAAAGGCCATGGCCTTAGTAAAGTGGAACTTAATCCTCAAATTCATACTATTGCTTCTCAGTAACTTTGAGAGGTCCACAATTACATACATTCCCAGTGGAATGTCTCCTTATCTCCTGAGTGCTGGTATCAAGTGTATAGATTGTGGATTCAAGGAAAATGAAGTCATTGACAAATGTTTTGATCTTTTCTCCATATAGTATGTCGCCTATCAGTCCAGTGGTGAGAATTTTTCTTTCCTTGATAATATTGAAGACTGCACTGTTTCATTTTCTGCAGCAAGTGTTTCAAACCCTCATTTTCAGCAAGCAGTAATGAAGGTTATCGATAAGTCTTCCTCCAATTCTGATGCTACATTAGTCTTCATAGAGTTCAGTGTATAGAATAATCTGCTCAGGATATTGATTGTATGCTATTGAGGTGTTATGTGCCATCGAGCTGAATAGAACTCATATTGATCTTATGAACAACCAGAGTGAACACTGCACTATCCTATGCTAATCCACATGATCTCTGACACACTCAGTCCCACTGCTGCAGTCTCTGCGTCAGTCTACGTGCTTGAGGGTTTTCCTCTCTTTTGCTGCACATACACCTTTTCAAGTATGATGTCTTTCTCCAAAGAATAGCTTTTCCTAGTAACATGTTCAAAGTATGGGAGGTGAAGCTAAATCATCCTTGCTTCCAAGAAACCCTCTGTTTGCATTATCTCCAAGATTTACCTGTTTGTTCTTTTGGCAGTCCATGGCATATTAAGCACTTTTCTATAACACCACCATTCAAAGCCATCAATTCATCTGTCATCCTTAGTCACCTAATATATTTAGTATAGATCGTCTGTATGTCATTGTTGTTGTTGTAGTTAGGTGTTATTGAGACAAGTATGACCCATACCGATCCTACGAACAAAAGACCTGAAACCTGTCCTATCCTGTGCCATCCTTGGACCTGGTTTGAATATTGTTTTGTTATTAGAGTTACAAATTATATTGTCAGTTTGTTGTGTTTGGGGAAAACATTTTTCCAATTGGTACAACACTTGTCTGTCAGTTTGTTGTACTTGTGGGTTGTTATGACACTGAAAGCTATGTCACTGCTGGGTCAAATGCCACAAGGGTTATTCATAATGAGCAGGTTTTAATAGGTTAGAACAGAATAGAAAACAGGATTGACTATTAACTTCTTAAATGAAAGGCTTCTGTTTTTACCTTGTGATCAGTAGAGGGTCTTCTGTATATGTACAATTAAATACACACACACACACACACACACACACACACACACACACACACCCCTTTGTACTCATTCTTTGTTGTTATTGTTGTTAAGTGTCATCATGTCAAGTATGTCCCATAGCAACCCTATGAACATTAGATCTGATCTGTCTTAGCATGTCCCATCTTCACACTTCTTTAAAAAAAAATAAATAGAAATCTTTTCTTTTAATTGCCATTTTAGCAAAAGTTTACAGAAAAGTTAGATATTCATTCATTCATTGTTGCACATTTTAACGCCTTTCCCTGTCTTCCCCCTCCCCAAGTTGACTTCTTTTTTCTTTTCATTACAAAATTCTAATACAAACCTCACTCTTCTTGACACATTAAAGCTCACTTTGGCAGTCACTGTGTCAGTCTACCTGGTTGAGTGTCTTTCTCCTTCGCCAGTCCTCTGCCTTTCCAAGAGTCACGACCTTCTCCAAGGAATAGCCCGTCCTAGAAACATGCCCAAAATATGTGAGGTGAAGCTTTATCATCTTTGCCTCCAAAGAGCACTCTGCTTCCACATTCTCCAAGACATATGTATTTGTTCATTTGACCATCGATGGGGTGGGTGGGTAATTGTCTCCAACACCACAGCTCAAGCATCAATTCTTCTTTTGTCATTATTATTCACTGTCCGGCTTGCAGATGCACTGCAAGTGATAGGAAAGACCATGACCTGCTTCAGGCACACCTTAGTCCTCAAACTGACATCATTACTCCTCAATAATTTGGAGAGGTCCCTAACTACAGAGTTTCCCAGTGTAATATATCTCCTGATTTCTTGTCTGCTGATACCAAGGGTGTTGCTTGCAGATTAAAATAAGATGAAGTTTTTGACAGTTTCTGTCTTTTCTCAATCTATCTTGATGTCGCCCATCAGTCCAGTGCTCAGAATCTTTATTTTCTTAATACTGAGATGCAATTCATAATGAAGGCCACATTTTGTATTCTGTATGAAATGCATCAAGCTCTCCTCACTTTCAGGAGCAAGATTTTGTCATCTGCATAATTTCAAAGATATTTAAAGAGCAAAGTGCAAACACAGAGAAGTAAACAAATATAAGGACTTATTTCTCCTGTAGCCTACAACATTTATTATTTTTCCCAATCCAAAGGAAATCAAAGATACTCTTGGACATAAATACAAAAGAAGAGAATCTGTTCTGAGTTCAAGGAAGTAATATTGCAGGGTAATTTACGTGAAACACTAGTTGTTGAAAAGATAGAGATTATGAAGAGGTCAAGCATATTGCACTTTGTAGTATTTTATAATCTATAATAAAAATTTATGATGAGGAAAGTAGACTGTTTCCTACATGAATACTGCTGCTGGTTTGTGTTAGGATCTGGGACTTTGAAGTGCATAAATATGATTGTTTCAATCAAGGTTAGATTAAATAACATCAACTTAGATGTGTATGAGTACATACAGTCTTTACATATGCATGTAGACTTCTTTTTTTTCAACTTTCACACATAGATTATGAATCTTAATAAGCTGCATTTTTTCATTTCATCACAGAGTCTTTCACCTTCTCTTTGAAAACTAGAGATTTTCTAAGTGATCATTTGTTCAATATTGCTTAAATTTTTTTTGTTGTTGTTTAGGTCCTATGTAGTCAATGACGTTCATAAACCTAAATGTACATAAACATAAACCATGTTTTTATTCTGAATAAGAAATATTAACAGCATAGATCTTAAATTTTCAATAGCCTAAATTAGCATAATTTTCTCAAATACTAATTCTTTTCACCTGGATTTTCCCCCCACTTTCTCCTGCTATAATTGAAGAATATCAGTTTCACAGAGTTGCATGTGGGCTGTTGGAAGAACTTTTCACGTGACAGTCAATGTGGAACACCCATGTGCATTTACTGATTTGTGGGTAAGTCATTTAGAGTTGGGTCACATCTTAGCAGGGTATAGGAGTATTTGAATCAACATGATGAGGATTGTTTGGGTTCTACGAGTCCCTGTACTTCCTTTAAAACCAACTGCTATAAATGTTAGTGCATGCAAAGACCTTCAAAGCAGCATCTAGGCTAATCTTTGATGACCAAATTACTGGGCATTGTTGCATAGTTAAGTATGTTATTGTTGTACTGTTACATGCCATTGAATTGGAATTGGCTTAACGCTGACCCTCGCAAGTTTTCAGAAGTCATAAATGACACAGGAGGAGATTGCTCGTCTTTCTCCCATAGAGCAGTCGGTGGGTTTGAACCACTCAACTTTTTATTGGCAGAACAACTCCTTACCCCTAAGTCACCAGCACTCAAGTGAATCACGTGTACACATAAAATTAGTTATGACACTCAGTGCAGGAGGCTTGGATCAGCTTTAACGATAGTGATGAGTGCTTGGGTATAGGTGTGTGTCTCTGCGTGTGAGTGTGAGAGAAATTGTGTGTTCCTGCACACACATGGGAAATGGAGTGTTTGTGACAGTGTGTGTCTGTGAGCCACCATATGTGTGAGAGAGTACTGGTGAGTTTAGTATGTGAAATATAATGAGTGTGAAAGAGTGTATGTATGAGATAATATGTGTTAGTGTGAAAATGTGTGTGTGTGTGTGTGTGTGTGTGTGTAGGTGAGATTACACTTTTTTGGATTTTTTAAATTTATTTTTTTAATTTTTTTTTGTGTGTGTACTGTAAAATTAGATCTGACTGGTACAGAAAGAGATTTTCCCTCCTCCTCCAGCAGAATATCTGGTGGATTCGAACCACTTACCTCTGGGATTGCAAAGCAGCTTCTTGCCACTAGGTCACCAGAGCTCACCGAGACTATACATTTTTGAGTGTATGTTTGTGGGAGTGTGTGAGAACTGTAGTTAAGAGTCACCTAGAACAATGACAACAACAACAATAAAAAAAAATACCCAACCCACAACATTCCAATAAAACTGTCCAGAAAGTTTCCTTCTTCAATGGGAAAATGATTTAAACTCAACTCTTAGTTCTCATTGCTATACCTGGGTCTGGATTTATTTGCAGAATGCAATGCCATTTATCAGATTTCACTGTGACACTTTTCAGTGACAAACTGGGTAGGAACAAAAGGGCAGGGACTTCTTCACACAAGAACTTAGAAATGCTAATCTGCTCTAAACCTGCAATGAATGTCTGTGCTGAGGACAGAGGGAGGAAGTGGTTGGTGAGGAGAAGGAAGAAAACAGAAGTCACAGGCGAGGGCAACAATGCTTCCTTCCCATCAGCAAGTGATGTCCTCTCCTGTCAAACAGTTCTCCCGCAGGCAAGACAGCAGCACCAAAACCCAAGAAACCAAGCAAACTTGACATTTCTTTAACTATATATATATTTTTTCAGAGTTAATGATTTAGAATTTTATTTCATATGAAATATTACTTACTTCTGATTCTCATGACTCTAGTACATATACGGAATTTAAAAAGATTAAGGAAGCATATATTATTATTTTAATTTTTCTGTTCCTTGTCATTTCAGTCTTACTTAACCATATTTTTAAAAGCACAAGTGTCCTTTTAGTCTGTTGTTGTTGTTGTTATGTGCTGTCGAGTCACTTGCGACTCATAGCGACCCTATGTACAACAGCCCTAAACCCCTCTCTGTCCTGTGCCAGTCGCACTGCCTCCGACACTCCCATCCCAATTATCCCAGTCACTGAATCAATCCACCTCATAGAGGGCCTTCCTCTCCTGCACTGTCCCTCCACCCTCCCAAGCATGATGTCCTTCTCCAAGGACCTGTCTCTCCTCACAACATGGTCCAAAGTATGTTAGACGGAGCCTCAGAATCCTTGCCTCCACGGAGCCACCCGGTTTAACCCTTTCCAGGACAAATCTGTTTGTTTTCCTAGCAGTCCATGGTATTCTCAATAGTCTTCTCCAGCACCACAGTGATTAGGATTCGGCACTCTCACTGCCGCGGCCCGAGTTGGATTCCCGGTCAGGGAAGCCTTTTAGTCTAGAAACGTAATTTTAAAGAACATGTTCTTACCAAGTTTGAGTCCTTAAATTATTGTTCTTTTATTCTCCACCCTACTATCTATGGCTGACTATAACTCACTTATACCAACATAATAAAAGGATCATCTTACTTTGTACCTAAAGTGGCCTTGTCAATGAATGAGAAGGAAAAATTTAACTGAATTACTGCAATATTTGCTGTCAATCATAGATTTCATTTTCTGACATTCTATCCTTCTTTACAAGATGTGTTGGGTGAAAGTGTTTTCCCTTGAAATGGTCCAGATCAGGAAAGTCAGCTTTCAGCAAATGCAGACCTTCCAAGACCCAAGAACACACACTAAATGACTACCTCCAGGAAGCTCTGGGGCCTAGTGGTAAGGAGCAGCTCTGTCGTCCCAAAGACATGTGGTTCAAGTCCACCCAGCTGGTTCATGGGGAAAAGTTGGAAAATCTCCTTCCCTGAAATTGAACTCTGAAAACCTCTTGTTGTATCACTGATATCACATGCAAGTATGATTCTGCTGAAAATTATCCAAAACTGACTAGAGCAACACATCAACAGATAACAGCCAGAAGTACAGGCTGGATTTAGAAGAGGCTGTGGCACTAGGGATTTTATAGCTAACGTCAGATGGATCTTGGCTGAAGTACAGAGTACCACAAGAATGTCTATCTGTGTTTATTTGACCATGCAAAGGCATTAGACTGTGTCGATCACAACGAATTCTGGTTAACCTTGAGGAGAATGGGAATCCCAGAACACTTGACTGTGTTTATGTGAAACCTGTATTCAGACCAGAAAGCAATTCTCAGAACAGAGCAAAGAAACACTGCATGATTCAAAACAAGGAATGGAGTACATCAGAGATGCATTCATACCTTTTCAATCTATACGAGGAACAGATAATTTGGGAGCCTGGCATTTGTGATGAGGAATGTGGCATATATATATATATCTTACCTTATCTTGCACCAGCCTCATAATTTCTGACATGTTTGTACCCAACGTTATAATCACTGTGTTATTCCATCCCCTTGAGGACCTTGCTCTCCCTCTGTGTCTGTAGTTTCGCCAGTACGCTATCCCTCTTCAGTGCTGGCCCCTGCTGATAACCTGCTCAAAGTATGTGAGATGCACTTTCACCATTCTTTACTGTAAGGAGCACCTTGGTTGCTCCTCCTTCAAGATGGACTTGCTTGTTTTTTAAGCAGTTGATGGAATATTCAATACTCTTCTCTAAAACCACATTCAAAGGCATCATTTCTTTTCTTCGTCTAACTTTCAGTTACTTAGATGCACACACATGTTTGTTTGTGTTAAATATTTATTAAGAACTTTTAAAATAAAGTGAGGAAAAAATTATCAGTTAAAGGAGTCCACCATATTATGCAACACATAAAAGCTATTCGTGAATGTATACAACTATGCATGTTTTTACTCACTTTCAGCAAACACACAAGAAACTCTATTAGTTAAATATTTTCAACGTAAGAGAAAATGCTGCCTTCACTTTCCCTGGTGTTTGTGTACTTGGCATTCAAATGCGAAACGCTCGTGTACACAACTATTACGTTATATTCTTCATTTGCAAAATTCCATCATTGCCTTTTTCTTATGTATGCTATGCATCCTGTAGGAGGGAATTATTAATACTCTTGTTTTCTCTCTCTCAGAAAATCCAAAAAGTACAGAAAAGCACAGGTTAATAAAGGCATCATACTGGCTGAATTAGCAGAAAAAGTGTACATTAATGACAATCATGCTAGCATCCTTTACCATGTTAAAGAAGTAAACACTCAGAGAAGCCATCAATTAGAAGACTGTGCTCTGACACTTTCCTTACTCCTCTATCTACCTTGAATTATGTTTAAAATGTAGAAAGCTACATCAGATGAGATAATTAATGGAAAATCAAGGAAAGAGGAATTGCTTCAAAATGAACACAGTTCAGGCATCAGATAGTCCCAGAAATCTACAGGGGATCCCTTACTTTATAGTTGTAACATCTTTGCTTAAAAACTCATGAAGACGAAATATTTTCTGTATAGTTCCTCAATTTGGTAGGCACACTGGTTAAGTGTAGAGGTGCTAACAGAAAGGTCAATTGTTTTAACTCACCAGCCACTCCATAAAGTCTACTCCCATAAAAATTCTAGTCTTAGAAAAATTCTAGTCTTAAAAATTCTGATCTCTCTCAAAAGTTTGCTGTGAGTTGATATCTACATAATAGCACTTGGTCTCATTTACTTTGAAAGAACCATTTGTTCAAGTTAAGACTAAAATAAATGTTGATAAGCTAGAAGCTGTGTTTTGCTGACTATAAGTGATTCTTTTGTTTCAATTTCTTTACTAGAAAGCACTTCATTCTCGTGCAGATATATAGTAGACTTAATTTATATTTATTGAATCTCAACTATGAACAACCAATCACTGTGGAAAATAAGGAATGATGGTAGCAGTCGGATCTTTGGTTGTTGTTGTTATGTGCCATCGAGTAGCTTGTGACTCATAGCAACCCTACATACAAGAGTTATAAATGCTGTTATTTCCTGTGCCAACCTAGCCATCTCAAATGCACTCATTCCTACCATGCCACTCACAAAATCGATCCATCTTATCGAAGGTCTTCCTCTCCTGTGCCCCCCCTTCACTCTGCCAAACATGATGTCCCTCTCCAAGGACCAGTCCCTCCTTGCAACATGCCCAGAGTGTGTCAGACAAAGCTTCAGAATCCTTGACTCCAAGGAGCATTCCGGCTTCACCCTATCCCGGGCAAACCTGTTTGTTCTCCTAGCAGTTTATGATATATTCAACACTCTTCTCCAGCATCACAGCTCAAAGTCATCAAATCTCCTTCTATCATCCCTAGTCACTGTCCAACTCTCTGATGCATAGCACATAATTGCAAAGATTATAGCCCTGATTAGGTGCGCCTTAGTCTCCAGCCTGACGTCATTGCTCTTCAGTACTCTTGAGAGGTCCCTCACAGCTGACTTTCCCAATGCAATTCATCTCTTGATTTCCTGGCTGCTGTTACCAAGAGTGTGGACTGTGGAGCCAAGTAAACTTAAACTGATAACTATCTCAGTCTCTTCATCATCCACACGGATGCTGCCCATTGAACCAGTGGTGAGAATCTTTGTTTTCTTGATGTTGAACTTCAATCCATATTGAAGACTGCAGTCCTTGACCTTCTGCAGCAAGTGCTTCAGGTCCTCCTCAGTTTCAGCAAGCAGGGTTGTGTCATCTGCATAACGCCGGCTGTCTATGACTCTTCCATCTTTGGTAGGAAGTACAAAAGGGGTATATGCTATATCCACCCAACAAAGATTTTCTGAGACAAGCAGTGACTTTTAGGATAGTCACTGTGGTTGAGTCTCTAAAGGAGTGTTTGTTAGCGGTATGTGAGTGTCCATGCGTCTGGGTGTGTTTCAACCACAGTCTTGTCTACATACTTTAAAGCAGATTCAGATGGGCTTCTGCCTTGCCAAGCCAATGATCTCACCACTGACCATTCAACTGGCCCTTTGAAGAGGCCAGTAATCCTATAAGACAAAACATTAATTAACACTAGTTTACGAATATGCATACTCTCCGAAGAAAACAACATTGATGTGGTGTTTTTCTCATGAAAATCATCTCACCAGAAGTTGAAAAAAAATTGATCCTCTTGCTTGATGGACCTTCTTTATGACGTATTGCTGCTCAGAAACCCTTTTTGGAGAACAATCCAGACAAACCTACTTCAGAAACAGTATAAGCATGAGGAATCAGAAAAATTTAGAGTAAGGACATTATGAGAGTATCGCTGGACACAGTGTTCTTTTCAATACGTATCTAATAGAAACTGGGTCTAGATCTCAACTGCCACTGGGTTACTGTCCTTAAGACGGACCAAGTGCTTAGAAAATAAGCCAGAGCAATTCAGAACTGAACAGTGTCAGCACACTCTGAGCAGACGCAGCCTTCGCCAGCAGGATCTTGTCTACTTCATCCCTTGAGGAGATGGCTTTTAAAGGAATGCCTGGTGCCTTCAGTTGTTTGCGCTGCTGCTGTTTCATCCCAGGTGGCCTCAATGGGACCACCGCGTACACCTTCTCACCTAGTCATAGTGAGAATGTGAGAGACGGCTGACAGGTCACACCAAGCTCTCAAAACCTGACAGTATGGCCAGCTACTAGGTAGCTAGTATGTTCTGTGATTTGTGAGGGTGAAGAATTTAACGAACCTGGAGACAATTGTTCTAGAAGAGAAGGATTCTGTTTGTGTAAGTCATGTTTCCTCATCGCTGGCTTCTTACCGAAACATATGCAGCTGCAGACCCTGGGATTGCAAGGATGTCATTTAAAACAAACCAAAATGTTATGACAAATGATTCTTTTAGTTTAGTTTTTAATTATAGACTTTTGGGGAAATATCATTTTGTGAGGGTTTTGTGCAGATCGGGAATTTTTTCATTTTTTCGAATCCATTTTCAATCTCAGCTTCTCATGTTATCACTGAAATCTCTGTGAGTTATTCGTGAGAAAAAGAAAATGCAAAGCCATCGTTGTGTATTTCCATGTTTCCCAGCTCAGGTGATCCGAAAAAAAGAAAAAAAAATCACAAAAACTAAATGTTGAGGGTCAAAAGCTGGAAATACAGATCATCTGCATTCATCATGATTTACAAAATACGGTCTTAGTTGTGTTATTTGCCAATGTCCTGCCTCCAAACAGTGCAGGAAGCTGCCGTTAGAAAAACTGACTGCATCTTTTCCCTGTTTCATATTCCAGTGATCTTTTCATGTTTTCCTCCAGCTTTGTTCCCTCGTGCTTGCTTGCTTCTTAAATCACATTTCCAACTTCTAGAGGTCCTAATTCCCTCCACAGCTCACAGGCTTCTTCAATCCTTCGTGAGTAAGTATTCCACTTTTCTCCCAGCATCTTCAAGGGTGATAGTAAACTTTCTGACCTGTCAGTATTCCTCAGAGACCTGGAACCCCTCCCCATGCTAATTTGTGAAGGGGTCCGATTGTCTTTTATGGAAATACATTAATTTGGCAACACTGATTTACACTGTTCAGGTTTTTCTAAGTGGGGGGTGGATGGGAGGTGGGAGTAATACAATCTAAACACCTGTAAGTGAAGTAAAAGTTCAGAAAATGTCTCCATTAAGGATTATATAACATCAACTCCTGCCTGTCTTTCATTATTACTGTTATTAAGTGCCTTCAGGTTGCTTTCTGTTCATAGTGACCCCTATGCACCATAGCTCTGAACTCTGACCTCTCCTGAGCCAGTCTCTCTCTCTGACCCACCTACCCTCATTACCCAGGTTGCTATATCAACCCATCTCATCCAGAGACTTTGCCTCTTGCACTGTCCCTTCACTCTTCCAGTGAGTATGTTCTTCTCCAAGGACTGGTCTCTTCTGGTAACATTCAGTCATCAGTAAGTAGTAATGGGCTTGAATGTTGCAATTAAAGTGTTGGTGAAAAATTATGTGCCATTTTCTAGTAGCAAGATAATAAAAAAATAAAAATAATTGAATATGCTAAAAAGTAAATCTATGACCTTGGTTTGTACATATTACTGTAATATTTACAGACTCAAAATGCTGTGTCTTCCTCCAGTAAGCCAGTTATTGGGTTCAAAACACCTGCCTCTCAGTTACAGGCCACGTATACGTTACCACTGTCCTATCTGGGTTCCTCAATTAAATTACTACCATGGCCAGTTTATATGCTCCATGTTTTCAAACAGTATTGTGCAGAAAACAGAGTCAATTACAAGACAGTCTTCAACTGAAGGCTGTGTTAGTCAATCTCCTTCTGCGTCATCTACAGCCTCTGAGAACCTGCCAGAGGGTTGGCTATGCTTTCAACTTCATAGCAGTGAGTTGCGTTTGAGTAAGCTTTTATTTATTTATCAATTTGGACTATAGTTTTCCTAACTTTAGTGTAATTAACTACAGTTTAATTGTTTGGGAGGATTTTTGGTTGGTTTTTTAAAAAATATGTTATTGAAGAAAGGTTAATAATAAAGTCTTTAGAGTGTCTCAGCTCTTGCTGTATGCAACGCTTTGGTCTTTCTTTCCCTCTATAAATCCTAATTGCATCCTAGAAAGCAACCAATAGCAATATATGATGAATCAAGGATGTTTTATTGTACAAGTTAAGCAGTAAGTATATCCACAGGTCAAATGCTTTCGAGATGAAATCATTTGAAGGCAATGCGCTGATTCCTGACAGATTCCAAGGTCAGGTGAAAGTACCTTAATCACACAACGAACAGGGGCTTTAACAGAAAGAAGAAAGAAAACAGCCTTGTGATGGAATCCAGCAAACGTGTTCATTCCCCTTGCTTCTCACTGAGATTTATGGGCCAGGAAGGGAACTGCTTTATGTTCGCATGGCCTTGTCAGTGCTGCTAGCCCACTCCTCATACTAAATGCCAGAGACTAGCCCCCGAGACTGATTTAGAAGGATCTTGAACTTGTCAATACAACTTTTCTCATCAGTGACTCTGCTGGACAACAATGTGAGATTCGGGTCTCGTTGAATAGTAGTA
This sequence comes from Elephantulus edwardii, assembly GCF_000299155.1. Lineage (NCBI taxonomy): Eukaryota > Metazoa > Chordata > Mammalia > Macroscelidea > Macroscelididae > Elephantulus > Elephantulus edwardii. The sequence continues at coordinate 1,256,588 of NW_006399875.1, forward strand.
GTTCAGCACTGCCCACACCGGGTCCACACATGTTTTAAGCAGAACCTTTCTAGATGCCACAGAAAAATTCAAAAACTCTGGCCTAGCTGTGCTGAGAAACAGAGCAGTCACTATCAAAGAACCTCCCACGCCCACTAGGAATGCTTTTTCTAGCTCAATCTTCTTTGTCTTTCTGAGAACAGATTTCTTGCTTGCATGGCTGGGAGAATGTTCAGGGCTTGAATTGTTTTAGGGAAATCTCTCATTTTCTCTTATTCAGAACCAAATTGATTTCATTTCTTTACATCTGGTCTACATTCAATTCCTTGAAGGGTACTTGATGCTTGGAAAGGCTGGTGAAGGAGAAGAAGACACTCAACCAGGCACATTGACACAGTGACTGCCTCAGTGAGCTCAGGTGGGATGAGGATGGTACGGGATAGGATAGGTTTCAGAAATAATGTTCATAGAGTCACTATGAGTAGTACTTAACTCAATGACGTCTAACAGCAAGAAAAAATTATAGCGATCCAGCCGTCTACACTACACCTCGTTGTTATATACCAGCAAGTCATAACTGATTCATAGCTGACCCTCCAGCAGATATTTAGAGGTAGTATATTATACAGGAGGAGACTGACCATCTTTCTCTCAAAGAGCATTGGTGGACTCAACCCATGTACCTTTGGGTGGCAGCATAACTATTAAGCTATCAAATTCCCATGTCTTTTTAGTTTGTCATATTATGGTGATTTATATATTGTTATGATGCTGAAAACTATGCCACCGGGATTCCAAATGTAGTTGTTGTTCAGTGCCATCGAGTAAATATAACTCATAGCAAACCTATGAACAGTGGATCTGAACCTCGTCCTATCTTGTGCCATCTTCACACTTTCTGCTACACTAGAGCCCATTGTGTCATCATTGTATCAATCAACCAGATTGAGGGACTTCCTCTCCTTCACCAACCCTCCACCATTTCAAGCACCATGTCCCTCTCCAAGGAATAGCCCCGCCTGGCAACATGCCCAAAGTATATGAGGCAAAGCCTAATCATGCTTTCCTCCAAAGAGCACTCTGGCTGCACCCTCTTCAAAAATATTTATTTGTTCTTTTGACCATCAATGGGATGTTCAGTTCTCTCACTGTCAGGATTCCAAATATTAGACAAATTATGATGGGCAAATTTAAGTGGCACTCCCAGAATAAGACAGAAAAGGAAGAAAGGTTTTCTTGAAAAAAATGAGTCCATTAAAACTGAGTCACAAAATGATACATCTACACTGACTATGCCATCAAAAAAGACCAATCTCTGGAAGGGTACATCATGTTCTATGAGACAGATGATCCATGGAATCCAGTAAGACCTTCAATGAAGGCAGAAGGTCAAGGACTGTAGCTGTAAATATGGATTGAAGCTCAACATCAAGAAAATAAAGGTTCTCACCACTGCGTCAATTTGCACCACTGTGATAAATGAAGAGATTGAGGTTGTTAACAGCTTCAATTTGCTTGGTTCCGTAATCAACTCACTTGGTGCTAGCAGCCAGGAAATTAAAACAAAACAAAACAGAACAAAACAACAAATTGCATTGAGACAAGCTGCTATCAGGCACCTCTCAAGAGTTCCAAAGAGCAACAATGTCAGTCTGGAGACTAAAGTGCACTTGATCCAGGCCATGGTCTTCACAATTACTTGCTATGCATCAGAAAGCTTGAAAAGAACTTGGAATGATAGATAATGGATAGATATTGATGCCTTTGAACTGTGGTGCAGGAAAAGAGTCTTGAATATACCATGGACTGCTAGAACAAACAAGTTCATCATAGAATGGATGAGAACAAGTTGCTCCTTGGAGACAAAGATTCTGAAATTTCGCCTGGCATGCTTTGGACATGTTGAAAGGAGTGACCAGTCCTTGAAGAGGGACATCGTATTTGGTAGGGTGAAGGGATGGCACAAGAGAGGAGGAACCAGGATGACATGGATTGACTTAGTATCTGGGGTAATGGAGGTAGATGTGTCAGAACAATAAGATTGGCTCAGGCTAGGTTCAGAGCTGTACGACAAAGGATTGCTATAAGTCACAAGTGACTTGATGGCACGTAACAATAATAACAACAATGAGTGTTACAACAAACTGAGTTAAGCAACAGTCATAGAGATTTGCAGAGGACCAGACAACATTTTTATTCTTTATAGAGTTGTCTCAATGGCAATGAAAAACCACACATAGAGGTGCTAGTCTACTTTCCCATAAGGTTTTAGACGAGAAGTAACACATTTTCAAGACAAAAATAGGCAAATTCCAGAACATAGCTTTGGTCCCCAAACTTGTGACAACAAAAAAGCGACTTCTTTTGTGTTCTTACAATGTCCTAGTCACTGTTTATGGACCAACCTCTTTCTAAGAACTACCTTTGCTCTCTCCATCACATGCTCTCCTCTCCATCCCCCCAGGAACTGCAGCCAGATGATGAAGACATCAGGTTAGACTTGTATCATGAGTTTCCTTCTCCCTAAATTTGCAAGGACAGTGACTGAGTTTAAGCGATGTGACCTTCTAAGTTGTAAGCAACCTATACAACAAGAATATATACTTGCGAAGTCAATAAAATATATTTAAACCACAGTTCCTTTCTCTTCAACAGCAGCTGTGGAATCAATAGCTGTAATGCAAGAGAAAGATCACTCTGGTGGATGACAATGCTTGGGTGACCATAATGATATCTGTTCAACTAATGGACACTAACAAGCCCTCAGGACAACATTTGCAAAGGGATCATTTGGAGAAATGACTGTCATCACTGTAATGAGATCATTATTACAGAGAGAGACCAAAGCTGTCTGGAGAGGTGCAGCCAGTTCATTGCTGATGGGAATTTTGATGTTGAATTCAGCGTCTGGGTGAGGTTTAGATCCTTGAGAGGAAATTTCCATTCTTGTTTAGCAGCAGGGTTCAGATCAGAGGTCCTATAGTCTTCGTTGTTGGGGTATAACTGCCTTGTGAGCTGTGTACACTACTTAGAAGCTCCAAAACCTGGTATAGTCTGTGCACAAAAATGCATCCCTGACTCCAACACAGACTTTACACTAGCTTACCCACTCCACTGTCACACCACGCCTCAACATCCAACCAGCACACTTTATACACCAGCACAGAGTTGGCTCACTGACACAGCCACCTCATCAGTTCACCATGTACAGCATCACACCCAACACATCAGTACACTCCACGTTGTTGTTGTTATGTGCCATCATATAAACTATGCCTCTCATTGTGACCTTATGAACAGTAGCTCTGAGCCAGTCTCATTATCTCTGACACTCTTTTCCCCGGTGCTACAATCAATGAGTTAGTCTCCCTCTTCCAGGGTCTTCTTCTCCTGAGCTGTCCCTCCACCCTTTCAGGCAAGGACTGATCCCTCCTGGAAACATAACCAAATTATGTGAGGCAGAGCTTCAAAATCCGTGCCTCCAAGGAGCAACCTAGCTTCACCCTTTCCAATCAAAACTCTTGGTATAGTATTTTTGTGTAACATATACTTACTAACACTTTTCCTTGTTATCTAGTGGAGAAGTGTCATGCTTAAAATTTTAAAGAAAGCATATGTTTAACAGCAACAACTACAACAAAAACAACAACAACAAAGCCCCATACACTTGGTTCCAGCAGTCAGGAGATCAAGAAATGTGTTCTACTGGGAATGTCTGCACTCAGGGACCTCTCCAAATTATTGAAGAGCCATGATGAGTTGGAAGACTGCAATGCCCTCGATTTCAGATCATGGTCTTGTCAGTCATCTGAAAGCTGTACAATGAATAAGGATGATAGCATAAGAATTGATGCCTTTGAGCTGTGATATTTGAGAAGAGTACTGAATGAGAGAGAGAGAGAGAGAGAAGGGGAAGGGAAGGGAGGGGAGGGGAGGGGAGGGGAGGGGAGAGGAGAGGAGAGGAGAGGAGAGATTAGAGTGCTTCTTGGAGGCAAAGATAGGGAAATTTTATCTCACATACTTCGGGAATGTTGCTAGAAGAGGCTATTCCTTAGAAATGACTATCATGCTTGGAAAGGTGGAAAGTCAGTGAAAGAGAGGAAGACCCTCAAGTGACACAGTGACTGTAGCAATGGCCTCAATTATGCCAGAGATGATGAAGATGACACAGGATAGGACAGGCTTCAGATCTCTTGTTCTTAGGGCCACTCCGAGTCATGCTTGACTTGAAGACACCTAACGACAACAGTATTGTGCTCTTGTAACTTTTACTCATTTAATAAAAAAAAGAAATATGTTCTAGATGTCAGCAGAATTACTTATACTATATAAAGTTCAATTAGTACTTAAGACATAGAAGATATAACTCTGTGCCCAGACACCTTACCTTTCAATTATTGACATAAAACAAAAGATGAGGTAAATGAAACAAATATAGTCTTTGTTCTTGTTATCATTGTTCTTGGTATGTGCCTTTGAGTTGATTGCAACTCATAATGACTTTATGCACACCAGCTCTGAACCCTACTCTGTCCTGAGTAAGTCCCACTGACTCTGACACACCTACCGACATTACCCCAGTCGCTGTATCAATCCATCTCATTCAGGGTCTTCCTCTCCTGGACTGTCCCTCCACTCTTCCGAACACGATGTCCTTTTCCAAGGACTGGTCCCTCTTGGTTGCATGCCCAAAGTATGTGAGGTGGAGCGTAGGTGCTAGGAAGTTGGTTCAATCTCACAGCAATCCTGTTGTTGTTGTTGATTACCTTTGAGTCAAGCATGACTCATAAAGACCTTCTGAACCAAAGGCCTGAGGTCTTTCTATAACTATCAGCATCTATCAAAGTTCATAGAGTTTCTGGAGGCAAGTTGCTTAGCAAGTGGATACCACTCCTGCTTCTCACAAATCTAAATACTGGCTGCGAGTTCATTTTCCTCACAGTCGTTACTATACTGGACCCATTGCTCCAGCCCTGAAGGTGTTGCTTAAAAAAATTGTCTTTTTAATCAAGTGCCAAGTTATTCTTCAGGGCTAGATTGTTCCTAATAATATGTCTAAATTACATGATGTGAACTATTAGAACCTTCTCTTCTGAGAAACACTCTAGTTTCAACTAGCAGAGATTTAGTCATTCTTCTGGCATATTCCATGTTCTTCATCAAGATCAATAAAGAAGACATTAACATTTCTTTAGTTCTCTTTACTCATTGTCCATGTTTCACGTCATATGAAGTGAAATAAATAAATGCATAAATTCATCACATTTACTGACAATATCCTAAATTTACTGTAGGTGCACCTTAGCCTTTGAAGTCACTTTTAAAAAAATACTATAAAGCCCTTTTACAGCAGATTTTCCCACATTTTTGTATTTTTTTTTTATCTACTGTTTATTGTGCTGTTAACCCAAAGACGAGTGATTTGAAGTCATTAGCCATTTTAGAGAAATGGGAAATCTTCTCCCATGTAATTTATAGTCCCAGTGAGTAATGCACTGCGGAAGTCTGCTGTCAGGGGCCCCTTCAACCTTGAAGAACAACGATGTCAGCTTAACGACTAAGGTGTACCTGATTCAAAACATGGTCCTTTCAATCACCTGCTATGCATCTAAAAGCTGAACAATGAATAAGGACCACAGAGGAAGGATAGAGGCCTTTGAATTGTAGAGGTGGAGAAGAGTGCTGGGTGTTCCATGACTGCCAAAAGAACAAATGGCCTGGAAAAAAGGCAACCAGAGTGGTCTTTAGAGGCAAGTACTCCCTGCCTCTGTTAAGCAGTGACTGCATCCTAGTCTATATAAAGGTTTGGATTATTATAATTAAATATGCATTATTCCAAATATTGCCCATAACATATTCTAATCCACACAATCAAACATCTTTGCATGATTAATAAAACATGATTAATAAAACCATTATTCATCGGTTTCAGATAAGATTTCTTTGACATCAGCAATAATATCCCTTTTTCCATGTTCCCTTCCGCTCATTCGTTCAATTTCTTTCTGGAAGATCCCTGGGGACATAATTCTGTAAGAGCTTTTGAATAATCTTCAGCAAAATTTCCTAGTGCCTTGCTGACATTGAACTAAGATCAAATAATTGAATCTTTAGAAAGATAGACAAGCAGGTGTCTTTTGTATTGGTAACACCTTGAGTCAACGACAGAGCTCACCTTATATTCTTTGTGGTTTATAAAAGGTAGTGGAAAAGAAACTGACTCAGTTTATTGCCTACACTAAGGACAAAAGCTGGGGAGCTCTGGTGGTTAAGTAAGGAGCTGTGCTGCTAATCCAAAGATACATGATTCAAATCCACCAGTTGCTCTGTGGGAGAAAGATGGAGAAATTTTTTTCATGCAACTTATGGCCTCTGCTACACCACAATAAGAAGCATAGAAGCAATTTAGCTGTAAGATCCTTTATTTATGTTTTGCGTACTGCAGTGACACAGGGCTGGGGTATCTCTTATCACCAGTTATTTCTAAGAAAGTTTAGTACCTCCTTAGAGAGGAAAGCCAGATAAAACTGATCAAGATGCTATCTAGTCTTTGGAGGTTAAAAAAAATACAAAAACAGATCCACCAAAACCCTACTATGCATTTTGGCTGTGTTCTACCAGGGTCTTAGATAACACAGACCTGTGGAAGAGGAGGTGGGATAGTGGGAAAAAAGAGGACTGGAAATCAGCAGCATCTCCATGTCCATCCAAAGTGGATTGTACACAAAGTCTGAAGTCCTTTGAACAAAAGTGGAGAATAGGCAGACTCTTATCCTCTACCTGTTGTCTGAATTTGGTACTCTAAGGTTAAGATCTGATTTGTTTTCTTTAACGCATATATATCACCTTTCTGTTCATCACAACAGTAGATTATACTACACAGAATAGTGGGAAATGTGGAGAAAACCTAAAAACACACACATACAGATGGCCAGGTTTATGGTTTGATAGAGACTGATAGAATCCCTGGGGCTATGACCTTTAGCCTTAAGTCATCTATAAAACATAAAGCAAAATTCACCCACATGGTTAACCTTCTCCCAAAGAATGGACAAGTGCATAAGGCGACCAATAAGAAAAGGGAGGAAGGTAATCTTTAGAAAAAGCAACTATGTAAGTTCAAAACTTAGTCATTTCCCCCCAAGAGAAATGCAGATAGAAATGTGTGAGATAGAAGGATTAATGAAAATGAAACTTATGGAGTTGTGCTCTTCTTATCAGTAACATCAAGCCAAACCCATGAACAACAGATCTGAACCCTGTTTTATCTTGTTCCATTTTCACATGTCCTGACACACTAGAGCCCACTGTGCCAGTGACCGTATCAAATCACCTAGTTGAGGGTCTTCCTCTCCGCCCACCCTCTGCCTTTCCAAGCATCATCCAAGCATCATGTACTTCTCCCTCCCAGCATGCCTCTTCTGAATCCTGCTTGAACTTCTGGCAGTTCCCTATCTATGGTACAGTTCTAGCCATTTTTAAATAATCTTCAGCAGTATTTTACCTGCATGTGATATTAATGATATGGTTCTATAGTTTCCACATTCTCTTGGATCACCTTTCTTGACAATGGCAACACATTTGGACTTTTTCCACTCCCATGGCCAAATGGTTCTGTCCTCTAAATTTCTTGCCATAGACTGGTGAACATATCCAAGGCTGCATCTGTTAATTGAAACAAGTCAATTGCAATCAATTCCCGGGACCTTATTTTTTGCCAAAGCCTTCAATGTAACTTCAACTTCCTCTTTATTATCATTAGCTCATGATCATATGATACTTGCTATAGTTTTTCAGTGTTAGTCAGTTCTATTTAGTACTGACTTAAGTATTCCATCCATCTTTTTTTAATCCAAGCTGAATATTTATACATTTTGTGTTTTAATATTGTGACTCAAGGCTTAAATTTGTTTTTCAGTTCTCTCAACTTCAGAAATGCAGACAAAGTTCTTCCCTTTTTAATTTTCTAATTCCAGCTTTCTGTACATTCCATTATAATACTTTGCTTTGTCTTCTCATTTTGCCCTTTGAAATATTCCAAATACTTGTTTATTTTGGGATATTTTCCCTTTGTTTTGGCTTCTTGATGCATTAGTGCAATTTTCAGTCTCTTCTAACATTGGTTATTGTTTTTTTCTTTCTCTTATATCTTTGCAATGACCTTTTGCTCTCTTCATGGCTGAAGATGTGGATGAAGATGAAAATGTGGGTTTCTGTGGTACTGAAAGGCATGCCACTGGTAAGCCAAATGCCACAAGGGTACTCAAGGCAGAGATCTCAGATGAAGACAGACAAGGAAGCAGGGTTGACCATTCACTTCTGAAACAACAGGCCTCTGAAAACCCTGCTTCCACTCTCTGTTCCCCGCTCCTCTCGGATCCTCAAACTCATTCTACAGTAATGATTCTACACAGTATTTGTCCTTGTGAGACTGAGTCAGTTCACTCAGCATAATATTCTCCAGACCCTTTCAAGTTAGATAGTAATTTAAAAATTCATGGCTTCAGGGTGCTGCATAATATTCCATCATGTGAATGTACCATAATTTCTCAATCCATTCAACTGGACATTTGGGCAGTTTCCATGTTCTTGCGATGGTGAATAATGCTGCTATGAACACTGGTGTAAAGGTCTTCATTTGTGCCTCAGTTCTCATTTTTTTGGGGTATATTCCAAGCAGTAAAATAGCTGTGTTCTATGAAATTTCTATGTTTATCTTTTTGAGAAAGCACCAAATTGCTTTCCAGAGTGGTTGTACTACTTTATAATCCTACAAAAATGTATAAAAGTTCCTATCTCACCACATCCTCTCTAACATTGAGTACTTGCTGTCCTGTTAAACTTTGCCACAGCTACTGGTGTGAGACGGTATCTCATTGTGGTTTGGATTTGCATCTCTCTTATTACTAGTCTCTCTGGAATTTTTATTGACCTTTTGCTATCTCTATGGATGATATCCTTAATATGATACTATAACTTCTCTACTATTTAGTAATCAGTGTTCAATCCAGTCTATTCTTGAGAAGGATTTTAAACAGCAGGCCACATTTTGGTCCTTGTTTACTTGTTTTCATTTTCTTCAACTTAAATTTGATTTTGCATATGATGGGTGAAACTGGTCCACAGTCAGCATCTGGCCTTGTTTTGACTGCTTATTTTGAACTTCTGTGCAGACTTTTTTAACAAATGTAGTCAGTCCGCTTCCATCATAATCTATCAGATGACATCCATGTCTTTGTTGTTGCTGTTATGTACTATCCACAAATTGCCTGAGATCATAGCAACCCTATGCGCAATAGTTCTTAACTTGAGCCAGTCTCACTGACTTCAACACTCCTACCCTTACTACCCTAGTTACTCTGTCAATCCATCTTGTTGAGAGCCTTCCTATCTTGTACTGTCCCTCCACCTTTCCAAGCATGACGTCCTTCTCCAAGGACTTACTATGTCTGGCCATGTGCCCAACATTTGTGAGACAAAGCTTCAAAATCCTTGCCTCCAAGGAGAAATTGGTTTCACCCTTTTTAAGAGAGATTTGTTTGTTCTTTAGGCAGCCCATGGTATATTCAGTACTCTTCTCCAGTACTACAAAGAAAAGGGATCAATTTTTCTTCTATCATCCTTATTAATTGTCCAGCTCTTTGATGCATAGCAAGTAATTGCATATACCATGGCCTGGGTCAGGAGTACCTTAGTATCTAGACTGACATCATTGCTTGTTGGCATTTTGTAGGAAGCTGTTGATAACTTGTATGTAGTTACCACTTACATTTTTTTTTCCAAAAGGTCATATTTTTCAAGCAGTACATCAGCAGGTAATGTCCAGAAATTCAAGCTGAATTCTGAAAAGAGTATGGCATGAGGGTCATTATTGCTGATGTTACTTGGATCTTGGTTGAAATGAAAGAATAGCATAAAATATGTACATATGTTTTATGATATTTGACCATGTGCATCATAATAGATTATGAACAATATTGAGAAGAATTGGAAACCTAGTACTCTTAACTTTTCTCATGTGATAACGACATATATAGACTAAGAAGCTGTCATCTAAATGGAAAAAGGAGATAGTATATGGTTGCCAATAAGAAAAGTATGAATCAAGATTATATTTTTTCTTCATATGTATTCAAACTGTATATTGTTGTTATATGCCATCAAGTCACCTATGACTCATAACAACCCTATGTATTACAGCTTGGAAAGCAGTCCTGTCCTGAACCAGTCTCACTGATTCTGACACACCTAATTCCATTTCCATTGTCCCAGTAATCATGTCAATCATCTCATTGAAGGTCTTTTTCTTCTGCTCTGTCTCTCCACCCTTCTAAGCATGATGTCCTTCTGGCCACACGCCCAAACTGTGAGATGAAGCTTAAAATCCTTGCCTTTAAGGAGAAACTTGGTTTTACTCTCTCCAAGGACAGAGCTATTTGGTCTACGATATGCTCAATACTCTTCTCCAGCAACTCAAAGGCCATCAGTTCTTCTTTGTCCAGCTCTCTGATGCATAGCATGTAATTCTGAAGATCATCATGTGGATAAGACACTTAGTAAATAATTTGAGAAGTCAGCTTATTTGAAGAAGAATATGACATTTAAATTGGAGGAAGACTCGTCAAAAACATTGTGCTGATGACATGACCTTGAAGCACTTGCTACAGAAGATCAAAGACTACAGTCTTCAGTATGGTTTATATAAACATCAAGAACACACACATAAAGAGTCCCCATTGGGCCAAGTAACAACATTATAATAGATGAGAAAAAAACAGTATAGTCAATAATGATTGCATTCTACTTGGATACACAATAAACACTCACTGTAACAACAACTAATAAATAAAAGTATTACATTGGAATACTCTCTTCTCAAGGGTTTCTCCAAAATGTTAATGAGTAACAATGTCAGTTTAAAGACTAAGACATGATTTCTCCAAGCCAGGTTTTGTTTTAGTAGTTTTTCTATGTAACTAATTCACAAAGACATTGACACAAAATAAGGCCCCAGGAATCTATAGGATACCAATTGACTTGTTTCAATTAACAGTTACAGCCCTGGATGCATTCACCAGGCTATGCTAGGAAATTTGGAGGGAAACTGTCTGGCTAATGGACTGGAACAGGTCTATATTTATCTCCATTTCCAAGAAAAGTGGCAACTCAAATAAAATCATTAATATCACATGAAAGCAAAGTACTGAAGATCATTCAAACACAGCTAGAACAGTACATAGATAGGGAATTTCTAGAAATTTGAGTAGAATTTACAAGAGGCTGTGACACCAGGGATATCATTGCTGATGTTAAATGGATCCTGGCTGAAAGAAAATAATATCAGAAAAATGTCTTTTTATGGTTTATTGAGTATGGGAAAGCATTTCACTGTATGGATCATAGCAAGTTATAGAAAACATTGAGAAGAACAAGAATCCCAGAGCAGTTAATTGTGCTCATGTGAAACATATACCTAGACCAAGTTCATTGTGCTCATGTGAAACATACTTAGATTAAGAGGCTATGTTGTCAATAGAGCAAGGGAATACCACATGGTTTAAAATTAGGGAGAGAGTGCATCAGGGTTGTGTTCTCTCTCTATACATATTGAATTTGTACGCGGAGCAAGTTAATTGGGGAGCTGGGCTCTCTGAAGAATATGGCCTTAAGATAAGATCACCAATAACCTGTGCTATGCAGGTGACACAACTTTGATTACTGAAAATGAGGACAACTTGGAGCAACTGCTGCAGAAGATCAAAGAATATAGTCTTCAATATAAATTGCATCTTAACATCAAGAAAACATTTTTTAATTTTACTTTTTTAAACACTGGACCTATAGGGAATATCATGATAGATGAAGAAAAGATTGAAACTGTCAACAAGCTCATCTTACTTGGATCCACAGTCAATACTCTTGGTACCAGCAGTCAGGAAATCAGAAGATGCATTACACTGGGAAAGTCTGCAGTTAGGTGCCACTTCAAATTATTGAGAGTTGATGATGTTCATTTGAGGATTAAGGTGCATCTGATTCAGGACATGGTTTTTCTGATCACTTGCTATGCATCTGAGAGCTGGACAATGAATAAAGGTGATAGAAGAAGAACTGATGCCTTTGAGCTATGGAGTTATCAAGAGTACTAAACATATAATTAACTGCCAAAAGAACACACAAATATGTCTTGCGTAAAGTACAGCCCAAGTACTCTTTGGAGGCAATATTGATGAAGCTTTACCTCAGATACTTTGAACATGTTGCTAGGAGAAGCTATTCCTCGGAGACGGACATGATGCTCAGAATAGCAGAGGGTCAGTAGAAGAGAAGAAGACCCTCAACCAGGTGCATAGACAGTGACTTCTACAACTGGTTCTAGTGTGTCAGCAAGTTTGAGGATGGCACAGAGAAGGACGAGGTTCAGGTCTATTGTTTATAGAGGCATTATAGGTTGTGCTCGACTCAATAGTGCCTAACAAAGACCACAGCATCATGTGTCTAAAAACTAGACTTTAAATAATCAATATCAAAGAGGAGTCAATTACTTTCAATAGAAATGTTTGAGGAGAATACTGCATATCCCAGGAAATGCCAAAGGAATAGACAAATCTGTCTTAGAATTGCAGCCAGTGTCCTTTTGAGAGACAAGAGTGCTGAAAAGTAATCTCATATACTTTGAACATGTTGTTAGGATGGGCCAGTCCTTTGAAAAACACATCATGGTTGGAAAATTGGAATACTTTTGACTTCAAACAAAGAAATAAAAGATCACACAAATTTTTGTGTTAATTATTAAGTGTATCATGTTAGTTATTTATAAAAAGACCAGGCTAAGATCTTGTAAAATCTCTTCAGTTGGAAAATAATATCAAAGGAAAGTAAAAATCAACAAAAAAAATTAAAACATAGTCTGTTCATTTCCTGTTCAACCTTGATGTTCTTTCCACACTGAGGTAAGTGGACTGTATTGTTTACCAGTTCTCTATTCTGTATTGGAGTCCCTGGAGAGCGCTACAAGGTAACTTAATGATGCCACCATTAAAACTTTCATCTACTATCCCTCCAAACAGTGATTCAAACCCAAGAGCTGCTCCGCGTGGGAAAGATGTGGCAGCTGGCTTCTTTAAAGATTCAAGTTCAACTCAACTCATTGGCATTGATTTAGAACTGAAAGTGGGATATTTAGAGACTGTAATTTGTGAGGGAGAAGAATGTACATCTATCTCACTTGGAGTCGCTGATAGGTTGGAACTACTTGCCTTTGGGTTAGCAGCACAACTCCTTGCTAACTAGGCCACCAAGATAACACCTTGGAAAATCATGCATAGATCTTCTCTGTCCTATAGAGTTGAAACTCCTGTGCATTTCAGTCAATGTTAGGATCCACAGCAAACAGTCACAGAAGTCACGCAGTAATTATTTTGACTATTGCAACTTTGGATATTTGAGTCTATGCAACAATGGTTCCTCAGTAGAAAAGCCTAGGGTTCTGTTCCTAAAAAAAAAAAACCCAAACCAAAACAAATAAAACTTTAATGTACATGAATAAAACATATATAATCAAATTATTATATCCAAATCAATAAAATATTTTAAAAGCAAAAACAAAAACAAAATATCATCCATTGAGACCCCTATGAAACGGGTGTACTTTTGCCCCGATACGCATGAATCACACTGTTGTGTACCATCAAGTCAGAAAAATTAATAGATGATACTCCAGCAAGTTCTCAGAGGCAGCAAATTGCACGTGAGGATGTTACCCACCCTTCTCCCACGGAACAACTAGTGGATTAGAACAGTGTGTCTTTGCGGTTGCAGCATAGATTTTCACCACTAGACCACAAGAAAATTAATACGAAGACAGCAGCAAATTTATTGCTCTTCCACTCAATTTCCTGACTAGGACAGACCAATTCCACCCATTTCTGCTAATCTATTTATAAAAATTCTCTGACGTTAATGTGATTTTAATGGAAAGAAAAAAATAATATCCACTTTCATCTTTGAGAGTATTCCTACTGATAGTAACCTCCCATCAGATATCTGAAGCTGTAAATATTCAAAGGTGGGAGAAAGATGGGTAATCTCTTCCTGAGTGACTTGAAGCCAATCCCCACTAATGAGTCAGCTGTTACTTTGTTCTGACTTGACAGAATTTATCAGCAATAGTTAATCTTTAAAAAGGAGACTACATCAACGATGGGAAAGTCTGCTGTTAGGGACCTCTCTAAAGTACTCAGGAGCAACGGTGTCTCTCTGGAGACTAAGGTGCGCCTGATATAGGCCATGGTATTTGCAATCGCTTGTTATGCATCAGAGAGTTGGACAATGACTAGGGAGGACAGAAGGAGAGTGGATGCTTTTGAGCTGTGGTGCTGGAGAAGAGTACTGAATGTACCATGGACTGCCAGGAAAACAAACAGATTCATCTTGGAGAGGATTAAACCAAGCTACTCCTTGGAGGCAAGGATTCTGGGGCTTCGTCTGACATACTTTGGACCTGTTGCCAGGAGGGACGGGTCCTTGGAGAGGGACATCATGCTTGGGAGGGTGGAGGGACGGCGCAGGAGGGGAAGTCCCTCTATGAGATGGATTGATTCGGTGACTGGGGTAATCGGGATGGGTGTGTCAGAGGCAGTAAGGTTGGCGCAGGATAGAGCAGAGTTTAGGGCTGTTGTGCACAGGGTCGCTATGAGTCACAAACGACTCGACGGCACATAACAACAACAACAACAACAACATCAACTATGCATTTCAGAGTCACAGTAGATTTTGTCACCAAGGTTTGGATCAACTTCCCAAAATGTAAGGCTCTCCTATGTCAGCAGGTCTTCACAATTCCTTCGTATGCATCAGAAAGCTAGACAATGATTAAGGATGATAGAATAATTGATGCCTTTGAGTTGTGGGGCTGAAGAGTACTGAATATACCACAGACTGTTAGAAGGACAAACAGGTTCATCCTGGAGAGAGGGAAACCAGGCTTCTTCTTGGATACAAGCATTTTGAAGCTGCATCTGACATATTTTGGGCCTGTTGCAAGGAGGGAGAAGTCTGTGGAAAGGAACATCACGCTTGAACGGGTGGAGAGGAAGAATCTGGACGAGATGAATTGGCTCAGTGACTGGAGTAAAGGGAGTAGGTGTGTCAGAGACAATAAAATTGGCTCAGGAAAAACCAGGGTTCAGAGCAGTTGCATATAGAATAGCTATGAGTCACAGATAGCTCAACAATGTGTAACAACAAGAGCAACAAGTCACCAGGATAGAGTTTAGGAAACATTGGTTATCGATGATTTGAAGATAAGTTAGAGCTTCACCATTCTTACTTATTGAAATCACTGGAAAATAATTTCTTAAGGAGATATAAATTTTAACAGTGCTGTGGTTTAGGAACATGACTAGTATTAAATAGAACTTAATTGTTAGGTGAACATTAATTACAGATTTAGACTTACTTTTGATTAAAACTCAGACTTGGAGCTCCGGTGGCCTAGTGGCAAGAAGCTGTGCTGCAATCTTGAATTCAATCGC